>NW_019525106.1:395473-396676 GCF_002814215.2 Seriola lalandi dorsalis | reverse complement strand
ACGACCAAGAAGGAACTTTCTCGTTTCTTGGGGATGGTGGGTTACTACCATCGGTTCTGCAAAAGTTTCTCAAGTGGTTGCTCCGCTCACTTCCCTTCTTAGTCCAAAGGTTAAAATTGAATGGTCTCTTCACTGTCAAGAAGCTTTCGACTCTGTGAAAGCATTGTTGTGTTCTGCCCCTGTCTTAGCAGCTCCTCAGATGAACCAGCCCTTCTTGCTCTATGTGGATGCTAGTAAGGTGGGAGCTGGGGCTGTAATCATGCAGGCCAATGAAAAGGGTGTCGATTGTCTGGTGAGTTTCTTTTCTAAAAAGTTCAACTCGCATGAATTGAAATACTCTATTATTGAAAAGGAAGCACTGGTACTCGTCTGGGCCTTAAAACATTTTGAAGTTTATGTTGGGGGTGGAGTAAATCTGTTGGTGGTGTACACAGATCATAACCCTCTAACTTTCCTCCACTCTATCCAAAACCCAAATCAGCATCTTATGCATTGGTGTCTGTTCCTCCAGCCTTTCCATTTAAGCATCTGTCATGTCAAGGGAGATGAGAACACAGTTGCTGATGCCATGTATTGAGCTATGCCTGTTTAAGTTGACTTGTGTGCTTCCTGCCTGTTCTGATTCACATCTCTTAAACTGCTCCCTAGGTACCAGGGTTGCAGAGGGATGTGGCATTTCACGGTCTTGGGAGAAGATTACTTGCAAGTTGTATGGATATGAACAAGTTTATACGATATAGCTTATATGGATTTCCCCTGGTTAAGGCCAATATACCGGAGGATTTGGATTAAGGACCTTAAGCTGTTTAGCTTGGTTATTTATTTGAGAAATGTAAGTTGTTTTCTTACTGTAGTTGTTTTTTTGGGGGATCCTAGTTATGACCCCCATTTTAAGGGAGGGGGTGTGACGACCCTTTTCCATTCTCCTAGCATGTTGCCTCACTCTTCTCCTGCAGTTATGGGAGTTGGCTGGAAGGTGGAGCTTAGAGGGTGGTTAATACCGGCCCATTTAGGTAGGGCCTCCCAAAAGGCATAAAGGTCCGCCCCTCAGGTAGTCTCCCTCTCTCAGCTGGGCCTGCTGCAGCTTCTACAGCCTGTCTCTTTGTTTGGTTTGTTACATCTTACAACATACACTACACCATATTTTCACCCATCCACACACTTCTGACATGACTGATGACTTTCTTACTTACACACACCATT
>NW_019525106.1:394288-395423 GCF_002814215.2 Seriola lalandi dorsalis | reverse complement strand
GTTAATACCGGCCCATTTAGGTAGGGCCTCCCAAAAGGCATAAAGGTCCGCCCCTCAGGTAGTCTCCCTCTCTCAGCTGGGCCTGCTGCAGCTTCTACAGCCTGTCTCTTTGTTTGGTTTGTTACATCTTACAACATACACTACACCATATTTTCACCCATCCACACACTTCTGACATGACTGATGACTTTCTTACTTACACACACCATTTGGTTGGTTACTTTGTTTATTCATTTGACTTAAATAAATTGTTTCTTGATCGAAGTGTCTGTGTGTGGCCTCCCTCTTTGTTGCCGGCTTAGAGCCAGTCGGTAACAATAACCTACAGACTTTTGTTATTTTAAGTAGTCCATCTATTTTCAAAGGTGGTAACGGAACGATTAAAGCTGCAACTAGTGGTTATTTCATCAACAATGAACCTGTCAACGATTAACTAATTAAATGCTTTTTCTATGAAAAACATTGTAAAATTAGCACAGTCCAAAGAGATGTCTTCAAATTGCTTGTTTTGTTTGAGCAAAAGTCAAAAGCCCAAATATATTTAATTTGATAAAGGAAGCAAATGCTCACATTGGATAAACTGGAACCAGACAATATTTGATGTTTTTGTCTGGAAAAATTACTTAAAATAACTTTTTTTTTTAAAATAGTGAAGTTTTTTTGATTGACTTGAAATTAGTCGACTAAACATTTCTGCTCTAATAATGATTTCGTATAAACATTGTCCAAACATTTTGGTGAATATTAAGTTGTTGTTTTTTTGTTATGTCCTTTCAAAGACACGTAGAGCCAAAACAAATATCTACATGCCTGATGTGATTCTTAAACTTTGTTGAATTTCTTTGAGGGAATTTGATGAAGTGTGGGGTGTGACAAAGTTGCTGAGCTGTGACATCACCATGGATCATGTTTCTCTCCTGTGATTTCCACCTGAGGCTCATTAGTGGGATGAGTGAGGAACAAAAACCTGCTCCTCTTATGGGCCACGAGTGTAAATGATGTAGGTACAAGAAACTTAGATCTTTATGGTGAAATTACAGCAAAGCAGATGGCTAGCACACTGGGTGCTGTTCAATGCATTTGTCTGACATTTGGAGCTAAGTGTAACTCTTACCCCCCACCTCCCACCCCCACC
>NW_019525106.1:266687-394268 GCF_002814215.2 Seriola lalandi dorsalis | reverse complement strand
CCCCCCAGGCCAAAGCACCTGTCTGGACAACAATACCTGCTTGAATCCTTCATCACATAACTCTTAAAATCCCTCTTAATCCCTGAAATGGAGATCTCGCCTGTGTTCCAGCCCATTACATAGTTCGTACGCTAGATTTCTTTGAAATGTAGTTCTGCTATGTTCCAGCATATACCTTCACAGCTTAACCTACATAAGTCCATTGATCTGTGTCTCACCAACACAACGCTAGCATGTTAAGCATTGCCTAATCTGTCTCATGCTACCTGGATTTTCATATTGGAGAAATAATCCTGATGAAGGGGAAGTGGGGGGGGGGGCAGAGTCACCTCAGGACCTGTTTTAAAAGCTTCTTATCAGAGACCTGCACTCCCACCATTTAGCTAAAAGAGGAGTGATAGCCTTTCAACTCACAAGCCGCAGCTTTAATTAAAGCTACTTGTGGGTGAGATGAGGTACAGTTGTGTGTATGAGGTGCCCCTCTAGAAATCTAAATTGTGTCCAAAACAATACAGTTTAGTCCACGACTATGGTCTTTTCATATCCACTGTAAAACACTTTCCTCCACATAACATGTTAACCTGGCCTGAAAGTGATTTTTGTAAGCAGGTCCAAATTTTCAAAGGTTATACCAAAATGTCAGAGGCCAGAAAAAAAAAAAAAAAAAATTAGTTAAACCATATAAATAAGCAAATATAAACCACTTATGTCAACTGTGAGGGAATTTTGAAAAAATATTGGATCCCGTTTAACAGTGTGTTTGTGTTTTTACATCTGTTTAGATTTAAATGCAATCATAACAATCATAGCAATACCAGTAATATAACCCAAAAGCAATAAACAAGATATGACCTGATAATTTTTTCCTCTTCATTTTATGAGTCCAATCATATGAGGCGGAATAAAAACATGCACACATCTTGTCTTATACACACTTTGTGCTCTGTCTGGCAGCTATTCTACACTTCACCAGTGCTGAGAAGTGCAGTACATTTACACAAAGTATATTTACACAAGTGCTGTACAATTTTGAGGTACTCAGACTTTAATGGAGTATTTCCCTTACAAAAACGCAGTGTCTAGCTGAGGCCCCTGGTCGTGTCTCAGATGTCTGAGTTGTTCAACCAAAGAGGCATTTTTCTCCTCTGAACTTCTCAGATGGTTTTATTGAACCATTCAAGGCCCAAAACAGGTGAAAGCATCCTATATTAAACCAAAAAATGAAAGTCCAAAAAAAGGAATACAAAGTCATGTGGTAGAACTTTTTTTTTTTGTGAGCTTTTCAAGGAGCCACTGAATCACATTTTGCTGATAATACTCGTCGTTTTATGTGAGAGAAAATTTAAATTAAAGACTTGTAATGGAGTATTTTCACACTGTTGCATTGATGCGCTTACTGAGTAAATGATCTGAGTACTTCCTTCACCATTGTACTTTTTTAAAAAGAATCAGATTAGTGTATTAATTCAGAGCTATGTTCGGGTATCCTAGTGTTTTCTGATGTCACAATTTGGTTTCTACTTTGCCACAACTTAGAAAATAGAGTTGCACTCCTCTTGGTGAGTGAGTGAAGCATTGCCATCCCAGGATATTTTCATTATCATGTTTATCTAAAGTTTGGTTTTTTGTTTTTGTGCTGCTGCATATCAAGGGTGTTGCTGCAATGCTGTCTAACAGCTCAAAATTTTTAAAGTGTTTCACCTCAACCATTGATGTTATGGCAGTCATCTTGCATCATCCACGTATGCACTCATGGAGCAGTTGAGCAGTTGTGTATTTAATGTGCTGTAGTGGGGATTTATCTCATGCACAGTCATACTGCAGCCAAGAATTGCAAACTGTAATCTACAAACCAGACTTTCTCCCGGTCTTCAACGGTTCAATTTTGTTTTTTGAGCCTGAGCTGAACTTGATTTGTTGTCACAGTGGTTGGCTTGGAAATTCCCTCTCTTCCATTAAGGCTGTCGTTTGACTGTACTTTTACTAACTGGAGTAGGCACTCTGCGTTTGGTTGGTTTTACAACTTTGATGAAATGTTATTGCTCCCTTAGAAGGTTTGGTTGCAATTTGAGCTGGTGCTTTACTTAGCTCTTCAAATTTTAATGCACAACAGGAAATTCACCAGGAGTAACAATAATTCATAAAAAAGACCATATTAGCTCAGTCAGTATCTGGTAATAGCTGTTTAAAGACCAAAACAATTTACACTAGGTATCAGAAGCAAAAATGTGTTACCATTACACATTATTACTATGCTGTCTAGCAAATATTTGAGAAAACCTTTCCAAATTGTTTCTGATGAAGATATTGAGATAGAAATAAAACACCGTCAGCTGAAGAAAAATGAAACAGAAATCCATCAAGAGCAAAGATCCTTTTTTTTTTTTTTCAAAGAAGAAAGAGGAAACGAAGCTTGTAGCCAAAATCGTTTATTTTCCTTTTAGTTTCCATCAATATTCTTTTTTTTTTGTTGTTGTTACACAAAGCTTGTGACAAAGGAGTACATACATTCATTAGGCAGGTCAAAAGAAGGTAAAAGGAGGAGCTATAGCGGGCACCTGATTCCGGTTAATGATCAGTACTTGAAAAAGAAACAAAACAAGGCAGCTATGGCAGCCTAAAGTCATACCTAAACTGGCAACAGCATGGACCAATTGAGGAGCAGCAGACAGGGGAATGTATGACAGCAATCAGTTTGAACGGGCCCAACAGAAACATGGACAATTATGAACGGCCATTTATACTGTAGAAGCAGATAAGCAAAAGAGACAGCATTACCTAAGTGTTTGGAGCTTTTTAAAAAGCAGAAAGACTGATTTGGTAACATTGCTACTGTTACTTTTTCCACACTGAACAGTTTTATTCAATGACAGAAACTGTGTGTGGTTAAAAGTGAAAGTGGATTAAAGAAGAGTGAAAGAAAGGAAAAGAGAGGCTGGTTTGTCCAGTTCATCAGCGGTAGAAAAGAAACAAAGGCTTTCTTTTTAAAAAAAGTTATTGTGAAACATGGATATTTGCTCTTCAACAGTCACTTCTGCTGCAACCTGGCAGCTTTAAACTTAGACACCCTTTTCGGGGCCTGCTGGGGCGGTGCCGCGTCGGGCGCCACCTCCTCTTGTTTCCTCTCCAGTATGGTCGGCAGGGCCGGTGGAGCGATGGTCAGGTGTGGAACCGTTGAAGGCATCGGGTCCTTTTCTACCACTGTACCTGAAAATGCCTGGAAGAAATGAGAGAAATGTTTTCATGCTGCGTTTTCTTGTTCACACTGCCTACTGTGACTGACATTTAGAGAGTTGTTTGACCACAGGCAGCTCCCACTTCAACTTAAAGAGGCTTCAGTGGGAGTTTTGTTATGTTCTCATTAAGATGCGTGAGGCTCAAAGGTGCCATTCTCATAAACTGTTTCATAATATAGGTATGCAGCTGAGGCCTTCACGCTCTAACTGTGATTGAAGACTACACAAAGAAACTTGACTGGGATCTGTTTAGATAAAAAAGACAGTGAGAAGTATAACAAATTATAACACAACCAATGTGTTTTACCTCAAATCTGCTGGCGGGGTGCAGTGGCACCGCCGTAGGACTGTCCTCCTCTGTAATGCCGTCACTGGTGTCGCTGTGCGTTGCCTCGTCGTGACTGAAGCTGCGTCCGATCATCCGGCGCTCGTCAAAGTCTGCCGCGCTGCTCTCGCTCGTGTCGCTGCAGACGCTGTTCTCTCTGCTCCGTGACTTTAGGATGGACTTTCTGGGGATGGGTTCCCCGTTCTTCACGTCCACAAACAACCTGAGAGAAAAACAATAATCAGCTGGTGTCACTAAGCAATTCAACAATAATTCATTAAGGTCCTAGTGTGTTGTTTTTTTTACCTGTAAATGTCTGCTGGTGTTGTGATTTTGTGAAGTTCGTGATGGGAGTGTCCATTGTTGTGTCCGTTTTTCTTTTTCCTCTTTGAATGTTCCTTCTGCTCTTTCCTTTCACTGAACTTCAATGTGGTGTTTTTTCCTGTGTTTATCCTCACCTGAGGCAAGAGTCAGAACCGGGTGGTAAAGGCAAAGTCACCAAAACAGAATTAAACGGTAGAATGTAAAGAGAAGAAGAAAAGAGCAAAAGCTTTATCACTCTGACCTTCTTGGGTTCGACTGTGTGAGAGAAAAAGATGGTAGGCAAGCAGTTGCCTTCTTCTTCCTCGTCGTCGTCCTCCTCTTTACGGTCCACGTTTGCTGGAGCTTTGCTTTTGGGCACGGAGCTCCAGCTTGGCTTCAGACTCAGTCCATTGACAGGAGGAGCAGCATCTCCCTCCTTCTCCTCCTCTGAGGAAGAGGATGATGTGTCCTCCCCATTCACATCTGCATTATCAGATAATCTGAAGGAAAACAATCCATGAAATATTTCAGTTTCTTACCAGATCAAAGTTACTGAGAAATATTCACTGGTAAAAAAAAAGAAGCAGGCCCCTGTGTGTTCATGTACCTGTACTGCTCATCTTGTAGCTCCTCCATTTTCTCCAGTTCATCCAATCTAGCCCAAAGCTCCTCCTCAGTCAGGATGCTTTTTCTGCTCCCTCCATCTCCTCCATCTCCTCCATCTCCGCCCTCTCCGCTCTCTCCGCCATTCTCCTCGTCCTCCTCTTTTAGATCAAATATGGCATCCAGCTTTGGCTTAGAATTTGGTTTGTGAGCTATTCTTTGCCTGCCTGTTAAAGCAGACAAAATGGAAGCCTAAATGTCAATCTGAGTTTGGGTTAAAGCTTTCTTTGTCTTCTCATAAGACCATGCAAGATGCACAAATAAAATGAGGGCAGAGGAACGACCGACAAAGATACCTTTGATGACAGCAGTGTCATTATTTCCGACGTCTTCTCTGATGTCAACATAGTCCCCTTTACTCTAAAGAACAAGCAGGGTCAATACATTTGTCCCCATTTATACTTTATGCAATATCTTATCTGTGAGACGACTGGTAGTAATGCAACATACGGCTGAGATTGTTTCCAAATCCTTTGCAAACCCAACTCTGGCTTCAAAGTTTTTCACAGTCTTGGATAGATTGTCAAGTTCACTCTTTACATCTGTAGAGAAAAAAAAGGTGCATTATCATGAAAATGCATGCAGAGAGTTGGAGGCAGATTGACAAAATCCATTGTGCAAAAAACTGGCTGCAGGCTACAAGAGATTTCAATAAAACATTTAACACAGCAATGACAACCAGCTGCTAAAGAGTTAAAATTCTAAACAAGTTGGGGGGAAAAAAATTGAAAAATGATGACACAAACAGTTCATAATATCTTCTGCCCTGAATACTACTCCGGATCATTAAATCTTCACAACAATTAAGCCCTTTTACTAATAGCAGCAGAGGGCCCTTGTTTCCATGGCGATCGGGAGCCCCTCCAGTCAGTGCATCAACTGGAAGTGAGGAAAGGTCAAACACAGAAGGCCTGACAACTCAGCCGCTGTCTGACACATTTCAGCTAGCTATGTTTGTATTACAGCACTTAGCTCTGTAATAGCGGGGTGGGCAGGGTCAGGAGATAGGAGGCAGAGGGGAGGGGGGTAGTGGTGGGGGGACAGACGGCTGCGGATGGGCTGTGGCAGCACATTTCTGCTTCACTAAACACCCTAATAATGTTCACATCAGAGATCGTTACTTGGGCCCATTTGACTTGATATGAGATTTTCAGACATAGAATGAACAGCAGGGAAAACACTGAAAAAAACAGCTACATATAACCCGTGTTATATTTGACTTATTCTTCTGCAAGAAACAATGTTGCAATGATTTGACTTGCTTTGACCACGGGGGAGGAAAAGTTGCGATTTGCTTTCCCAAGATTTACAACAGAGGTAGGGACAGTGGGGTTCTGTGATGAATGAATGCAAAAGTAAAACAGTGACTAAGTTCTACATATGTGCCTTGCAGCTTCCACCCGTGTGAAATAAAGTGCCCTGCAGATGCCAGAAATCATGCAGCACGTCCGTACAGTTATTACAAACAGTGTTACACTTACAGTGACTGTGTATAGCATAGATATAGTCAAAAGTTTCTCCCACAGTTAAATGTTGAATCATGGCACAGCTAAAAGTAAGTTCGTCTCTTCAGTGCTAAGACAAGCCATCCAGACTTGATGCAGCTACACCCTCTGGTGGACGAAGACCAGCAGTGTCAATTGATTACATTAAAAATAAACAAAGCAATCTGTTTACAGAGAGGAACACAGACTCACATTTCATCCTATGATCAACAATTTTCTGAGCTTGCTTGGCAGAGCACTTGGCGAACCAGTTGTCACCGAGCAACGCTGTGACCTCATTGGTGTGCACCAGCTTCCCAGGCATGAAGGCCAGAGGTCCAAAGGGCACCTGTTTATAGCACAATGAGCAGAGGGAAGAAGAGCAGAAAAGATTGAAAGAAGGTGGCAGAATGTGGGATGAAAGTGGGAGAAAAGAAGAAATAAAACTCTCAATGCCAGTAGTAAAAATGTATATGTTTAGGGTCAGCTTCTGCAAAGTTAAGAAGCTTGTGACACAGGTTAATGGTAAACTTGCTATTTGCAACAGGAATTCACCTTAAAACTAACCCCCAAGTCCTAGGGTGGTGTAAATGAGTCTGTATGTGTTCTCTGTTCTTGTGAGGTTAGCACTCACCATGATGTCATAGGACAGTTGATCTGGAAGAGTTTTAAGACGGTCACTCAGGGCTTCATAGTCACCTGACACCTTCTTCCTGCAATTTCATGGATTTACAATGACATTAGGCCAAGAACTCTTCAAATTAGTATTTTCTTCCTGCTAAAGTTCCATCTCTATTATGAAGTCATTTGTTGTCCAATTACGTTTGTTTGACTTATTTTGGGAAATTAAACAGGACAATGGGAAGCAAACCACAGTTATGGAGAAATGGGGAAGTGCAGATTTCAGGGGAGACATGATATAAACCAAAATGGCATCAAGATGTCGCTAGTAGTTATTTATTTGTAGTAGAACGATGTAAAACTTTAGACTTCGGAGGAAGTCATGACAACAGAGTACACTGTACTATGATGGCATCTTCAATGCAGATTAAGAACACAGAAATGTATCCAGTTACTCTCTCTCTTTCATCAAAGCAGTTTGGAAATACAGTTAGCAGAGGTTTATGTTAGCTTTGTCCATAATATGAACTCCTCATGTTGGCATAACTTCCAATTACTCTTGCAGCAATTAATTTTTTAGGCAGAAGAAAGCACTATGTATCCAAAATCCCTTAACATAGACTAATAAATCTCTCAGTTTTTCCTAATTGGTTGCTCTATAGTAATCTGTTGAAGACTGTTGTTCCCTTTACGCACTCCTACAAGAAAGTTTTCTGAGAAAAAAGTTTTAAATATAAGTTATGTGTTAAAAGTAGTTTTACTAATACTATATAATATTTATAAAGACGTGAGAAAGACGGAGAACTTCCTGGAATGTCATAACAAACAGACCTTTTTGACAGAAGACATTTTGACATGTTACAGTAGGAAAACCACAGGTGTAGATAACAAAATTGGCAATGGCTAAATTCCATTTTGCCATTTCAGGTTCAGGGTCCTACTATTGTTCATGTTGGCTCACTGTTATACTGTCATAACTTACTGGGACACTAGACTAGAACAGAGCCATTGTTAATGTGGTTAGTAACCCCTGTGGTGAATACTGGACTTTTGGACCCATTTGCAAAACTGGACTCACAAATTTTTTTATGGTATTTTATTGCTCTTTTTTGAAATTGAAAAAGTCACCGCTGTTTACTTGTATAGGCCATGTACATCTGCACAGGTTGTTGTGCCATCAAACCTATGCTAATGCCACATCCACATCATTTGGGATGGATGGTAGAGTTGGGAAAGATTCCCATTTTACTTGCAAGCGTTCACATGATTAAGACTGCTGTATGAATACAGAATTGGTCATGTGAGGATTAAAATACTGTGCACTGACAATACCATATCCACTCTAGGTGGATGGACACTAGGTTTCTGGCTGATGTGAGGTGTTTGCTTCAGTGGAACTTTGTATTGTTAAATGCAATGTCAAAATATATCTGAGTTTTCAGAAATATCATTCGTTTCAATGTTGTAATTATGACTTGGAAGTTGTGGGAATGCTGTTCACAAGTGGGAATCTCATAATTATAATAACTCTGATAAAGGATATGACTGCGACATCAGGTTACATTTGAACGGACGTATGCTGAGAATTATGCGAGGCCACTGCACTCAATGTACCAATAACAATGATAATGCCCAACAAGTCCAATAGGAGAGTTGGAGCGATGTCAACAGTCTGCACAAGCCCACACAGTCCTGAGAAGAACAGGAAGTGAAAACACCTATGTGTATGATGCACCATGGTGCTGAGGCCTTTTTAAGACTGACAGTAGGGCTTCTCAGTTTTAATTACCATGATACTCTTGACCACTATAGCTTTGCCCCAACTTGAATCTGAGGAGAGATCTAACAAAACTGGCATACAATGGAACGAAACTTATTGTTCACAAAGGTAGATAACTGTATTTCGTCCATTCGGCAGTTCATTACTGAAAACCACTGTCGGTGTGTATGGCCTTTAAAGTTGGTGTTGTACTGAAAATGCTCCTTCCTGCCACTGCAACTGCAGGAATAAACGGCCTAATTATGGCATACTTGAAACAAATGCCTCTGATTGGTCAGGGAGTGTTTCATTTGTTGATTTTGACCAGAGCTGGCACTCTTAACGCAAGCCATCAATATTACACAGAATCATGCTTGATTAATTGGAAGCCAAACTCGTGGTTATTATGATAAACTGAATGAACACACAGACCTCAATGACAGAAAGGAGAGTAGATGATGACAGGAGCTTCACTTCTAAGTGAAATAATCATTCAATTTCCTTGTCAAATTAGCTGTATTCATAGATGTTGGATTACTCAGAGACAAGCAAGTACAAGTGCAGAAGAGCTACTGCTGGTCCAACAAAACATTGGCTGTGACTTATTTATGTATTATATAATCAGGGTTTGTGCAGGATAGGACTATAAGTTGTGTTTAATGTTAACCAAGTCAAATTTGAAGGCTAATCCTGAGCTTTTGTATGACTTTTCTTTACATAGATACACATATTTTCTATATTTCCACAGAAAAAGCTATCATACTGGCACCTGTATTCACCAGCTGTTTTTTGCTGCTTTGTGTGACGTCACTGTACTACTGTAGCACACCACATTTTGTAGTGTATGTAGTTTACTCAAAAGCAAACAAATCACTATCACTATGCAACTGCCAAAATAGTACATGGGACTTTCTTAATGCTTACCAGTGTTGAATCCGACTTTCACAGTCTTTCACCACCTGTTTTTAGGACAAATAATTTCGATATGAATATGCTGGAAATCTATGCAATTTTCACAGTCTTGTGCTGATGATTTAATAACCTAAAGTTAGTAGAGTTAGTAGTTTAACAATTCTTAACCATTTTCAGATTAGTGCTTTAATGTGACTGATACTGCAAACACAAGAATTATAAATATTTTGCCTAAGTTAAAGAATCACAGCAAAATAAACCAAATCAGCGAGGCAGGAGAGGGAAAGCAAAAGGGAAAAAAAAGTTGTCAAAACTACATCCAAATGGTCAGAACATCTACACAAACACCCCTCCACTGTGATGCATGACGATATGCTTGTAATGTAAACCAACGCTTTCCAGTTTGTTGCAGTCTGAAGCCCTTCACATAAAATGAGAAATACCAGCATAAGATTTCATGATAGAACCATCTGATTATTGGTCAGTAACTAGAAGAAGTGCACTTTGATTGCAGTTTCAACTTTAAAGTAAAAAAAACAAAACTTTCATCACCCAAAAATTGTTGTAAACTTCTATCATCTGTGACCTCCTGACTTTCAATATCTATGTTTTTTTAAGGGGAGGGGGAGGGGGCGTTGACATGGTAGACCTACTAGCTAGCTCTCTGTTAGCTAGCTGTTGGCAATTCATAAAACCGTTAACTCAGTTACGAAGTCTAGAGGGCAACAACTCTGACAAGCCTGCAAGTGAAAGTGGCAGCAACAGCACAGAAGTTTATAGAAATGAAACTAAACACACCTTCCTCCAGGCAACAGTTAAAAAAAAAGAACTTGAACATGTGAGTGGCTGCAAGGGAAGAAGCTTCTCGAAAATGGGAGTCACAACAACAAACCCACAACTTACACGTGTAAGAATTAGTAAAATTAGTGCAATAATGTCCGTATTAAATGTTAAAAGCACTTCAGCAGATCCACTCGTAGGTCAAAGACCCTTGCTGGTCCACCGCGTGGCCAGTAGCTGGCTGTGGTTGGGCTAACGTTGCACGTTAGATACTAGCCAGCGAAATGTTTGGTGTCAACTAAGCACATTACCTTCTCGTGTTCCTCCCGGAGCCTGACAACTCCGCCGAGATGCTCTATATTCATATTACCCTTTTCAGCCATTGTCAACACACATGCACAACGGGAATATGTGGTGTTTTGTGACCCCAAACAAAGCTCAGGGGTTGTTGTGAGTCCTAAAGAAGTGTTTATGAATGCAGCAGCAGCGATTCCTGAGACCCGTTCTGCTCGTGTTCATCAATGGGGCAGTGATAGTTATCCACACTTTCGGAAGTGATATCATCTCACACTCTCATTTCAGGATTTCTGCATGATTTCCAAAAATATCCACGTTTTAATATTCCAAGATTTGCAAATATTCCTCGTCACTCTCGCTGCGCCATACACCTCGGTCCAATGTCAACACTCCAGGAATACAAATGGAACTTCCGTTCAAGGATTTCAAAATAAAAGACCTCTTTGGTAACGCTTTTGAAAACACTTAATGTTGAACACAAGTTAACATAAAGTTGGACTGCCCAAATAATAAATAATTAAAACCAACAACAACAACAAAATGTCTCCATTACAAGTAAAACTTCTGCATTCAATATTTAATTTAACTTAAAGCATAGCCAGATCTGCTTGTATTGTATCCATGCAGTCTATGACTGTATCATTACGTCATCATTGTATTGTTGCTCTATCGATTTCCTACTTCATACTATTATTTTGAAATCAGAACATAGTATTTTCCGTTTTTCAGCGAGTTGAACCGAGCTTGACGCGGCTTCTCCTCTCTGTCTCCCGGTGTACTCTGGGTAAATGTGGACGCTTGCATAAATATAAACAGTCGTCTTACTGTAGCGGAATAAATGCAGCTGCAGCGATCAGCACACTGCTACACTTTAACAACCGCAACCGTTTACAGAGATTCATTTACTACAAAAGTTAAACTTCCGCATGTGACATAGTTGCTCTGCCGTTCAGTGCACGAACATTGTAGTAGATAATACTGAAGCATACACATATCTGTATAATGGCCTACACGGTTGTAGGTAGATAGGGTGATACATGAGCTCAGACGGGGCAATTGTGCTGAACAACTTTAGTTTCAGAAAAATTAATATAATCCACCCGTGGTCCCAGCCCCCTTCTTGTCAGACACTCATTGGCTGTTTTTGTTGCTTTTAATTGTTTTCGGAAATATCAAAATTACCAACAGCAAAGGCTAATGTGAAACAAGAACCAAGTTGTTAACATGTATGAGATTACCCCTCAACCCAGCTTAATTTATAAAATTTTTAATTAACAAATGTATCCTTAATTGTTAATTTCAGCTATTATTACGGGGTTGAGAGTGTCTAAATGAATTATTTCTTAATTTAGGCTACCCCTGAAAACAAACACCTTAAGTAGTCAGGTAAGTAGTTTCATCAGCAAAAAACAAAACCTGCTGGTAAATCAAAGTAGATTTTAAGGCATTGCTCTTAAATAACACATGTGCTGCTGCTAGTGCTTTTAGAATAATTTCTGTCTTATTCTTAATATCCTACACATCAACTCTGTCAAAAATTGTTTTAAAACATTTGTAATTAAATACGTAATTTATCATTTTCAGTAACTTTCTGTTACATGTTGTATAGAAGATATCGTTGGTTGTATGTACCTATTGATTGTTATCCAACCAAAGAGCAGAGATTTCGCGACTGGTTTAGTGTCCCTGAACGCATCATTTTTGCTGTTCCCATAAAGCTTTGCGGCCATAGTCATGCAAGCTCAGAAGTCAGGGGAGGCATCAATCGGATAAACAGGGTATATTTGAACTAATACCATAGAATAAGCTATAGAAATATTGATGAGGATTTCATAACACAGCAAGGTATGTTAACACCGTTCACTCTCATTACCACAGCAGCCTTTGAATGGATAATACTGTGTAGAAAGGGGTTATAGATGTCACACTGTATTGTTAGCCTATGCCTAACTATGCTTTCTGATGCAATCAGTCCTAATTCACTATTCAGAAGTGGTAGTTGCTTTGCTTTAGAAAATATTTTAGAGTTTGCCAAAATATTCAGCATGTGCAGGAACATGTTTAGTCCTCTCTATCTTAAATAGCACGATGTATGTCAGTGTCTGATTGATTGTGTATTTGAACTGACAATATTTTCCAGATTACTGATTGTATGCTCGTTGTTAGGTTGTGAAGTATCTTACAGTGGCACTTTCTGTATTCTCTCCTATTATTATAAATCTGACTCACAGCATGTGTCATCGTGTTGATGATGTTATGAAGCTGTGTTGTGAGCTATCTACCAATCAGCAGATCCAGTCCACAGTGAAAGGCTCAGGGAAGGGAGCAGCAGCAGCTGGAGGACTGGCCTTTGCTGGTGGGTTGGTTGGGGGTCCTCTCGGTATTGCAGTGGGTAAGTTGGGGAGAAAATGCAACAGCTCTTTTAACATATCTAAAAAATATTTACAATCCTTTTGACTCACTCGTGATTACTGGTAAACTGGAACCACGATGTGTCTTCCATCACAGAAGGAAATGCTTTTTTTTGCAAACATCTGTTGGACTTGTTGGACAGATCAATACTTAACATAGTTTCACAAGTTTGAAACCCTCTTCCCCTGCAGGCGGTGCTGTTGGAGGCCTTCTGGGATGCTGGCTGACCAGTGGACAATTCAAACCGCTGCCTCAGGTCATAATGGAGCTCAGTCCTCTGCAGCAGCAGAAGCTTTATGAAAATCTCATGGTTATTCTGGGAGACATTCAGTGGACAGATTTGGTCCAGCTTACTGCTCTGGTGATGGGCAACACCACCCTGAAGCAGCAGCTGACGGCCGCTCTTCTTGGGTATATAAGCAAGGAGCTTCAGGCCGATGTTCACTACGTGGATTAGTGTCTGTGGAAGCATTGGAAAATCTGATATGTTTCGTAAGTGCTCTGGAGGATGGAGTCTTTGAAAATAATGTGAACAATTTTTTTTTTTTTTTTAATGGAGCTGGAAAGATTGAATGTGAAATCACATATTGCAATATTATAGACATGGTTACAGTCCAGGTAACAGGTAACATTGGTTGAAAAGCAAGTTAGTACATGACTGAATTAAAACAGCTGTATATCTGGGTTAATTATGAAAGGAAGTGCAATTATCTGTTGAAGGAATTATTTATTCATTAAGCCTTTAATGGTCCTGTTGATCATGTCTGGCATAAAAGTTACTCTGAATGAACTAGTTGACTGCAGCTACAGTGAAGCACTGCTCTCAAAACGCACAGTCTGCTGTCACATTTAAATACAGAGGATTGTGTGAAATATTTTGATTTGGTGTGAATTTATGAAGTGTAGGAATTTTCCAGCCTTTTTGTGTACAATATATTTTCCTGCCATCACTGAGTAATTTCAAACTATTTATTGGTTTAAATAATTTCATCAATAAAAACAAAAAACACTATAGTTTTCACTGGTTCATACAGTTTCATTTGCATTTAATCTTACTTGGCAGTTCAGAGACAATCTTTGCTGCTGCCATTACTGGTATATAATTGTAATTTTGTCCATTTGACACTAACCCATCAAAATGGAAAAAGTCCCTAAAACAAGCACATTCTATAGACATATCATGGTACTGAGGTCTCTTGTAGTTCATGTGTATGATCACTTTTTAATTCTGCATTTCACACGTTTTTGTCCTGTTGCTGACTTTTATTTTCTACTCAAATTTTGTCCTTCTGTGAAACACTGTGTAAATTCTAAACTTTTTACATATTGTTATTTGTAAAATACTAAATAAGTACTTTAGAAATCTTCGTGGGAAATTGCAGTGAACCAAAGACATTAAGATAAATGATCCTGGACAATTGAAGAAAGAATGAGTGAAAAGATAAAGAAACACAATAATACAGTTGGAAATATCTCTTTATTAGTACATAGGCATATTGTATGTCACCCCCAACCCTTTCGCAGAGCCATCTAAAAATACATATTACAGAGAGGAACTGCAACAGAGTTACAGTATTTATCCAACAATGACAGTGTCATCATCAGGGAATTCATAGTAGGGAACCTCCAGGTTCAGAGGAGCAGGTCCCTTTCTTATTCTTCCTGAAGCATCATAGTGGGAGCCATGGCAAGGACAGTAGTACCCTCCAAAGTCTCCAGCATTGGCAATGGGCACGCAACCCAGATGGGTGCACACACCAAGGACGATGACCCACTTAGGGTTAACGACTCTATCCTTGTCGTGCTGGGGGTCACGCAGCTCTCCGATATTCACAGCTTCCTCTGCACTGATTTCCTTCTCTGTGCGGTGACGGACAAACAGGGGCTTTCCTCTCCACTTGAAGGTCATGTTTTTGCCTTCAGGGATGTCACCCAGCTTGATCTCAATCTTGGATAAAGCCAGGACATCAGCTGATGCACTCATGGAAGAGACGAACTGGCTGACCACTGTCTTGGCTGCATAGATGCCAACCACAGTGGACGCTCCAGTGATAAGGTAGGAGAAGGTCCTTCTTGCCTCACCGCTCTCCTGGGACGACTTATTGGGGTCGACAACATCGGGGCGACGGTAGTCTGTGAAGTCAGGAATCTTGATGTCTGTATGGCCAAGGCGGACTGCTCCAGGAGCTGCAAATAAGACATACAATGCGGTATTTAAAGAGAGAGGCAGCAGATGAACATGTAGATAGGAAATTATACAGTTTCTTACAAAAACAAAAAAAGTAACATGTATGTTACCAGAATTCTCCTTCAACATGTTGAAATACATTTTGTGGATAGTCAAGATATCACGCTATCCTCTCATTGAATGTTTAATTAATAATCAATCTAATGATCATAAATACAGATTAATCATTTGTGGTGTTTTCAAGTAACATATGCATTTCAAGAAAATTTAACAAAAATCCTCCTTTGGGATTATATCAATATTGATTTATATTAAAAAATATTTGTCATTGTATATTACTGGAACCAGTGAAACCATTTTTAAAGAAAACCATACCAGTCTAACTGAGCACATCAGCGAATATTTAGCATTTTGCTTTAAAAGAAAAAAATGTATCTATACATTTACTTGATCATCATAATTACTGCCGATAATTTGTGTTAATTGCGACACATAAACAGATGTACATGGAATAATCAAATAAACGCATAATAGTCCTTACGTTACACCTTATTCTTTCACCCAAGGGCAGGCATTACAAGTGTACTGACATGCGACCCGGGTTACATATCGTATCGATAGTTGTTTACCACAAATTTGTTCATAAGTTCCCACATTTGTACTGAAACAAGTGGACTGTGGTGTTTAGGTCTGTTTCTTGCGTCTTAAGCCCTTAACGTCTCAGTTGTAAACATCTGATAATAACCAATGTTGACTCTCTCAGGTCACAGATTTCAGTTTCACCGCCTCGGCTATTTCCTGCTAGCACCGGCGAGTTGTTAGCAATAGCGTAAATTCGCAGACAAGAAGGACTGGCAAAAAATAAATATGTCTCAGTTTTACACATCATAACAAACTAATTGGCAAGAGGTCACTATATCAAGTTTTCTGGTTACATGACGCAGCTCAGTAACAGCTCTGACTAACGTTGACAGCCGCAGCGATTCGCCCTTACCAGCAGCAGACACCAAATCCTTAGCTCCGGGGAAAACCAGGCTTTTAACCGTGTGTTTTGTTGCCTGCGAATACAGGGAAAGAGCCCCTGAACGGCCGGCTATGGACATCATCTTTGCCCTAAAATAAGAAACTATCACCCCGCAGTTGGGGACACGACCTTGCGTGTACAAATCTTGTGTGTCTCCCTTTAATTTGGTTTACTAGAAACCCGCTCCGCCTCACCAACGTTCCACATTACGTGAGGTCTGAAAGAAGTGCCCGGTTCCTTTTTGCTAAAATGGCGTGCTATTATATAGCTTCAAAATTTCTAATTAATACAAAACATTAATAATATACATAAACATACATAACCTGAACCAGAATGGTAGAAAATAAACATTAATTTAAAATAACCACTAATTTTGTACAGGCATTTCTCTAAGTCACCTGTATCCAATGGTCCTTGTGATGTAAACAAGTGTCCTCTCACAAAATATGGAGACGATCTACACAATGGTAACGTGAGAGTAAAAAAAGAAAAGAAAAATGAAAATACCAAAAAGAAAACTATTCCTTCTTATTATTTTTGCTTACGTGGCATTTTCACTCTATGCGGCATATAATGTCTTCTTCAGCACCAAAGTAATCTCCCGCGTTCACAGGGTGGTGAAGAAAGAAACAGGAGCACCCTCGGGTAATTTCTCTTAACACAACTGTTGTCTCTATGGCAGAAAGACCAAATGACCAAAATCCCGATAAACCGACAGTTAGAAACTCGTTTCGTCTTTTGAAGGTAGTTAAAAGAAATGCGTGCCCATACGTTGAATGGAAATTGTGTATTGTTTTTGCAGGTGTTGTCAGAGATGGTGGTGCAGTTGCTCCATTCTTAGCAGATGAGTGGAATCCATGGGAGGATGAGCAGGTGGAGTACAACTCTGCTCTGAACAAAAAGAGAGAGGCCTTTAAGCAGTATGTGGGTCGAATTGACAAGAGCAAACCCAAAAGATACAAGGTCCAAATCTGGGGGAAAGCTGCCATAGGTAAGTTGCGGTTTTTTGAGATGTCATTTATCTGTCACAACTTGCAGAGATGATACTATGACTTAACAGTTGTAGTCGTTTCGTTCATTAGTATTCATTTATTCGACAATATAACTTTCTTTTCAGATCGTTTGCTGAGTGCAGGTTATAAATTGATTATTTAAAAAAAAATCTGAAATTTTAGTTTTTCAAATTTGATAAATAAAATTTGTTACTGTAGTTTCAAAAACCTCTTTAGAATCAAGTTTTTGTCATGAGCTCGCATACAATTATACATGCAAACATAATATAATTCCCGTCTGAGCTAATATGCAAGAAATACAGATACTGGAACAAACATAAGGCACTGATAATACAACAGTGCAAAAAAGCCTTTGATAGTTATGTGTGAAAACTGAGTGCCACTGTGTATGATGTAAAACCTTTATAAATAACTAAATACCAGGAGTAGTGTGATGAAAAACTCAAAAACAGCATTGGGAAAAAGTTCTTGTATATTCTGGCAGCCTGGCACTCATGTTCTTATAGGCCTGCGGTTCAATTTAAAATTGACACTGTGTAGCCAGACACGTTGAACTGAAAATAATATTTAATGTTGTATTGAATATTGTATTAAATGTATTAAATAAACTTTAAACTTTAAAAAGGAGAACACAACTTTGTTTTAATTAGTTCATATAAAATTAACAGATATACATGCATTTTGTACGATGTTGTATCATTTGTCCCACAGATGAGAAAAAGGATATATATTTAAAGAGATTTTTTATAAATTTGACCTGGCTGCATTTTTGTAACTGACTCAAACTTAGCAGCAGATTAGAATACATGTGTAATTATGCAATAGAATTATCCAGGTTAGCCTGTTGACCAGCATCTTTGAATGCATGTTGTTCTGTAGCTGAGCCCCTAAGGGGGAAAGACAGTTACCTAACTGGGAACACACTGTTACTGGATTTGTCCTTTGAGTTTACAATTAAAATGCAATCTTGAAAGAGCAATATTGCGTACTTCAATGACCAAAATCAAAACAAATGTTTTTCTACAATACTCTCTGTAGTCCAAAAGTTAAGTAAATATAGTATTAGATAAAATTTGTTTGATTAGTATAACCCATAGTGTAAGGTAATAGTTTAATAGAAGTCTACCACATTAAAAGGGCAAATATGAAAAGAAAAATATAAAATATCTCTAATAATTCCTCCTTGTTTAAAGAAAAATCACTACGTATTCTTTTTCTTGCATTAGAGAAAGGTGTGCAACATTGTTGGTCTCTGTGAAAAAATTACATAATTTCATTTATCATTTGGAAAATAGATAAGGCTTCAATTGTAAACATCTATTAATCAAAACATTTTATACCATATAGTCTTTAGCTTGAGTTTTCCCTCCTCCCCTTTACTGCTAAGTTTATTTTTTACATGCTTGCATATTTCCTGAGTTATTAAGTTAAAGTGAGGCTCAGTAACTGCATACATATATATTTACACCTGATAACACTAGGAGTGTCTACATACATAGAGGTAGATACAAACGACATAAAAAAAGATTTATACTCTGCTGTGGAAGCCATAGAAATTATCTTCATGGTACTGTGCATGTTGACCTTTTAACTCCAATAGCAAATTGCATTGAACCTTTCTTTTCTCCTCAGGGCTTTACCTGTGGGAACATATTTTAGAAGGACCCCTCAACCCTACTGACAAGGTAGCACAATGGAGAGAGGGGGAGCTGCAGTCAGGAAAGATTGATTTCAGGTAACAAGTCACGGATGGGATGTTTAAAAAACTGCCAAACCCCAAATATATTCACAGCCTCTGTGAAATACACCACACCATATAAACACTGAAGAAGACTGAAACCGGTCACATTGATTTGTTCATCCTCCATGCCCTCTGACTTTTTTGTCTTTAGTTTCTACACAGGTCCTGCTGTGGTCCAGGGTCACGTCCCTCTGGATATGAACAGCCTGATTCTGGTCCTGAATGGCCGCGAACAACAGAAAGTCTCTTACTCCACACGATGGCTGGAGCATGTTCAATCTCTAGTTCAGTCCCACACAGTGATGCATGTGGCTGTGGTCATGCTGGGCAACGAGCGCTGCAACAACGACTGGATTGGCCCATACTTAAAGAGAAATGGTGGCTTTGTGGACCTGCTGTTTCTAGTGTACGACAGCCCCTGGGTCAATGACAAAGATGTCTTCCAGTGGCCTCTTGGTGTTGCTACGTATGTCACCCTTTAGTAGTCTTATGTCTGTTAGTGTGTGGACATCATGAGTGCTCAGCATCAGTACAACTGTGCATTTTTTAAATGAATAACATGGTCTAACATGTTGATCTGTCTTGCTTTTCTCTGTACAGATACAGGCAGTTTCCTATGATCAGGCCAAATGCACAGTTGATTACCTCCAACAGGCCATACCTCTGCAATTTCCTAGGAACTGTTTACAAAAACTCCTCCCGAGAAACACTCATGCAGGTGCTGAAACACTCAGGCCTCGATAAGGAATGCATCACCACTGCCAGGGAGAAGTAAGTCATTATTCAGTATTTGAGTAATTGTTTAGGGCTGATATGGAAGAGTAGAGCTTTTATTTATTGTGATTTTGTTTTAATCACTTTATTGTTCAGTCTAAGTGCTACATTTTAACCTGGAGAAAAAAAGCATGTTACTGGCCATTCAATTCCATCTATAAACTATCAAATGTATTCAAGGCCTCTGAGACCCTGGAAAATACTTTTACAAGTAAATTCCATTGTGTTTTCATGGGCTGTGTGTCTTTGCTGAACTGCACTGGAGGAATAGTAATACACAGAGGGAATGTTGTACAAAAAAAGACTGATTTGCTGTCAAAGTCAGACTGCTGAATCCTCATACTGTCACTGGCTACTTTACTTACAGTAAATGTAAACAGTTTGAGAAATGTCCCCACACATTTTAGGGCTGCTTCTTGCTTAGAATTTACTAGTATTTTGGGAGAATGTAGAGGAGCTGTGGTTTGTTTCACTACTGTATGTGGCAAATAATACAGTTGAGTTTGAGTTTATCTGCAGTCAATTTTTGCTTGTTTTGACATTTTAAACAACACATCAGGGTTTTTTTTGTTTTGCTGAGGTGAGTTAACTACAACATGACATGTCTTAACAGAAATGTACAGGAATGTATCTTGTATATTTATTACAGTGGCTTAAGTATCCTCTCCTCTCTTCTTGCTTCAGGTGGCTCCCTCAGGAGACAGCAGACAGTTTGAGACGCTATCAGACAGCTCTGGCCCAGAGTGAGCTCACTCTCTGCCCAGTTGGAATCAACACTGAGTGCTACCGCATCTATGAAGCCTGCTCTTATGGCTCAGTGCCCATAGTGGAAGATGTACTGACACCTGGCACCTGTGCGGCAGGGCCCAGCTCCCCACTGCGTCTCCTCAAAGCGGCAGGAGCACCCTTCATCTTCATCAGTGACTGGAAAGAACTGCCGGCCATCTTGGAGAGGGAGAGAGGGATGAGCCAGGAGCAGAGGGTGGACAGGAGGAGGAGGCTGTTGGAGTGGTACGCCAGTTTCCGTCAGCAGATGAAAGAGAGGTTTGCTGAGGTCATCGAGGAAACTTTCTTCAAAAGCGTCTGATTGTGGTGCCTAATTAACAAACCTTTAAAAGATCAACAGGGATAACACTTATCGGTGATTTAATTTATTTAGTGTGGAGAAATGTGATGTACTACTGGAATGGTGAACCTGGTGATGTTTGTGTATTATTCCTTATTAAAAAAATAATATGTCTGTAGTAAAGTTTCAAACCTGCCAACACTTGTCAGTTTAAGTCCTGTAAAGGGCTCCATGACATAATTGTATATTTATTACCTTAATGTTTACAATTGTGGAATGTCCTGGCATTTAGAAATCATGAATAATGAGCTGCCTTTGCATTTCCTTGCAAGTCCTTGCATTATTTTAAGTATGTTTTATATCTCTGTTTGTATGCACTTCATATTGTAATTTTTAGGAAACACTAAACATTAGGTGTAGAATGAGATGATAATGTGTTTTAGGCTGTTTGAAAATGGTACATAAATCTATTTTGTATTGTGAGCAGCTAGAAAATGGATGTTGTTTGTGTGGCATGTGTCGCTTCTGTTAAAAAAAAAAGAAAGAAAAAAAGTTCTATTTATTTCAGTGATGTGCTGCATGGATTTTTTTAGATGGTGCAATAAAATAAAATGGAGTGTTGTCCTGAAGAGAAATCAGTGGATGTGCTTGTCCTGTGCTTCATTTTCCCTGCAGATGGCGCTATGTACTAGTTCATTTTCAACAGTTACACTTATTTCAATTGAAATAAATTGAATGAAGGGGAAAACAACATAAACTTTTGACTTTACCTAATTAACACAGATAACGTTATATAATGGAGCAAAAGCAATATATTATCTTCAAACTTTTTTAGTTTTTTTACCTATTACCTTTAGGGACACACACCTGTATTAGCTGTAGCATATGTGCATGCATGGCTGTAGATAGGAAATAAGGGGGCTCCTGAGTTTATTTTAACTGGGCCTTTTATCAGCCCCCTGACTGTGGGCTCCCATGTAAACTGTTTATCCCCCCTGGCACAGCACTGAATGTCTGTAAATTTGAAAACGATGTCTTATCGATGAAATGAATCTATGAAATATTCTAATATTATCATTTGATTTTGATTGAAATTCCACATTTAAATGTGGGTATTGATATATAGTGAATTATATATATATTATATATAGTGAGTTAATGGTTTTAATTACAAGTGATACTAAGGAAAACGTTTACGTGTAAACTGCATAAGTCTTCAGTCACAATGGAAGTTATAGTCTGCTACAACAGCTGACTCATATGGACAAATAAAAAGCCTTCAGATTTGGGAACAGGAGTGTCCGTCCACTGGTGTCCACTGGTTGTGTGTGTGTGCGTGCGGGGCAGATCCCTCCCTCTCCTTCCTCTTGTCCCTGCCTGGATCTGGCTGCTGTGTGCTGCAGTCGGCCTGCCCTGTCTGCCTCTGAGCCTGCTGGGAGTTGGTTGGAGAAAACCGTCGAGGGAGAGCGAGCGCGAGGGGGGAAAATAAGTGTGTGTGTGCTTGTATGTGTGTGTATGTGTGTGTGCGGGTCCCAAACTGGAAACCACTACCAGAAAACCAGACACACACATTCAATCCGACTTTAAAGCCATCCGGACGTGTTGCAGGCACTACTTTGTGTAGAGCAGTGAAAGCCCGCCACAGAGACCCAGAAACTTGCGTGATTGTTTCCCCCCCTCTCTTCTTCTGTGGTAGCAGCAGCAGCGTCAGTGCTGTTGCGCCGCGCCGACTGCTCTGATAGTTGAGTGGATTCATTGGTTGGAGCAGGATTGCGCATTGGCCCTGCTGTATATCCACCTCGTATCCACCGGGAAGAGGAACAATGAAGGACTAAACGCTTTCCTCTTGCTCTAAGTCGAGCTTGTTGCAGAGTTAAATCCTCTCAAAGTGCCATTTTGTGTCGCACCTTTTCTTCCTCTCGTGTTCATTTTTTTTCGTCCTCCTGTGTGGGATGCGTCGGCTGTTGTAGGATCCCGCTTGTTGACAAACAGTTTTTTTTTTTAAACAAGAAGTTTACAACAAGCTTCGGAGGCAAGAAGATCAGAAAATGTCCACGCCGAGGTTCAAAAAGGATAAAGAAATCATCGCGGAGTACGAGAGTCAAGTGAAAGGTAAGGGAGAGAGAGAAATGTTTCGCTGGGAAAATGTGCTCGACGGAGCCGCTGGGAGCGTTATTTAAAAAGACTAACTGGAACCAGGCTTAGTCATCACTACCTGCCTGTGATGGGGGAGTTAAATGAGAAAAGTTGGTAAAATATGACCTCCTAAAGGTGTTTACTTCAGGGCAAATTAGAACATAACCAGAATATTCAATCTTCATATAACTAAACTTACCTAGGGGCCTAGTACAGTTTAATGATATTCATGTCAGCATTACAAGGGGATGAACTTCATTAGCAAAATAAAAAGGTTGGTAATTGAGTTCAGGAGGAGCTCTTAGTCTTTAGTATAGTAGTTTTACATGTGAAAACCAATGAAAAGTGCTCAGCAGATTCACCACTGGCCTGAAAGAGATCACTATCTTTCACAGGTGTAGCCTATCTAATTATCTGTTCAGATTGTCCAATCCGGTTACAACGTTTGTCAGCTAAAAACACATTTTATTATTATTGCTACTTGGTCTGGTGCATTTTATTATGTGTGCTTGTTTAACAACCTGTAACTGTTATGGCTGTAGTGACTGAGCTTTTCTCACTATTGCAGAGTTGGAGACTTTGTAGTTACCGCATGGTTCCCACAGCATTACAGCAGGATTATGCAACTGAAGAAAGGAAGAGCAGGAGTTCAGTCAGTGCTCATGTATTAAGATTCAGTGTGTTGCTCAGGGGCACCTCAGAAGGGCTTGGATCTTTAAAAAAAAAAAAAAAAATACTGTTCTATACCCTCTCTGTTTCCCGCTTAATGTCACAAGCCCATACACTAACTCCAAAGCATAAGACTACTATGTGCTTTGATTTAGGTAGGTGATTTAGAGGTGTGCAAGACACCATAATGATACCACCCTAACTTATCTTGTGTCCTATGTCTCCTTCAAGCCGCACTCCCTTTCCTCTCAATGCATATAGAGCAGAGGTAGTTTATTCCCAGACAGACCAGCACAGGAAAGAAGCAGTTGCTTGCTCCAGGGTAACCATGGGGATTTGGCCCCCAGCCAATCAGCTCTGTTCTTCAGTTCTGTTAGCATGCTGAAATACCACCTATTCAAGTCCCTGTATCCAACCTTAAATCCAGAGAAAAGGGGAGGGTTAGCAGGGGTCGGTGGGGGAAGTGGGGGTGTAGAGGAGAGAAAGGACCAGTGCAGCTTGAGGAATTACAAGATTGCATGTGGCTGAGCGCAAGTTCTCATTTGCAAGGAATGTTCAGCACCCCTTCCTCTCCCTGTGAGGATGACTAAGGGCTTTTAGCTGATAATAGAGGATGATGCACAGTCATAGGGGATGCTGAACAAGAGATGACGAAGACTCCCATTTGTCATGCAGAACCCAGCGGGGTAATAACAGCAACCTGATGCTGATGAAAATAGCTGTTGCTTGATAGGACCACCAGAGCCTCAGGTGTATTGTTTTCTTGAAGATGCAGAATTTAGTTCTGAGGGCAATGCACCGAGGCTTGTCATGCATTGTAAATAATGTTGTGAGAATATTTTTATTTATTTATTTATTTTAGTGGGAGTGAATATCACAGGTAGTGCCAAGATGTTTACACAAAGCACTGTATTCATTTGGTTTGCATTTCAAATATCCTGTGGGTATTCACTTTGAGAGTTGCTTTATTTCATTCATTCATATTTATATTTTTAAAGACATTTTGGAAGATGTATGAGGATCATCTTGACTTTATTTGAATCCAATCTCTGATGTAGTTTCATTCACTAATTAACCAGGCACAGACATTATGTTGCATTTTTTCAGAACCAGCGTATTCAGTCACACAGTATCATCTCTACAAAACACACGTTTATGCTTGTTGTCAAGCAGTGAGTTTTCAGTAGGTCAGATGACTCCTGCAAAAGCAGATGCTGTTTATGTGGAAAAATAGCTGCCAGGCTCGTTTGCATATCAGCAGTTAGTAGTGGAAGAAATGCTTTGTAATGTAGTTACATGGTTTTTGCATTCAGTCAACATTAAGTATTCTGTTTTAGAGCAGCTCCTAATTTTGCAGCGGTAAAGCTTTCTCTGAGTTAAGCGTTTGCAGTGATAATGAGTGGGATCACATCTGCAGTGTAGCTGTGATAGCCAGAGGTGGATTCTGGTGAACAGGCATTGATTACTTAACAAGCAGAACAACAAGCAGCCCAGAAAGTAGCTAGAGGAGATGTTTGATCTTTTGGCCTGCATTTTTTCTGTCACACTGTAGAAGATTTTCTCTAATTCTCACAGTATTTTGATGCATACACTTTTGTCTCATCTTACATAACCACATTGATTTGTAGCCTGGAGCCCTCTGTCCTGATTTTGACATGGGACGTGTGCACTGTGGTCATCTGCCGTCATCATTAGTCAGCATCAGTTATCTAGCAGCAATTTTATTCTGGGAAGAAAAAATTAAATAGAAAAAGACCATTTCAATATTTTTCAGAGTCATGGCAGCAGCTGTGTGCTGAGTGGGATTGCTATTCAAGTCAGCAGATGTGAGGTATTTAATGGGATTTCCTATGGTGACTGTCTGAAAGCCTCCTTACAATTGGTGACAGTACAATTCTCGGCCTGACTTGTCATTCAGCTGACATTCACTTCTTAAGTACCTTCCAACAGCCTCTTTTTTTACCCTCCCACAGAAGAAACGAAAATGGTTGTCGTTTTGGGAGTTCAGGGAAATTATCCTTTTATTGAAAGAGCTCTGTGGCATGGGGATTAAATTTTTGCTAATTGCTTAAAACGGCATCGCCATCAAGACTCGGTTTGTTTTGGAAAAACAAAAACACCAAGAAGATTGGGTTAGGACAGTGGACATTTGTTTGTGCTTTATAGTGCCCATCTGTTGCATTCAGTTTAAGTCATTTTCGACCAGCAGGGGAAAGGTTGTGGATACATTGGCATTCTATGTGTGGCTGTCTGTTTCTATGGACTGGTGGATCAGGGCATAGCAACCCTGCCTTGTTTTCTCCTGGGCAAAGTGTTGGTTTGATGTCAGTCTGCAGCTTGCTGATTGTGACCTGGGGGTCGTGACTCCAAAAGCAGGACCCCCTGAGCTTCTGACAGGGGTCCTCTCCTGGATCATCATAAAGGCTGCCCCCTTTGACCTGCCCCCACTGTCGTTTGAAATCAGAGCCCTGCCCTTCTGCATACTCAAAGAGAGTGGTCAGCCCATGTTTGTATGCAGGGGGATTAAAGGAAGGAAACTGCTCTGAGATGGTATGGTTGTGATTATCTTTCAAATTAATAGGATTTGTTTTGTTAAAAGTCATTAGTTTTTCTACATTAGTAATAGTAGGAATTAATATTGTCTGATTGTGTTGGAGGAGGGTGAGCATATATGTGTTGATCACTGTCTGTTACACAATCCAGATGTCACGCATATGTAACATCTGGATCATGCAGAGTCAGAATTGTAGTTTTGTTTTGGTTTTTAGTGACATAAATCCAGTTGTCACCCAACTTCAGCATGTGGTATGTGGAAACTATGGCATGCTGAATGTGTACACAATTCTGTTTCATTTATTCACACCAACATTATATTCAGTGTTTTACATATGTAACAAATTTCAACAGTCACCATTTATGTAAGACATTTTTATGAAAATGGTAGTTACCTCTCCACATGATTTTATCAATAAAACCATTTTGATTCATTTGTGTACTTTTGTGCAGCCAAAATAAAAACTTGAGCTTGAACTGTTTTTGAGAAATTAAACATTACTTTTTAAGTATAGGCCTCAGTACTCCATGAACATCCACATGACTCCAAAATCTGTGCTATCACTATTTATTTATCTGACGTGTATTGCTCATAACTTGAGAATTAATGAAGCAAAAATGTTTGTTTTCCTTGCACAAATGAATGAGTCCACTTTGTAGTAATTTGCTCATTAATGGGCTGCTGATGTAACAGGCCAACACTTTTAATGTTTAAGTTCTCAAAATGGTTTAGAGACAAACATGCACAATTTAATTGAAACAGTTTTATTCATGTTCATGCATATGAAATGTTTGCTCAAGGTTTCTGTACTTGCTGCAGCAGTTATCAGTGGGTCAGTAATGCTTTGTCTTTAAAGCATCTCAGAGGTGTTGATGGAGTTTAGAGGTTTAAAGACTAATGGAATCCTAACGCCTCCCGGAGCCTTTCTCCACAACACTACACGTCCATTCACACACTTACCATCTGTTTTTACCACCCCTCCTTCTATGTGTGTGTGTGTGTGTTTGTAGTGTGTTTCTACCCAGTGGTATGGCACTGGGTGTGGCGTTTGTGTGTGTTTGTGCATGAGCGTGCGTTTGCATGGGTGGGTGAATAGTTATTGACAGCACCATCTGTGGCCACTCAACCTTTTTGCAGTTTTAATAAACTCTGCTGAGCACAAGCAAGGCTTCACTTTCCCTGCTGTGCTTTTCATTGTAGCCACAAAGGCCACCAGGATATTACTGCAGCCCCTCCTGACCCTCACCTCCCCCTCAAGAAAAAAAAAAGAAGCCAAACCAACCCCTATCCATGCCCCCGCATCCCTAAACCAAACAAAAAAGCTGCAATTCACGTGGCGCTATTGCAGTTGAAGACAAAACAAGATGCTTGGGGTATTGTCTCCAGTTGTAAGTGACACTGGTTAATTCAGTTTCTTCCCAGAAAGGATCACATCAAATGCACTGCAGCATGACGCCGACTGAGGCAATTCTACGTCTGAATGAATCATACAGCGATTTTAAAAATAAACGCACCGTTCTCTTGAGTAAGTGGCTGCACATGCCATGTTCTGCTGCTAGCCCCCCTGTGTGGGACCTGAGTGCCTGGTAATGAGCTGGATGAGATTCAGTGTGTAGCTACGCTGCATTAGCTAATGGGAGGTACAGGGTGTTAATGAAATTGGACAATGCTTGGAGAAAGTAAAGCAGAAGAATTAAAACTGAGGGGGGAAAGTGGAATAAAAGGGAGGGTTGAAGGGTGAATTTCTGGACAACTTTAATTTCTTTGAATCACTGCTGGGGCCTAGCAGATGGACAGACAGGAAGGCGGACAGACACAGTTTGACCATCAGGCCATGCTGCTGCCTGCCACCCAGTGAGGCAGGATTAGAAAGAAGAAGAAGACTGGGGGGATGGGAGGGGACGGTATGAGGTCAGTGCAGGAGTAAGTGAAGGCGTGGGTCATAAGCTGTGACTTGGTTGACTTGTTTTAATCTGCGTCTGTGTGTGTTCAGCCGATTCATCTGCCGCGGTGTAAGCTGTTTATGTGTTAAGCGGTGGCGAAAGCTTTTTAAGATGAGTGCAAACATGCTATAAGTGAAGTCTCTTGCCGGTCCTTATTTCTTGCATTCACTTTTAACAATGTGACATCTGCCACTTTGGCCTTCTCTTCTCTGTGTCAAAGGTTTTACTTACCATGACAATCTGTTCCCAAGCTGCGGGTTGCTGCTTGGCTCAGGTACTCCAGTTTTGTCTTAAATTAACCTTCTGGGAAGCAGGGCTGAGCTGTATGGAGTCCCAGTTCCTTTATGTACTACCACTGGCAAAGCCTGATGGTGCTCATGGTGTTTCCTTGACTGGAGCTGCTTCTGGTTGCATTTTAATCTGGATTTTGTGGATCACTGAATACTTTTTTCCTTGCATTCTCAACAAGTTGTCATGCTTTGTAAAGAGCTTCATTTCTACAAGATATAAACTTTTGTTTCATTAATTCATCAGTCACTGATGTGCTCGGAGAGGAATGTCACACATCCACGCCACTAATTTGAGATGCTTTGACATCCATGCCACTAATTTGATTACGACTCAAGTAATGCAATTACCTGATTATTATTTACAACAGGCATGTTAACTTTTTAATGGGGTTATCCTGCTCACATTAAGTTTGTAATTGTAGGAAGCATAACTAAATAAACAACTGGCTTACTTACCAGTCCTTTTAATTGCTATTGGCATGTGTGCAGTGTCACAGAGGTCCGTGACATAAAATGGAAACAGACATTTAGGTTTGAAGAAACGGCGGCATTGCTCCATATCTAGCAGTGGTGTAAAAATGAAGCCAATAGTTTTGGGAAACAGCGAAGTCCCAAAGTTTCTGTATTCTTATATCCAACAGGTTACTGCATTTTTAGATTTCAGTTACTTTTGTGAGGACACTTTGTTTTATTATGATGTGTAAGAATCTGTAGTTTTCCTTTAACGAATGGATTTATTTGTCTAAACTGAAAACCTTTCACCTTTGTTCCATCCTTTTGCCTAAAATGAGACAAGTTTCTTTGTAATGCTTCATTAGAGCAGAGAGACATAAACAAGCCAGAACCCAAAGTGATAAGAAAGGCATTTGTTTAAAACTCAAAGATGTTCACTCTTAGTAACAACTGTATTCACCTTATCTGCTCCTGTCCCTTCACTTGTGCCTGTATATCTCTGTACTTCTGACTGCCTTCACCTGGCAGCATTCCCAGCTTTCCTGAAATAATGCAATTCAGAACAGTCAAGTGTTTGGCAGGAAAGACAACCAAGAGGCTTTCAGTGTGCTGACAAGTCAAGCCTTGTCTGCGTTGATCAGATGGCCAGTCGTATTTCCTTCACCTGACACAGACGAGCCAAATTACATTAGAGACTTGCTGTGTTGTTGAAACAATGCATGTGCTTATATCATTCCCACTATATGCTTAGGTTAGTATATAGTAAATTTACATCAATACAGACATATAAGCAATATGTATTCTTATAAAAACAATTAGAATAATTAAAAATCTATTTTTATTCAACTCCTATGTGTTTCTTCAACAAATTCACATTGAAGGATGTTTCTAAAATGTTGTTTTCTGCATAAGTAATCCAATTCTGAACCAGAGTTATGAGGTCAGTTCAAACTAAATCAACTCCTGATGTCAACAATCCAACTTCTTTTCTGATATGTTATATGTTATGGGACTTTATCTCCCCCACAGTCGTTCTCTCAGGCAGACCTTATACGCGCCTTGTGTTTAAAAAGTTCCTTTCAGCTGTAAACATGATCACATATTCATGCTAAAAAGCTGTAAACTGCAGCGTCAAATCAGTCGTTACTGCCATCAGTAATCTCACACAAATGCACACACACACACTTAGACATCCTTTTGTGTTTGTTAAATGTGAGGCATAAAATGCAGTTTACCGGAGGTGTAATGTTTCACACAACGTCTCTCCAAAACAATCCTTCCCTCAAGCCTCTGTCGTCAACTCTCTTTCCCATCCAACCTTAACACTGATGAACAGAAGTTTAATTTACTGGTCTCGCATACTCCTTCGTACCCCCTCCCCCCCTTTTTCCTTTATTCTACCTTGACCTCATGACCTGAGGAAAGCAGGCTTTGAGCTGGCTGCCCTCCTAATCAATAGACAGAGACCACCCCTTGAGTCACGCCTGCCATGTTGGCCTACCCTGAGGAAAAGTTTGAGGGGGAAATAGTGTTATAAAAAGAAGCCGCCCATTAAATGTCAACTAAAGGCTGCATCTCCTTTGTGTCTGTTAGTCTGATTGATTATAGCTGAGACCCAAGAAGCCAACCGTCTGTTTTTTATTTGAAAATATAATGCAGTCTCGTTGCTGCGGACACCATGAAATGTCTATACTGTTTAATGTGGTCACCTCACCCTCTCTCTCTCTCTCTCTCTGGTTCCCTCAGTGCACTCAGTCTGTTTTTGGTAGTGGCAGAGAGGAGCTGGACAGAGTTTCCCATGGTCTCAGCTCTCAGCTTATCACCCTCACAATAAAGGCTCATTGTTGGTTGCAGCAAGGAGGAGGCCCGAGTTGCGACCATCGCTGGTGTCTGAGCAGCCCCAGGCAGGTCTTGTGAGCTCTGGCCTGAACTTTCCTCCACCCTCCCCCAAAATGGAAACTGGAGCCACAGCTGTGGTTCTAGCCATGCATATGTGCGGTGTTTCAGGGAAAGAAAAAAAAAAAAAAAAAAAAAAAGCCATTTACGGATAAAGATCTGTCAGCCATGTTCTTCCACTGCTCATTGTGTCCCACTGCCAGTGGTCACACATGGAGAGTGTCAGTCCTCCTTTGGCTGTGTTATGCCCCCTCTCACATGCTTAGTTCTTAAGCTTCAAAGAGAGTTTCTCCATGGTGACAAGCAACATTAAAATAAACTAAAGGTGACAAATGAGGATGAAGTTAGGTATTTATATTCTCTTTTTATCTTTTGAGGCATATTTGTAAAGCTTTTACATTCCATGAAAAGTCTCTGAGCTTCTGTGCAACACTGGTCAGCTGATTCCATAAATAGTACTATCATTTTATTGTCATGAGACCTCATGTCATGCGGTTGTTATGCAACAGATGAAATAGCTGATACCTCCTTGTATCTTCTTCTCGCCTCTGGTTTACAGTCAGATGAAAGAAAGTAATGCAGCTGAGTCATCAACTATTTCTAGCACACTTACACAGTCACACACACAGCAATCTGATTTATACTAGAAGTTGATAACTGAAATACTCCATGTAATACTTTTGGTATTCAGTTTCTGTCTGTTCTGCCCCTTTGTCTCTGTCCTCTCACTGAACCCCTGCTGGCGGCCTTCTGTCCAAGACAACTTGACCCTGTGGTCACCAAACTAGAAACCTCTGCTCTCTGACCTCCATCCTCAGACCTCCGTTCTGCCAACTCTCTTCAATTAGTTAGGGGTACTTGTCATGCTGACAGCAGGGATCATGGGTACCTGTTGGCCATTCAAACGAATAAGTAATGAGCTTTCAATTCAGTGTTCAGTGAGTTCTACTGTATGTGCAACTTGACTGCAAAGTGACTGGTAACTGGCAAACCTGTTCCTGGGAATTATAGCTCTTTTTTTGACCAGAGGAAATGTGAAGCCACAGGAACTAAACTCAGGAACTACAAAAGAAACTGAATTCCCCTTTTTCGCATTCCTGTTTGTGTTTCCACCACATCTTATGAACTGTGAAGGTTCGACAAGTTTGTTAGACAGTCAGATAACGTGTTACAAAAAGATTGTGTTGTTCTTTGTATTTACCGTGGTAGAACTCTGATGTTTGGATGAATGTAGTAAATGGATGGCGAGTACTTAACCATGATGAAACAAATTTCCTTTCTGTTGTTCACTTGCTTCTTAAGCACTGCTCCTTCGTTCTCATTCGTGCACGAAATGTCTGTCCCTTGTTCTAGTATTGATTCTCGAGCGACCTGACTGTGCACTGTAACACTGCATGTAGCTACTACGCAGTTCTTAGAAAAACTTTGCCGTGTCATTTCTTTTTCTGGTGGATTTTTTTAGGTTGGGATGAAGTGGAGCACATCGCCCTCTTCAAGAAGTCCCTGCAGACTTCTGACGGCCCTTTTTTTTTTTTTTTTTTTTTTTTTTTTTTTTTTTTTTTTTTTTTTTTTTTAAAGAGTTTAATAGGAGTGGCATGAGCTGCAAAGCAAAGTTAGTTTTGTAGATCAGGCTCGTCTGGAAATAGAACGAGTGTGATACTGTCCTGGTCTGCCCTTTTTCTCATAACCTCAAGTAGTGCAAAGCCTGTCCGACACAGATGGTCATGGAGGAAAATATATATATATGTGTGGAGGACACGTTTTTTTCTCTCCCTTAAATAATTATACAATATGAAAAGCTGGTAATAAGATTGTTTAGAACAATTAAAATTTTTTAGCACAGTGTATGTGCTTGTGTGTGTCTGCATAAACTTGCTCAGTCAGCTGCCCTGCATGGACACAGACACTGTGGACATGCCTCATATATCTTACTTTTTAATCAGGCTGTGTGGAGGAAGCTACCGTCTCCCCTGGGGTCCTGTGATTTGTCCTGGTTAATGGCGTGTCAGAGGGGCGTAATGCATGGCAACCTGGCTAGGTGTGTGGTACATGCATGACTGGACTGTGGTCTCTCGCTTTCTCTCTCTCTCTCTCACACACTCACACACACACAAACACACACACATACACTCGAAAGGGTGGCCTCTATCTCTGGGCTCTGTGGGAGACAGAAAAGAGAAAGGCCCAGTCTTGCTCGCTATAGTGTAGAGAAACAAAGAGCAGTGAAAGCTGATCTGTCTGTTCTTTTCTTCTTTCTCCCTCTTTGTCCCTCGCTCTCGCACTCTGAGCAGCTGCCCTGAGGTCCATCTCATTCTCCGGCCCCGCTCGGCTCAGATCTCATGTGGTAATCCAAAAGCACTGGGCGGATCTGTGTGGTGTGGCCTCCTACAGGCAAAACTTGCACTCGATTTCACCTGTCCAGTCATGCCAAGTTTGTATTCACACAGGGGAGATGACAAAGGCCCTTAATGAGATATTCTGACAGACATTTTTTCAGTGGAAGCCATGTCATCTCTGCGCCTGAGAGCCAAACTGAGAGGCTGCTCTCAGAGTCAGCCGTTGGTACTTAGAAAAGTGGGAGAGGATTGGCAGTTAAAGCCTCCCTGAGGGTAGGTCGGAGGAGATAACAGCACGTAACTCGCTGTCACTTCCTCCATATTGGCTTCCACCATAATTATCTGGAAATTAGGTCTTTGCAAAGCCTTCTCATTCTCCCATCTTGTGTGTGTGTGTGTGTGTGTGTGTGTGTGTGTTGGAGCTGATCATATTATCTTGGCCTCTGGTGCCCTGTGAGGAAGGAGGCTGTGGGAGGGGAGGTGTCGTCATTGTGGACTTCCTCATTCTCCACGGCTTGGCTTTCACCGCTGATGCCTTGTGAGAAATCAATCCCTGCTGGCTGTGACCCGGACTGTGACAAGGGGACCGATTGGTCCTCAGGCTACAGTGTGGGACGCAGAGACGGTTGCTTATTCTGAAACCCGAGTGAGGGGGAAGACTTATGATATGATTTGAACTACAACTGCGTCTTTTTTGAGCAATGCTGGGCTCAGAGAAAAGATCTATGAGATAATTGCATCGAGAATGAAAAACGAAAGCTAGAGAGTAAAGTTCAAACGTGACAAATCAGGTGTGAGCCGTTCTCAACCTTTGTACACCTGAGAGTTTCTCTTTAGAAATTTGTCCCGTTGGGTTAGGGTCAGGAGTTACGGGGGGTTTTCAATCTGTAGTCCTCAATCAGACATGAACATGTAATTGTCCTTCCTGGTTCCTCTCCCCCTGTTCTTAAGTTTCCTTTGTCAGGTGAGGATCTCTTAAGTTTGATCTTGGGAAGAGGAATGTGGAGCAAATATTTATCCGTGCCTCAGTTTAAACCACCAAACTCAGCTGCACTGCAGTCAGCCGTCTCGATCTCGCCAGCCTCATTATTATGCCCTCGCAGTGCGGCTTTGGCCTTACAGATGTTGTTGCGTCAGACTGAGAGCGAAAAGAAATTCAAATCATGTAGTACAGCATTAAATTCTCCCTTTCATTTAAAGTTTGATTTGAGCTGTCCGTTTGTTTAGTTGCAACTCGAGTAATGCAGGGTTCTACTAAATATTTTGTTTAATTCTGGGAACATTTGAAACTTGCATGATAATAAAATGACAATGATTGTAGGCTTAAGATGGTCCCTCTTTCTTGGTCTCTGATGATTCATTCACAGCCCTTAAACAGCCATTAAAAATGCATATGTGCATATTTGGTTGAAACTCTGAAGTGTATCATATCAGCATAATTATATCTCTTTGATTTTAGATTATGCGCCTGCTTTGAAGTTTTGCTCTTGGTAGAAATTCTGTGGCGTTTTCCCGTGGCTGTAGGAAAAGCCCCACCACAAACGTCTGTGTTGGCTCTGTACACAAGCCGTGAACTCTTATGCATGGGAAATGATTCTTCTCTCTACTTAAACTGCCAGCTCTTAGGCAGCCCCCCCCAAACTATCCTCCACCTGCCCTTAATACTCTACCCTCAATCTTCAATCCCAGCTTTAGCTCACCCATCCATGCACTTCATTACTCTAACCCCCAACCTGCCCATTTTAGTCCCAACCCCTGTGCCCTCAATCCCCAGCCTGCGACCAGCCAGATGAAGGTCTAAGTCATATTGACACTCTTCTGCTGACATTCAGACTGAGAATGCAGTGTCAGCCGATCAGGTTATTGTCTATAAACTTTATATACGAGTCTCTTCGCCTGGTTTAGTTTGGCTGAAACAACTGGTTAGTTTGTGAAACTTTTCAAGGTGTTTTGAGAACCAAACCGTTTTCTATGTAGATGGACATGTAAGTGTAGTTTGATGCAGCATGAAATGCTGCAAATATGTGGCTATTAATTGGAAATGAACTATGACGTACCAAATTTGGTCTCTGGTTTGTGGATGTAGTGATACTGACTCTTTAAAAGAAAATTATAAACGATACCGTGTCAGCATTGCTGAATAAAAAAAAAAAAGAAAGGTTGATCAGTATTTAATCAAACTAATGAGCAAATTAAACCCAGAGCAAACATAAAAGTAACAAACTAATTTCTTGCATGGCTCAGCAATAACAACTGTAGTAATGCAATCATTGTATACACTTAGGTTAGGTTCTCCCTTTGCTCTAGGGTCTTCATGCCATTGATTCTATAAGATATTGGAAACATTTCTTTGAGAGTCTTCTCCATGTCGACATGATTACGTAACATTATTTCTGCAGCTGCACATTCATGCTGCCTGTTCTACCACATCCCAAAGGTGTTCTGTTGGAATCAGATCTGGTGACTGGGAGGGCCACTGAAGTACACTGAACTCATTGTTATGTTCAGCCCAGTTTGGCACGACTTTTGCTTTGTGACATGATGCATTATCATTCTGGAAGAAGGCAAATTGTTGCCATAAAGGGATGCATACGGTCAGCAACAATACACAGACAGGCTGTGGCGTTTAAACCATGATTGATTGGTATTAAGGGGCCCAAAGTGTGCCAAGAAAACATTCCCCACACCATTACACCACCAACACCAGCCTGGACTGTTGACACAAGGCAATTCTGACCCTACTATCTGCATGCCTCAGCAGAAATCCAGATTCATCAGACCAGGCTACTTTTTTTTTTTTTCAGTCTTCAACTGTCCAGTGTTAGTGAGCCTGTTCCCACTGCAGCCTCAGATTTCTGTTCTTGGCTGACAGGAGTGGAACTCGATGGCATCCGCCTCTAGGTTCGACGTGTTGTTTATTCTGGGATGCTTTTCTGCTCACCACAGTTGTAAAGACTGGTTATCTTTACTGTCCATAAACTCTAGAGACTGTTGTGCATGAAAATCCCAGAAGCAGAGAAGTTTCAGAAATAGTCAAACTAGCATGTCTGACGTCTTCATGCTTGGAACTGGGTCGGCTTCTCTGTAATATTGTCATGTGTTCACCTTCCTCTTTAAAATGCATTGAGATAATGCATGTTATAATTTGGCGCTATATAAAACTGAATTGATATGAACATGAACTGAAGCTATGAGTTTGTGCATCGCATTGCTGCCACATTATTGACTGATTGGCTTATGGCATGAATACGCAGTTTTACCTAATAGTGTTCTGTGAGTGCAGTTTCCTAAGTGAGGCACGGTGTTGTCATAGCTAAACAGACCCACAAGTGAGGGAGATAGATAAACAGACAGACTTCATCAGACTCATTTTCCCTTCAGAGACCTTGGCTCCAACTCTCTCATTCTTCTCGTGGGACATCAGCTGTCCAGAATGTTGTGAAGTTGACTGAGGTGTTTGCAACTGTTAAGGTTTAACATGATGCTTTTGGACATATCCATTGATGTTCTCAGTGTACTAATATGTATTTGTGTCTGTTTGCTTCATCATAATCTCAATAACAAACTGAATTCTCACTCAGACATTTCAAAAAAGTATAATGAAGACTGAATGTATTAGCACTGCTGAAGGATGACTCTTAAATCACTCTACTCTTCCTGCCAGAGCTCACACTCCACATTCCCCAAAGTGAATATGTTTACACGGGGCTGAATTCGTCTCCAAGAGTGGATTATTTCAGCTGTCACAACTTTGAGCACCAGGTGGGAAAAGATGAACTGTTTTTCCTCACAGAAGAGTTTGGGGGGATGTGTGGATGTGAACAGGTCATCCACACTACAGGAAGATTTGAAATAGGGGAATAAAAGGCCATTTATTCACCATCATTTATTCACATAGAAACATTGAAAAGATGACAGACAGGAGTGTACAGACAGAAGCAGATAGACAAATGACACACACAGGGCACATTACTAAATAAACATTAATACATCCTTTTAACACTCACAAGGCTCGCACACAAGGACACTGTGTGCTACTTAGAGTCTAATTTAAAGGCATTACCCTTGTAATCAATACTGCCTGTGTGTAGACACAGTGGGGTTTGTAAAAGTATTTTTAGAGAAGGCTGAATGGGCATGTGTCTGTGCGTGGTGCGTGCGTAAAGCGTGCATGACAGTACAAACTTTCAGCTGTGCTTTGTCTCAGCCAGCTGCTCCTTTGCAGATAAGACATGTTATCCATCTTTTCTGACCTTGAAAGTAGCCTTGGCTTTTTAAACTTGTCCCTGGGAGATCTGAATAGAAGACTGGAGCTGATTACAAGTTTGAAGTTTGAAAGTCTTTTTCGTGGGATTCATATTGGTGTCTTTTTTTTTTCCCCAGAGGCTCTTTGTTAGAAAATATATAGCTTAAATTGAATTTGGGGATATATTTTCAAAAACGTCTGAAGTGGGAGATAAGCAAGATGAGGAGAATAAGGACAAAAACAGTCTGCTGAAGCAACCCTTAGATTTACAGATGAGCTGAAAGAGACAGATGGAAGCTGTTGTGTACAATCAAGAAAAGAGTGAACATCGACGTGCATTCCTGCTAACTTTATACTGAGCCCTTTTGCCACCAGTGAAAACTTCTCAGCACCATGTTTCAGTGTATTTACATTTCTTCTATAGGTTGTGTACAGATTGCAGCGGTCTGTACATGAACGCAGCCTTTGGATGTGCCTTTTCTCTGTCATGGACTAACAGTAGTTTATTTTGATCAGTTTATTTAAAGTGAACATGGAAGGAGTTAACTTAGGGTAGTCTTTCTACAACATTTTTGTTGTCAGAAAAATATAAACAGCCTACAGTCTCTGCAACAAACTCTGCACCTCAGTTCTTTTCTATCCAAGAGTTTATCAGAGCTGTCGGCTCTCAGCCCTCCAACACTTTTCCTACTAAAAACCAGCCTCGAATACATTTCTGCCTCCTCCTCTCTGTTGCTCTTGCTCCCTCTCTCTCCTCAGCGGGCTTGCAGCACATGTCCATGCCTCTGGAATTACAGGCCTTGCCTTGAATAGTAGGGTTGTTCCTCCTCGGTCCCTCCAGCTCCTCTACTGGCTTAACCCTATCAAAGGCCCAGAAACCACACATCCTGCGAGGTGCTGTTTTTTGTGGCGGGACTAGGGGAGGGGCACAGCGAGGGGTGGTCAGTAACAAGAAGGAAAACACATGAGCTGAGGATGATGTTTTTCTTTGCTGTTTAGTGGCTACAGTACAAATCAAGGAATGCCTGATGTTTCCCATGTGGGATTTTTTCCTCTGAATCCAGGGTATTTGTGCACCCCTCTGTCACAAGCCATAATGTAGTCCACTGTGCATGTTTGAGGTTGGCCGTTGCTCTTTCTGTCTGTTGCACACACATGCTGGCGGACCGTTTGCTCTCCTGAAGGTGTCATCAATCACTGACCCAACCACACATCAGTAGAGATAAATCTCTTCCCTCCCTACTGCAGGAAAGTAACCACATACACTTATTTACTTTTCATTCACTTCGTATTCACTGTTGTGGGTTTCTGACCTTTTCGAAGAAATAGGCTCAAGAGTAGGGGTGTAGCGATATACTGGTATTGAAAAAATAAAATATTGATATCGTGTTAAAAATACACATGATAATATTGTGATGGCAGATGTTAGGCCTTGTGGATCTTTATCAGATGTTCTGTTTGCACTTTAAGTATCCGTTACCCTAGCATGGTTTGAGACTTTCAATCCTCTTATTAACATTTAGTTTATATTAACTTTGCATTTTATCCTACTCATTGCCACAACTCAGCACTAATGTGTAATTAATACCTGTATTCAGATATGGCTTTATGAATCCATCATCTACAGAGACTCACACAGTTTGAAATAATTCTGAAAGAATTTTTGGATCTGTTTATATACAGATGATCCCAGTTTTACAGAGCGATAATATAGGCCGTTACTGTAGGACAAACCTTGATTAAAGCACAAACCACAAGGAGCTCGCTCATTACTTTATTACTTTATTGTGTTTTTGTTTGTGTTGGTGAAGCCTGTTTTTGAACCTGTTCCTACATTAACATATTTTTGAAGTACACAGCCTCCCTTCATCTACTGATCTTTTCTTAGAGTCATAAAAAGATGGATTACGCTAATCACCGGTCAATCTTTCGCTGGTATTTGTTTTCATTAAGTGGGAAGATGAAACATTTTAGCATGAAAGGGAAATGAAAAATAGCTCCAAGGTGTGCTTCCCTGTCCTCTGCTGTGGTAATATGTAGAATTCATTTAGGAGAGCCGTCAACTAAAATTGCATTATGGACCTCTTCCTTTCTGAAGAGTCTGAAGGGACACATAGAGCCAGGTGTTTATGGAGATGGACTGTGTAATAAGAGGAACGGGAGGCTTCGACAGAGATGTCTGAGAGACTGTGGCTAGTTTCTCTAAGCTCCTAAGTCAGCAGACAGCTCTGACCTGAATAGTAGCAAGCACTCAGCAGTAATTCATTCGCCTCTTGGTCTCTTGAATGGCATCCTTCAACATTTCCTTGTTCTGTGCTTTAAGTTATATTTGGTGAATCTACTGCAGAAGTCTCAGACAAAACTCTGACCTGAGCGTCATGGCTTTGACAGATAGGATGCTGTTTTCACTGGGTCAGAGTTCAAAGGAAGTTTAATGAACACATACTCAACTCACAGACATAACTTTGCTTTAAAAAAAAAAAAAAAAAAAAGGTTGCTATTCTTGTATGCAGTAATTGTTGTGTGGTGTGCCGCAACAAAAAGAGAGCTTGTCACAACACATTTAAGATGTTGCTGATGATCTGACTCTTTGATTGAGTTACCAAGTGCATTCTTCTTTTTCTAGGTTGTATGTTGGTTGGGTGGTCCTGCTTGTCGGTGATACCTCAGCTATAGCTGTCTACAGTCATCTCCTCTTCCCCTCTATACTTTCCTCTGGCCCAATGGTGCCACAGTGTCCCGACTGTGGGAACACGTTGTCAACCCAAACTGGCAGCGGCTCCAGCTGGCTCCAGGCCATGGAGTTCCTGCCCGGCTCTGGTGTCTCCACGTTGCTGTGTGGGAAGAGAGGCCTCTAAAATAGAGATGTACTTTCTGTGAAGGAAGGCAGATGTACAAACACTACGGGTAAACAGACAGCTGGACAGGGTGACAGACACATAGACAGATGGCATAGGAATAGATGGATGGACAATAGAGGCAAGTAGACAAAGAGGCAGTGTGCAGACAAACATTCAAAGAATGTGGGATGTAGCAGAGCCTCAACCCGAACAGACTTGATTTATATGCGTAATAAAGAGCAATATTAAAGTTATACTTTTTTTTGCATGTCATTGTGGTTGACTAGAATCATAGTTAAGCCATGCTTATAGTTTATAGTACACTTATAGTAGTAAGTTTATTGATCAATTCATTCAGCAAAAACTACTTTCACAATATGGTATTTTATTTAGTATTGATGTCATTTTTCGAGCAAAAAAACGTCAAAATATTCACTGTTTTCAGATTTTCATGCGAGGATGTTCTGCTTCCCTCTTTTTCGTTTCAATGTAACGTGTGGTTTTGGGCTTTTGTGTAGTTTCAACTTGTATTACTGAATACAATAGAGGTAAAAGAGCATATAATTGAGTTCCCAGCAAACAGACGGAGAAAAAGATTAAAGATTCACTCACAGAACAAAATAAGAGGCAGCATTGGAGAGACCCTGGCGGCTCTTGGCACCATCAGAGGCCACTGACAAAATCTGAGCTGAGACCAAACTGTCCAGTGTGCATTGGAGGGAGACGGGTGGAGAACAGAGGTCAGGAGATGTACAGTGGGGAGTCGGGAACTGAGGGCAAGGAACTTGTAGGTCACAGATCTGTCAAACTGATTCGCCCCCTCCCCTCCACCAGCATTCTGGCCTGCATACCTGCAATGTAGCCCCACACAGGTGCACTCCTCCACTCCCTCCACCTGTTTCTGTGTGAGTTGAGAGTGTATGCAGGTGCACTGGAGAGGAGCCACATTGCGCGACTATTCATTTATATGCTGCCACTGTCTCTTTCTTTCCTTCCCGCCTCCTTGGGGCCCACAAGAAGGGAATATATCCACAGTCTCACAGAAGCAACCCCATCCTCAAATGCTTATCACCGCAGGCCACATAATTGTTCTGCCATTCTTTAGGTTCATCTTTCCGAGTTTGTATTATTCAAGTCTCCACCAGTGTGCTCCAGTTTCCATTTGTTTACTGTGAGGGGAAGAAAATATTCCTATAGATGAAAGCTTGTGCGCCTCCGTTCCAGATGTTTCTCGTGCGACACCCTTTTCACAGGCATTTATCTTTTCAGCTGTCCGCCTGCAGAATTTTCATAATATTGTTACCCTAAACAAACATCCCAACTGTAAGAGCTGCAGGCCTGCCCAGCCAAGTCTTGAGCCTGAGGTTAGCTTTGTTGAGAATGAGAAGCTGACTGGCTGCCTTGACATACGAGCTTTAGCTCCTTTATCTCTCTCATCACTAATATCCTCAAACAAAAGCACAAAGCGCAGGCCAGATGCAAGGCGAGGTGTCATTTTTCATTCGGAAAAATAGAAACTGTTACCAACTCTGATATATAATGTATGTCCAGTGTACTTGCCTTTAAATTAAGACAAGCTGACAGCCTTTGCCTTGACTGGTTTTGAGTCCACAGATTATCCGAGTCTCTCCTTCTTTCTTTCACACACAAGCACCCACACTGGTCCCTTTAGGGCAACAGACAGAGCAGCTGGGTAAGGTCTGGAGATGAATGAGAAAAGTGGGTGAGGTCTGGCCAAGAGACTGAAAGAGATCAATGTATTTCTCACAGATTCCCTTTTCTCTGATGCTGAGCCACACAGATGTAACCACTTCCTGTCCTGAGCGTTGCTCGTCCACATTTTTTATCATCCTCAGCCTGAAGCGCTAAAGTGAAGCACATTCGCTCATTCTGTTAGGGTTGTTCTGCCGAAAATCTAATTTTCAAGTGTCAAATTCTCACCCCCTCTAGGCTTTCAAGGTTTCTTTGAAAATACTGCAGTTGGCTCCTTTTGTGTTTGGGTAACCATCACTGTGAATCCAAGTTGACTGTGGCTGCTGTCGCTTGCAAATGAGCAAGTTACAAAATTATCAGAAGAACCTTTCATGTGTACAGAGGTGAATATTTGACATCCAAAAGAGATCCCTTAAGAGTGTACACACAAAAAGATGCATGCATATATCAACTCACTAATATGCAGAATTAAAGCTCACACACACTCTTACCGACACACACACACAAGCACACATCAAGCCACACAAATCTCGGCCGGACCAAACACACCAAACTGGTGTCCAGATCAAACAGCATGTCTAGATGTTAACCAGCAGCTGAATAAACAGCCTGGCCTCTAAAGTGTGCTTACTTGTCCCAGCATTCAGCTCCTCACACTCTTATTTTGTTTGGATCAAAACGATGGTCCTTACAGGCCACCACAATGTCAGCGGTGATTGATCTCTCTCCTGCTCGCTGCAGGCTTCTCGTTTGTGGGGGCGTTGCCTTAGCAACAATGGCTTTTTGGCTGCTATGCCTTTTTGACAGAGCTAAATCTAATTGGCAGACATTATTACATTACAGTTATTGAAATTACACATCTAAATACGACCTTGTTGAATGGAACTGACATAGATTTAAGTGTATATTTTGCTCAGTGAGAATCGTACCGCATCTCACATCTGTCTGTTGACTGCTGGAGTGGATTGTGTTTGAACAGTAAGCGCAGTTAGCTGCCGTGGCTGAGCTGTTTCTGAATCAGACTATAAAAATCAGAGTGCAGGAAGGAACCTGAGCTCTATGGGTCTGCCGCCCACAATACTCCCGAGCCCAAGAGAAAACACAAGAACTCAAATCACAGCAACCACTGCATTTCCTGTGTGTGTATTGGAGTTGTCGAGAGAAGTAGCTGGTGTGTGTTTATTCTTGTTTTTGTTGTTTTTACCTCTGTCTGTTAAGTTGTGTACAGGGGCCTTGTGTGTTCCTTTTACTTATACGCATGCATGTGGAAATCAAATAACAGCTGTTAGTCTTCCTCTCCTCAGCAGGATGGATGTGGCACCAGTGACCAACAAACAAAGCTTCCATGCAGATATGTTGCTGTAAAACATGCCTGTTTTAAGTCACTTCTCATGAGTAGAGCCATACTATTGGATCATAAAATCTCCTGTTGGTTTAGCTCGGTGCTTTTGAAAGAAGCAGAGGACGATGGGCCAGGCTCTTTTCCACTCTGAATTAACAGTCATTCTCTGGATCACAGTAGCCTGCAGTACTTCCATTGGAAGCCTCTCTGTGGTTTTGGAAGCTGCTAACATGTCAGTCAGATGTTGTAATGCGGCCCACTTTGCCAGTTCTGTAATGTTTTGAGATAAAATGCTTTAGTAAAGCTGGCAGTGTGTTGTGTGTAGTTTGGCTGTGCTTTATGTGATCGGAGAGAATCTGTTGAGCCTTGTTGGCAGCACTGTGTTAGTTCAGACAGATGAGTGTACTTCAAGCTGTAACTGTGTCCCTGACAGCTATATTTATTGATTTTTCACCTTTTCACTGGTTTATATGCTTCATCACAGACAGAGTGGATATGACACATGTTGGTAAATAGAAGACCTGCATATCAGTAATGTAATCTCAGTAGTGAGGTAATCTGAGATAACAACTGCAGGAGTGACACATTCAAGCAGTCATGTCCGGATGTAAGCCAGAGGGGGTGGCATCCCCCTCTGGCAAAGTCTGACATACCAAGCACATGATGAATTTCTTACCACATGGGAAACCACCAACGTAATGAAGTCACTACACAGTTCCTCCTTCAGAAGAATGCCTTGTGACCTTGTCAGGTTTTGTCAGAGCACAGTGTTATTTACAAGTGTACTGTGTGTGACTCTCTGGGTCATGCCTTATTGGCCCAAATGAGTCAGGTGTGTCAAATGGAAAAACTTGTCCCATCTGGGAGACTCTTGAGGGTGCTACAGCAAGTATGATGTAGGTCAAGTGAGCAATGGGCGCTGGCCCATAGCAAACTACGATTACAATGATAGCTTACAGATCATCTCTGGCTGTGGGTCTGACTCAGTGTTATTTTTTGAGTTCTCATAAAAAATCGTAAAATGTTTCTGTTAAAAAATAATCATTGAAAAAGATTTTTGTTGCCTTTTTTTTTTTTTTTTACTATAGTAGCATTAGTGGTAACAACAGCTTAAGGCCAAAATATAGACATAACACACTAAATGTGGGCACAGAATGCCACCATTTGTTGACATAGCACCAAGTGCTTCAAGCAAATTCCTGGTTTGTTACATTTACTTTTCTCATTTCCAACTTCAAAGAGCAGTTGTGTTGTCTGCTCCTCTGATGATACTGCTCAGTCCGATGCTTTGCCTTTTATAACTATGCAGAACAAGTGACCAATTTTAAAATATACCTCCATCAGTCACATGATGTTTGACGGTGTTTCCCACAGAATTAGATTCTATTTGTGGTGATAGATAATACTGTATATAAGGTACTCCAATGAAAATATTTTAATTGGCAAGAGCTTTGTGACAAATAAATAACTGAACAATATGCAAAACTCCATTGCTTCATGTTATGTCAAACAAAGAACAACCTCGCTGACTTTGGTTTGGCTCGGTGATGGTTGATTGTTATTAGCCAATGGGCCCAGTCCCCAAAGTCAATGCCAAAGAACATATATCGGACTTGAGAAAAAAAAAAATCTAATTTATAGAAAACATTATTATTACAAAATTTAATGGTTTCTTTTGTGGTCCATGCTCTATCCCTCAAGTTCAGTGCAAATCAGGTCTCTACTTTTTGCCTAATCCTGCTTCCAATCAAACTAACAAACCAACAAACAAACGGACATGAGTGAAAACATAACCTGCATGGTGGAGGTAAAAATAGATAATCAATAAGTGGCTGTTGGTGTCAATATTGTAGCAGGCTGCCACAAATAAATCAATGTATGGGAAACACTATTCTTGTCAGTGCTTAGTTTAGCAGTCCCTCAAGTGTCTCCCCATCTGGTTGAGGGCCTAGCACGCCATTCCACCTGGCCTTATATCACCAACACTCCATGGCAGCCTGGTTGAACAGGACTAAACCCTGCAAGCCTTTAGTTCCCATTCATCTGCCTGTCATCAACATTATGGAGAGAGAGGGCAGAAAAAGCTTCAGGTGAGGAGGGAGAAGGAGAGGTGGATGGCCAAGAGTGCTTACAGGAGTGAATTTTACATCTGGGTTTGAACATCTAACATAAAGCGCCTGGAGATCTGTTGAAGACTAACTTTGCACATTGTGCTGGTGGTGGCTTCCCTGGCACAGGTGTGTGCCATGTGTTGCCACAGGCATGAGTCCAACTTAATATCTTTCGCATTATATCTGCAATCTTGCATCCTGCATCCTTCTTCTCTTTCAATATCTAATCTGAGCAACCTTGTCACATGATTTGCATTGATTATTCAAAGAAAGATATTCAGTTGCTTCTGGCACATTAATGTATTAACAACAGAGACAGCAATGCAAATGATTGACTGTACTGTCTGTTGTTTGAAAAGCTCTTAACAAAATGTGTGCAGACGTTAGAAGGTAAACTAGATCAAACAACAGATCCCTGGTTACCACGAGACTCAACATAAAAACCAGCCCAGTGCACAGTGAGTCATGCTCACTGGAAATTAGCAACGTGGTAGGCACATCTTTTACCAATCTAATTGCTTGGATGAAACTACTTTTTCTATAATTTTTCCCACATGGAATGCTTTTATCAGAGAAGCATTAACATGACTGATAGCCCCGCTATAATTAAGTATGGCAGTTGGCTCTTGTTGGATTAACAGTATACACAAAATATGTCAGAAGATGTACTGTAGATACTTCGCCATTTCTGGCATGTGATCCCCCTCCATCAGTAATTGAAAGCTTGTGCTACGTTAAAAACTGATCGGCCGTTTCGTAATTACCTTTGATGGTATTTATCCTGTCTTGTATCCAGCCTCCAGAAGAGGCACAGACAACCTCACTATTCCCAAACCCTAGATCTGAAGCAGATGGTGGGGCTGGGCACCCTCCTGTATCGTCCCTCCCCAGGCCTCAGCTGCTATTTCAGGTGCTGCTGATCAGCCACTCTACATGTGGAAATGCAGCCCTGGGACTGATGTGGTACAGCATGTCCCAGATAGCTGCTGGTGGAGACTTGTAATCAACTCAGAGAAACTGTAGAAACTCTCAGAGAGTTTATAATCTTTTCTGGTACCCATAGAGGAATACATTGAAGCTCTCAGCTAACTTAACAGATGGTTTTTAGACAGATTGATTCATAGCAAGGTTAATTGAGAGTAGCAGGGGAGAACATATTGTAGAGTTCAAGAGAGAAAGAAAAAACTTATCTCTCTGGCCCTCTGACAGTGGGTGAGTTGTTTTTACTGAAGCCCAGTTTCTCTCTCTGTAGGTCAACATTGTGGGTCAGTACCCATCCTGCTTACACTGCAGTTTCTTTGACAATAGAACAGGCCTATCTGGCAAATCAGAAGCCATTCTGAACTGCAACTTTGGACATATTTGTCGCTGTGAATGGGGTTATGGGAAGTATGTGATGTGGCCTCCAAAGGAGCAATTGGATAACATCCAGTCCAGAAACAAAAGGGCTTTGGTCCAAACTGATCACCACAAAGACCAAACAGTGCTCTTTCTTTGTTTATATTGACATCATGTGCATTCGGGGCCACATTGACTGGATGTCCATCAGTCAGCTGGATTTGTTGCTGACAGCTTTATAGACCCTGTTTTAATTCTGCAAGCCACTATCCACACGTGGCAACATGTACCTGAATATGGTTATACAAGCCTGTAGAGCTTTGTCAGACTGTTTGCATCCTCAGTAGATACAGAGAAAGAAATGTAGGGACACACTGTTATAATTTTTCTACAACGTTACACTGTTGTTTCCTTCTGTAGCGTCATTTCTCAACACAGTGCACAGGTGCTCTCATCTCCCCTCCGTCCCCCAGTTTAAAAGGGATCACAGAGGGCTTTGATGTCCCCTTCCACACACACTCCCCACACCCAAATCCCTCGGCATAGAAGCCTCTACACGTGTTTACCATACAGATGACCTCAGAACGGCAGGAATGCACCATGTAATAGTAGAGCAACACTCGCTGTAACAGTAATATGGATCCTGATTAAGGAAAACTTTGGATTACAGTGGGTCAATTTTTAAATACAGTGCAAGGTCACACATGTAAATCTATGTTGTCTGTGTTAGTTTTGTAAGAAACCAGTCAGACAGCTGATGTTGCCTGCAGTGGGGGATTTAGATGAAGCATCAGTGTGATCAAAGGGAGCTGTTTAGCTGTCCTCAAACTCTAAAGTAATTTTGTTATTCATTTCAAGTATTTGCCTCCGGGATGAGTTAACTTTCTCTCGTTCTTTCATGTGATTTTCATATCATAATCAGAGGTCACGTGAATATTTGTGTATTTACATGTGAATATTCACAGTCAGAATAGTATGAAAAGCAAAATCCTTAGTTCTCATTTGGTTGGCAAACTACAAAATTGTGCATTATAGCCATCACCTGGTAAGAGGTAAGATCGACACATTAAGGCTAAAACGTGCTTCACCCTGGTACATCCAGGTAGAACATGCACAAAGGTTGTTTGACATGCCAGTGGATATGGATAGCAGTTATGACATTGCTACGCATATGGTGTTGCTTTTAAATCAAAGACACCAGCTTACCGTTTAAGGAAGGAGGGCCCAAATGAGAAAACAGTGCTTTTCTAAAATGAACTGCCTTGCTGTGGTCATGGCCCTGGTTTGACTTTGTTTCGCGGCTGTTTTTTTTTTTTTTTTTTTTTTTTTACCAAAGTGCATCCTAGTTTCAGAAAGTGCCGGACGTGTAATTTCCTCTGACAGGTGGTTTTCTTTTAGCATTAATTCCCTCATACTTTAACTTGGTGCTGTAGCTTCAATTGCCAGTGTTTGACTATGAAAGTGAATGACTTAATGAGTTTCCATGTGCATTCATGAATGTAATTGTGTTAAATGTTCCAGTACGCGCCTTTGTGTCAATGCCATTGTAGCTTTGTTTTAATCCCCAGATCCTCTGGAGATTGAAGCAATTGCAAGTTTTTACTCATTCATCAAAAAGGCCTAGCGGACTTTAATGCAATCACATTTTAACCCACCTCCTTCTTAATGCTCATTGGTGGTCTCCCTGTTTGTCTGTTGCCTGCTGTTCTTAATGTTGAAGTTTTGAGTTATTTATTGCAATCAAGGCACTACTTAGTTGTTGAAATCCCATTGTCCACACTCATGATGTTCATGGTTCAATGTGGTGGAGAGTTTAAATGCTGTGATAAGCTTTTATTCAGATTTAGTATTGCAGAAACGCCTCCCTTGTGTCCCATCTGTCTCGTAAGTGGTTTATTTCCTGTGCCAGAAAGAAGGAGCAGCTACTTGAAAATGCAAAAAATAATCAACAGTTTCCAATAGACCTGATGTAAATGACTAATTTATCAAGATTGTGAGAAGATTTAATGCTGATGGATGGAGCCGAGCCTTTTGGTAATTTGATTACTGCATTAAGGATACATGTCCATGCTCGCTCGCTCGCTCGCTCATACACACAAGTGTAGCTCTCGGTCTTCTTAGACTGGAAGCTTTCTAATTGAGTCAGCAGTTGATTGGCCATTAAGTAGCTTGACAGGCTGAACTATTATTGGTCTCCCTTAAAGGCTCTCAGGGATCTTTTGGCTTTTTTGCAAAAGACATTTGATGCTGTCTAATTGTCTTGTCAAATACTTATCTGCTTAACTACCATATTATTCATTTAGCATCAGGTTGGCCACGAGGAAACTCTTAGCCAAGCCTATGCTTTATCTGTTGTCTTTCCCTCAGCTCTCTGGGTTCAGTCTCTACTTCAAGTGATGTTGACTACAATAGCTGAGATTCTCATGGAGATAAACAGGAGGATTTTTTCTCTACTAGAAGTAAATCACAATTGCAGAGACTACTCGATTCCGATTTAGTATTGCAGAAACGCTAATACTCAATGAGCCAATTACGTACAGCAAATTGGAAAGTGTAAACTGGCAGCAGCATGTGTCAGCAGTGACACAGATCTTATAGTCATCAAAGGAGGAACAATAGTCAGTGCCTAAAATTACAGTCTATCAGCAACAAATACAGCCAACGCATTTTATGTGGTGAAGTCACAAGCTGAACCCTCCTGTCAGTGACTGACACTCAACAGGGCAATTTTTAAACTGACTAACCAAAAGTAAAACTGATACACAGTGGCATCCAGAAAGCTGGTAATTGTGGCAGAGCTGCTATTCAACTCTAATATAGAGGACAACTGCAGAAAACAATATTATAAGGTTTTATCATCAGAATTCGTTCAAATGGGCCAAATTCAAATCTCAAGTGCAGATCATAATATTAGGAGTCAGTATTTTTTTTATTTAGTTAAAAAATAAAAGACAGATTTATTTGAATACAGTTGTCATGTCACTAAAGCCCCCCCACACATTTTTATATGTTATATTTACAGCACTGGTAATATTCCTGAGCGGTGTTCAACTTTTAAAAAATTGACAAATGCCTAAGAGAGCCATGCTTAATTAGCAGTATTCTAAAATATGCTTTGATTTTAGGCAGTGCTCATGTAACCATGATTAAGGAAAACAACAAAACAAATTGAAAACTGTTGATTTTAACATGCAACTAGAGACCTAACAGTGCTGCATTTTTCATAAGAGAGATCACGGTAGCTGATCAGACAGCTGAGATCAGACTGAAACAGATTCATAATTAATTAGCTCTACTGTATAAAGTATCTCGGTGTCACAGAGTGCAAAATCTTCTGTTTTTTTTCTGTTATATAAATGGGTTTAATAGCCTAGAGCCAAACAATGTCTTCAACCCACGATGTCTTGAGTCAGAGAATTAAATTTAATATTGGACAAAGTGTTGTTTGAGTGACACAGAACTTCTTGTGGGCCCTCAATGAACCTGTGCCAGTGAATGTGCTGCATTCACATGCACTTTATACTTTCTTCATTCTCTCCACAGCACGTATTTCATAGCAGTTTTAATCAGGCTTGATGCTCTTCTCAAAGGACAGTCCTACTGACTGTTAAATACTTGATCTTTATAGATTGGTGTTTGCATTATCATTACCTCATCAGCTATAAGTGTGGAAAATGTGATACATGTTAAACCTTGCCATGAAGAAGCCATCTTTGCCCTGTTTAGCTGACTGTTACTTTCAATATTTGTCGGCATGCCAAGAAACAGGCAGTAAGACTTTACAAGATGTTACCTTTATAATGACACCCAGTCCAGTGAGTTGTACAAATAATTTGTGAGGGCATGTAGCAGCTTTAGTGTTTTCTGCCTTTGATATGAGGGATCACTCTGTGCCCCTCTCTATCGGTTTCTGTGTGGCTCTAAATCACCTCATTAATCTGTTTCCTCTGCTGAAGATGTCTGGCCCAGGCTACCGCCCATTAGGAGAAATCCATTATACATGGCCCTAGCCAGACAGGACACACGGAGGAAACTGTGTGTGTGTGTGTGTGTGTGTGTGTGTGTGTGTGTGTGTGTGTGTGTGTGTGTGTGTAAATGTAAATGAAGGGCACTCTGACAGGCATGATTCCTCAGAAAAGACCTCAAAGGGTAATTTACCTGCACATACAACTGGTTTAAACGAGACTCACTGTCGCTCCTCTGCTTTCTCAAGTGGCTTGGGTTTTCAGTCACAGACACTGATGAGGGTGTGTGTGTGTGTGTGTGTGTGTGTGTGTGTGTGTTCGTGCGCGCGCTCACTTTGCTGTGTGCTGTAACTCTGGATTTGGTGGGAATCGGGTTCCATTCATCTTAGTTATTTTCAGCCTTAATGAAACACCTGAGACCAATGTTGCCAACCTCACATCTCCACAAACACTCAGAGGACCCATAACTAAGGGATAATAAGCAGCATTTGACCATTCTGTTGTACTGATGTGTACATGTGCTGTACTGAAGCTGCTTGCCTTGCAAATTCTTGGTCCTATTTTTACCAATCAATAGATTTTGAGCGATAGATGATAAACAGTGATAAATTTAATAATTTGTAATTAGGTAATGTTTGTGATTTGGCCAAACTATGACATGATGAAACTCTCGACTTTTGCCTGGTTTGGGTGCTCTCTGCATGTTGGTGTCTTTGCAGTCTACAGTATGCTCAGTAAAAGACTCTGTGTATCTGCAATGATTGAGAGTCCATACTTCAAAGATGGTCACGGTACATTATATTACTATTATGTAAACAAACTGTTTGTACAGATTTTTCTGCATGACTGGAATGTATAAACCTCATTTTCACCCTTCAGCTTCTGGCTTCATTCTGATATGTGTGTGTCTGTGTGTGTTTGTGCGTGTTTGCTTTCCTTCAGAGATCCGGGCCCAGTTAGTGGAGCAGCAGAAATGTCTCGACCAGCAGACAGAGATGAGGGTCCAGCTGCTGCAGGACCTCCAGGACTTCTTCAGGAAGAAGGCAGAGATTGAGATGGAATACTCCAGAAACCTGGAGAAACTGGCCGAACGCTTCATGGCAAAGACTCGCAGCACCAAGGATCACCAGCAGTACAAGTGAGGAGACACACTGTCTTAGTGTTTGTCTGTAGTTGTTGAGAATTAGAGGGATTAATGTCGGCAGAATTTATCTCTTAAAAACAATGTTACTTGATTGTGGCAGCCAATATCTAAGTTCTAATGGGACCATTGTACTGATCAGTCAAACAAAGACAGGAAAGTAGCTCAATGGTGATGCGTTATTTTTATTTATTTAATTTATCATCAATTATTCTTACATCTTTATTGTAGATATTATGCCCTCTGAACTTGTAGTGTCAGACAACTCTCTTTTTCTTAGTCCTATCTTCCTATCTTGTATTGTTTACCACTAATTAAGGATAATTTAACTATCAGCTCTGTGTAATGTGTCTTTGTGTCACATGTATACCGTGTATACATTAACATCTATGAGTTTTAGCCCTTTACATCACACTAATGTAGCTGGGGAGTTCTATGATTAGTCCACCTTGACTTTTCATTTTGTATAATGAGCCACAATAGAGTATTGTACAGTGCAGTGCTGGGGAGAATTGTGCTTTAACTTTGATATACACTGTGTGGTATGCAATCCAATGAAACTTGCACATAGGCATGAAGCAGTTTGACTTGGAGCCTTTTTAAAGATCTTGACACAGTTAAATGTGCCATAGTTTTTGGCCTTATTATACTGTAGGAGTCTGCTCATGGAAAAAGCAGACATTTACATATTGTTTGAACTTGTGGTGGGAACAAAAATAAAACCTATGTTTGTCCTCGCCATCTGCAAATAGCCCCTGCTCTCTGTCTGAAGCTCCAATGGCTCTAGCAGCTGTGCGTGCCCATGTGTGTAACTGGTGAGGGGACTCTGGTGTGGCGCTTTGTGGTTTTCATCGCGTGATGTACAGTCTGGTCACTTCATTCACAGGGCAACATTTGGCAAGTGCATAGGAGCATATTTCTTAAGTAAATACAAGACGACTGAATAACACTGTGGGTTTTAAATCGTGTGGCCGATATTTTTGCATGTATATAAACAACAGACATACAGTGAAGCTTCTGTGCTCAAATATTCTTTATGTTGTTTTCATTGGACAGACTTGTGGTGTGAAAAAGTGTTTTTTCATTCCATCTGTAGCCCTAAGCCAGTTTTGACGTGACAGGTCAGAGCAGCTGAGCAGCACAATGCTAAAGTACCATTAAAATGAGCAGATACATTTTTTGGTTATTAGTCCAGACAGGCTGCACTCAAAAGGAAGCCACTGATGTGACTGTCATTGGAGCTGGAGCTCTAAATCCAGTTTACATAACTGATGTTCAGGCACGTTGACGAAATGTCATTCGTTCAGTTAAAACGGTTTTAATTTGCAGTATGTATGACATGTTTAGTTTGTTTTAATGACTATTTTTTCCCCTTTTTCTGTAATTTGGAGAATGCCCAGTTTCCCTGTAGAAAGCCACATGCCTCCTCTCCATACACATGGAGTATTTGTGTCAGCTGCCATTAAGAATCTTCACCCAACAGAATGAAACACAGGTGCAGGATAATAATCTCCTTCTATAGTCCCACCCCCCTCCATACAAATCACGTTGCTATAAAAGGTACAAAGATATGATCCCACACTGGCTTCCCACCAAACTGCTAACATTGCTATTTGTGTTAATTGCTATCAGTGGTGGAAGAGGTATCGAGGTCCTTAAGTAAAAGTACCAATAGAGCCATGTAAAAATACCCCATTACAGGTAAACATCCAATACAATACTTAAGTAAAAGTAAACTATTAGCATCAAAATGTAATAAAAGTATTAATTAAAAGAACTGGTTTTGTCCCTCTGACTGATATATTATTATAACATTAGATGATCAATACTGAAACATTAGTGTGTAGGCAGCTGGTTTGAACTACTTAATATACAGTTTTATAAAGAGGGAGAGATATTGGATCATTTCAACATTTATTGAAATAAAACCGTATAAGAAGTTTAGAGGGAAAAAAATTCACTATTTGGTGGAGCTGTTAACTCATAAACATCTGAAATGAGACCCCAACTACACACTGCTTTTTATGAGATGTTACAAGCCAAGTTTGGAAACTGCTGTTTTAATCTTACACAATGTGTTGTATTTTAAAAGCTTGTTATGTTATCAATTGTGTAAAATCTTCCTCTTAAAAGTAACTAGTAACTAAAGCTGTCAAATAAATGTAGTTCCCTCTGAAATGTAGCATAGTGAAAGTATAAAGTCACATAAAATGGACATTGTACTTAAGTACAACTGATTCCTATGTATCACCAGGCTGGAAGAATTTCTACTGGTGAATGTGATTGAACTCAGGTCTCTCTAGTGGCAATCAAGTATTTATATCTTGCATTACCAGTATCTTAACATGTTTTATACTGATCTAAAACTGCCTCTCTCTCAGGCTCCAAGCTTGGAGAAAGTTGTGACACAGTAGGAGTTCAGTCCAACATCCTCCTCAGGAATGAAATGAAGTTTGTGTTTGTCAGAAAGCACAGACTCTGTGCCACCTGTGGGAGTAGTGCGCTAGCTCACTGCTGGAGAAGAAACCATCTTGCTTCAGGGGAAGTTCCCTGTGTACTGCTGCTCTTCTCTGTCTGAATCTGACGACAGTGGTGCAAGAAAGCAGTGGAAGATGGATGACAGTAAAGATGGATATATTTAAACACACATTGACATTAGAATTGGGACGACAACACTTTTATCTCATACCACATTAGATAATGTTGCCACTTTTTAATATTTGCAAGAGGTAACGATGCAGCAAGTTTGCATTTTTTGATGCCATTCTTGCACATTAAAAGGCTCAACACACTAGTGTCTTTGCCACATTCAGAAAACACTGCTGTCTGGTCTGTGCAGGTTTGCCTTACATGCTGAGAATAAATTGCCACAATTTAAACAGCTGCAAACACTCCCTTCTACTGACATGACTGTTAACCACTACAGTGACTACAGTTTTAATCAAATATTACTCTGTTGCTCCATAATCAAATAAGTTATATTCCCACCAGAGGTAAATGCAGTTGGCAGTAATGAAAAAAAAAAAAACTGTTCAACCTGATAATTACAAAGTTATAAAGTCAAGTTAGGAAGTTCTACAGAACACATGCTGCTCAGTATGATGTATTGTGTTGGTCAAAGCTGCATGTCTCTGTGAGCTTTAATTTCACTCGTATCTTCTCTGTCCCTTCCTGTGAGAAAACAAAACAAGTGTCCAGCCCACAGCAGCAGTCTGTGGGAGAGCCATTCTGTCCTGTCTGCCTTGTCCATTTGATTTTTAGTGGCTGTTTGCAGAACACACACACACACACAAACACACACACACACATATACATATACACACACACATACAAACGAACAAATATGGGAAAACATTCTACTCTGTCTCTCCTGCTTTTTCTTAAACAAACACACACACACACACACACACACACACACACACACACAGCCATATACTGTATTATGCAAAGTTTGTTCAAGGAGGGACATGGACATGGAGACAATGAGCAGAGGAATCATTGAATTATTTATGTTGCCAGAGCCACAGCTTGAATCATCTTAATTCTTAAATAGGCTGCTTTTATCCAGAATTAAGTTTCTGGTGAAAGGACTTGCTCTCTTTGTCTGGGAGGATAAAAAGGTGTAAAACATGCTGCGCTTGAATACTGTACATACTGCCAGACATTTCTATCAGCAGTGCATTGAGTTTGAATGCTAAATGGGAGAAAATTGTTGATAGCATTTGTGTTTGAACTCAATTATTGTGTCGAATTGAATTATTAGTAGGCTTTGGCACCCTGTTGCACACTTTTAAATCTCTAACTTTAACCTTCCTTTACATTATAGGACTGGCCCAATTAGGACTTGTAGATCCCTGTACTTTGGCAGCAGCTGTTCGACTACATTACAGGTGATCGTGCTGCAGCTACGCAGGCTGCCACCACAGTTCATTAATGAAAGATGTTATCAGTAAGGCACTAGAGGACTTTGCCATTTTGCCTCTGCTGCTGATAAGGGATCCGGTTTCAATACCCTGCATGCTGAAGTGGTAATTATCCTTCATTGGCAGCATCCTGCTACTGTATGAGAGTGCAAGTTTGTTGACAATGACCCATCGACTCTTTGATTCAGACCGCATGAACGGACAGAACAATCCAAATACCCAAATTCATATGAAGCACTAAGTTGCTAATGAGTTCTCTGTTTTCATTCGTCTCCCTCTGTGCCTCTCGTGGACATTAGCTTCCCTTTTCCTACCTGTGTTTGAGCCCCATTGGGGCCCATCTATCCGTCTGTGAGTCTGTCTGACCCAGTTCCTGCCCTGGCTGTGGGGGAAATGATGACATTGAGAGATTTTCCTGCCATTATGTGGGGTAAGCAACTCCCACAGGTCATTTTGTCGTCACGGCCTGTGTCAGTCCCCTCCTTGTTTTCTTGTTCTGTCCTCTTTTCACTGCAGGCTTCCACTTTGATTTAGTAGGTCAGCCCATTAACAAACATACAAGGTGATCAAGGAACTATTGACATACTCGTGGGGCCTCTCAGGTGCATCTGTGATTTCAACCAGAGTTTCTATAAACACAAATTTTGCAATTTTGATTGTTGTGTAAATCAGTTTTGCTTTTATCCTTTGACTGTCTAAAATGAATTCTTGGTCATTCATGGATGACAATCTGAGTTTTTATAAGACATGTGGATTTATTGTATCAGTGTAGTTCTGTTTTAATAGTGAAGGGTCCTGCCCAGCTTGTAAATAAGGTGAATTAAAGCACAGAGGAAGACAGGTCAGGCGACTTAAGCCCTGGCTGGAAACTCTTTGGCTGATCTTGCCAATTTGCTGCTGTCACTTCAGCCATTTTGCATCCACAAGAGAATTTGCTTTGTTTTTTTGATACCTTTGACAAAATTATCTATATTTCTTTAAATATAGGTAATTTTATACACTTTTGCAGAGACTCATCATGTGTTCTGTCCAGCTTCATGTCAGCGGCCACCTGGACATTATGCATCCGCACATGCAAAAGTGAGCATGAATTAATAAACACACATGCAGACACACATGCTCTCTTCACATATCTAGATCCAGTGCCATAGAATGGAAGTATTGCACTCTGCTGATACATAATGCAGAAAGGATTTATGGTAATTGCTCTTTGACAGAGCGTGTATGTGATGCTGTCCAGCAGTCCTGTTGCTGTAGCTCTGAGACCGCTTCACTTATTTTCTCCTTTTCCTTGCTTTTTCTTCCTTTGCACGTGTCCTGCAGCCCGGGCATGTAGCACCAGTACATCACTCAGCTTTAGCTAAATCAGTTTTTTCATTCACCGTCTGCCCGGTGTCTTTTGAAAAACGACTCTCGGATGTTTTTCATGTCAGTGTGCTTGGCTCTGGCTTTATCAAATGTAAGTTGCTTCCTGTTTTGCAGAGTCTCAGGGAACATTTCGGCTGGTTTGAATATTTGTATCAGTTATCCGTTTGGAGAAATGCATCGTTTTTGCTCTTGCAGCAGATGTGGTGCCAGTGCTGAAGGCTAGTTCAGGGCTGGGTCACTCGCCGAGTGCAGAGTTTCACCTGTTGTGTTGACAAGTGCTGCCTGTCTATGCAAAGTAACTTTGTGAGGGAAGAGCAGAGGCGAGTTTCCATATGGTTCCTGCAAGACTTGACCCCAGACCCAACCTTAAAACCTCTCTCAAACACACACTCATGCACAGACACACACACTCACTTTCTGTGCTGCATTTTAGCAGGCAGGAGGAATGTCATAGATTAACCCAGAGGAAGTCAGCCTGCAGGCCAGTGTTAATACAGGGCCCCAGCTTGCTCTGGCCTGGACAATGTCCTACAGTTAGCTTGGAAGCAGCCGGCACACAGCACAGGAAACAGCTCTCAGGCCTCTCTATGTTTTTTTTTGTTTTTTGTTTTTTTTTTACTCTTAAGCTCTGTTGCACTCAGATCCCTATCTTTTTCGTTTACTCTGACTTCTCTCTTCCTTGTCTGTCTTCTGCCTTCACAGTTCATACATAATTCTACTTTTCAGCTTAACTGAAAATGCATCCGTGGCTTCTCAGCTTCATTCCACTAAGTGTATTTAAAGCCTGTGGCTGTTTCTTGGTTATAGGAAGTCAGCTTGGCTCAGAGCATTGCGAGAGCAATGCCCCAGAAATGTCAGTGATACAAAGTATTTCCAACTTAATTGCGTAGTCCTTGTAATATATGGAGTTTTTTAGACCTAGAACCAGCAGTATATGGGACATGTAACACCAAGGGAAGCCTATGACGCATCCCTCTTCCATTTTAGTGACAGGCCCTGGTGCACTGGAAGTGTTTGTAGACATCCTGCTTGTCGAGGAAGTGTCACGATCTCCTTGTGAAAATGACAAATATTATCAAAATCAATTAGGGCTGAGACATTGACATTAATACAGGTATTTGCATACAGGTATTTGTCCATGTCTGCTAGCTCTTCTCTGGAATACTGCGGAACTGTGGTGTGGGTTTAACTTTGCACAATGTTTGTACTCATTTCAGTACACAGGCAATCGAACAGAGAAAGTTTCTAAGAAAACTGATGCTTCCTCTTTCTAATTCTTATTAGTTACGTGTTACTGAGACTACAAATTATAAACTTTCCATATGGAACTTTGACAACTCATCTGACGCCTGTTTTCTCTGGTCAATTTAGGAAAGACCAGAACCTGCTGTCACCTGTCAACTGCTGGTACCTGCTGCTGAACCAGGTGAGGAGGGAGAGTAAGGACCACGCCACACTGAGTGACATCTACCTCAACAACGTCATCATGAGGTTCATGCAGATCAGCGAGGACTCCACACGGCTACTCAAGAAGGTGAGGGTGGCGAGTATGAGGGCCATGATCACACTAAACCTAAATATGGTTGATTTCTGCTGTAACCACCAGAGACATAAAAGGCAAATTTTAATCTCACAGTAAATCACACAGTAGCTCTTTGAGTCATTTTCAAAAAATAATAGAGGTGCTTTGTGATTGGAGAGAAAAAAACATGGCTTTTAGGTGATTAGAAGAGAATCCAACTGAACATACTGAAAATAAATCATATGATATTTTTAATAGAATCGTTGACAACAACATATTTGCTAAGGAAGTCATCGGAAATGTTGGATATTAACATACAGGGTACAGGAAGGAAGACGCTTTGGGCTACATAAAACATTGCTATATTTAACCCTGTATATCAGCTGAAACACACTTCACTCTTCTCAAATGTGTAGTATGTTTTCACACAAATTCACTTAAATTCTAATTTCCAAACAGACTGCTTTTGTTCATGTCCCTCAAGTCTCTTTCACACTGCTCCAACCTCCCTCATTCTTGTCTAAGTTACTTTGTACTGTACTGATGTTTGACCTCTATTAGAGGAGGTCAGATATGTCTTTTCTTTGATCAACAAAACAGAAGTTTAAACTCACCACTAACGCAATCCAGATTTTTCATAGCGGTCAGATCGGGCAGCAGTTTCTCCAGTCGTCATGTTATATAAATGGTCTTTCACTTTCAATTAACCCATTCATTTGGCAATGAAGTATATTTAGTTGCAGGATGTGCAGGATATATACAGTATATATTCAGCTTTCTGTTTGATGGCAAGGAGCTCTGCTGGGCTCCTGTGGTTTAGTTTTGTGAATTAGGGAACCTTGGTCACCACAGTTTCAGATCAGTATGCCTTCACTCTCCCATCTGAACTGTGGCTTCATGACCGAAACCCGGCCTCTGCTTGCCTTTTCCACCACAAAGACGACTACTCCCTAACAGATTATGAGCTCCTATGCTGCAGGAGTCACATGAACTCACCACAGGCCTAAATTACAAAGTGGCTTTTCTTCAGAGGAGTGCCTTTGTGTCAGTTTAGCTTGTGCGACTTTTTCACTGTCTACTTCTCTACTCTTTCTTGCTCTCTTGCCCTGACTCAAAAAATAAAAGTTTCAAAGAAACATCCCTTGATGATTGTGGTTTCATCTGATTGTATGTTCAGGTGTGGTGTTTAAATACTCACCCAAACCCCAAACACACAAACAGGAAGCTGCAGCAGTCATTTCCTTTTGATAGTGTTTAAAAACATTCGTTCTACTAATGAGGCCAGATGTGAAACAGACAGATTCATCTTTCAGATGTTACTTGCATTGCCTACTCTGACTACAGCACAGTCCAATGATCATAATGATACTACCTTTAATGCAGATTTAAATTTTTAGTGCAACTCTGAAGACATTTTGCCAAAAACCTCACAATCTGCTGGGTACTGTACTGCCACAGTGATGTGATTATTGCTGTGGAATCTGCAATATCCAACCACACTGTGTAATAGTCCCTTTAAAGTTTGTAATGCAGTTTCCCAGTGGATCCAGGTGACACTGTGCAGACAAATGGCAGCCTGGTGGGAGGTCCCGGTTCATAGGAGACCTGAGACACCGCTCGCCCTCTAATTAAAGCCTCGCCGAGCCTTTGATCTCAGCAGAGCTTCAGTAACGAGGCACAAACAACAGAGAAGTCCCCCATGTTACATGGGCTCCCTCACAGCTTCTAGGAGACAGCTGTACTGTTGTCATCCTTCCAGCACATCAAAGACCTGTGTTTTTATTTCCTTGTATGTTCTGGTCTCACGCTGTGACGTGGAACAGCAGTAGAGGACCCCAGAGTAGCCCCGGTGTCTTCGTCAACATCCTCCGGTTGATCTGTTTGCTGTTTGACATGTGTATTTATCTCTTCAGTGTTGCATTGTGGTCACCCACAAATTCCTTTGAAAACACACCATTTGGCTTTTTCTTTTTTTTATGGTTTGTTTGAATACAAGAGTCAAGTAGTGGACCTCTCTTTCTTCTTTTATGCTTGGATAGATCTTATCATGTTTCATTATTCATACAACCAGCTCTTTGTTTTACTCTGCCATGTTTTATTTATGGAAGTCACGTTCTGTGGCTGCAGCTACCAGGTGGATTTCCCAAAGCTTGAGGTGGTTTTGAACTTTTCCACAGGCAAAGCAAGTGCTGGATAGAGTTTATTACACAATAGGCCTCTTTCACACAAGGCATTTTGACATGTCACAGTAGGAAAAACATAGGTGTAAATAATAAAAAAGAATTAGGAGTAAATTCTGTTTAGCAGCTTCAGTTTCTGGCTCCTGGTGTTGTCCATGTTGGGTCACTCCCATGTCTTTCTGTGACAGTTAAATTGAATAGAGCCACTGTAGATAACACATAATGATACAGTGTATCTTACACTTACATCTTAGTTGAACATTTTGAAAAATACACTAGTGAGATGAGATGATCAGTCTCTTGATTGTGCATTAAGTACTGAGTTGAAGTCAGGATGTGTCTAGCCTAGCCTAGCATAAAGACTGAAAGCAAGGGGAATTTAAAAATGTCTATCAACACCTCTAACACTCCCTTATTTACTTTTTTGTTTAATCTGCACATAAACAAAAATCTAAAAATGTCATTTTGCCACTGTGAGGTTGCAAGGTTTGGTATCATTATGCTTTTTTGTTGAAACTAAAAACCTGTGCTCAGCAACCATATCTAGCAACAAGTATATCCGGAGAGCCGGCATAGAACTTCTGAGAAATAGATAAACTGTTAGCTTGAACATGTAGCTCACCCAAAAACCACTTTTACATGTCCGTTCATGTGCGAGATAAACAAACAAATGAGCAGTTGATGATTGCTGACCAGAGCCAGGCTAGCTGTTCCCCCTGTTTCCATTCTGTATGCTAGCAATGCTAACCATGTCCTGACTCCAGCTATGTACTTGTGCACAGACTTGAGACTCATATTAATCTTCTCATCTCAACTCTCATAAATTAAATTCTATTTCCTCAAACTATTCTTTTGACATTTAAACAGAGGGGTTACACATCCATTTAATTTGTTTAAAGCGTATTTTTATATCTTAACTGTGTGTCTCTATTACAGTGAAAAAGACATTCAGATCTACGTTGATCGCCACACACACACATACAGGCCCCCAAGGGGCTACAACTGCCATTTCTATACCATGATTAATGTCACTGGCAATATGAAACCCACCACTCCCTAAAGCCTGACTTGGTTTCTCCTCTCCAGGATTGTTTCATCTTTCTAAAGTGGTTGGAATGCAGATGGTGTGAGCTTAAAAGGGGAAACCCATTTGTAGGATCCTTTTAATGAATTAGACAGAATTGGAAACCCCCCAACTTAGATTCCTTTAAAATGAAAGGCTGTACGTTGTGCAAATTAAATCACTGACATCGGTTATACAACACAGCAATGAGTAAACAGCCGTTATCGCTGGTAATTTGAGGTATATGTGTGTTACGTTTAGCGACGGTTTAAAAAGCGAGATGTTTTCAGAGTTTTTTAAAGCCATTATTTTAGTTGTAGCTGTTTGGGTGAAAGCACTTTAAACATGTCTTGAATGTAATGGCTATTTACTTTCATCTCTGTCTTTATGTCTCTCACATACACTCTCTCTCGCTGCTCATGTGATCCCTGAGAAGGCTTTTCATTGAGCTCTGGACCACTTCCCAGCCTTCTCAATGGGGGAAGAGCTGACGAGTGTTAGATCTGACAGACAGTCAAAGGTTCTGTCCTCTGGACTGACAGTTGCTAATGGATTTTCCCACAGGAGAAGGCCTGGGTCTTGACCGTCTTTATGATATGCAAGAATTCACAATTAATAGGCATTTTACTTATGATATGGTGCTGTCATTTTTTATGAGACATAATTAGAGGTTTACTATAAACTCAAGGACCAGATCATCCTATAATTTACCAGAAACTCAGGACGTTTGCGTCGCTCCCTTATCTACACTCCATTCTCGAACACGCCTGAGGTTGCCACTTGCCAAGTTTAGTGCTTCAGAAGCTCTGGTTATCCAGGCTTACAGACTCTTTGTGCCATGATTAGGTAAGAGCTACAAATCAGGGAACTGATGGACCAGGTGGTGGTTATAAAGACGTTGCTGCTCGGCCATGGCACCCAGCATGACACTCTAATGTCAGACACCAGCCTGGCAGCCAGTAACTGAGAGTCTAATCCTCTTTGCTGTCTATTCACATGCTCCGACATCGTGCAGCTTTACCTGTGAGTGACTGGTGAAGGACTGGAGTGAGAAAGAGTTTATGCACTCAAATTTTCACAACATTGCTTCTGTCCTGGGTCTGTCGCATGTTCACAGTTCAGCTGAGTTCTTTTAGAGAGGTGTGTGTGTGTGTGTGTGTGTGTGTGTGTGTGTTTGTGTGTGTGTGTGTGTGTGTGTGTGTGTGTGACCGCAATAGAGCCTTACCTTTAGCCAACACCTACATGAGGCCTCATGCGTGCAAAGCCATCGAGCATGTGTGACTCATCTAATCTCAAGGCAGAAAATGCCATTGTTGGATGGTTTGTCTGCATGGAATTTTGTGTTGGTATCTTTTCTTGAAAACAGGTCATATACAACAAATGCATGCAACGTAATAAACATTTTGAGTTTGTGATTATTGGTGTTAGCCGGTTTACTTCAGCTCTGTGTATGCACTGGATCCTATAGATAACACCTGCAGGTGAACTGCTCAGATTGGACAATTGCATTTTCTTTCTTACAAAACATGTGCAGAGTAGATTTTTTTTATTATTATTATTTAAATCCCTGTGTTGTTTTAATCCATGTTTTCTAGCTTGCAGTCTTCTTCTGTCTTGCTTCTGTTGGCGCATGACTACATCGATCGGTGCTTTACCACCGACGTCAGGGCAGTAGCTTGAAACCTGTGGCAAGAATGTGTATCATGTTGCCTGTCTGCACACACATGTGAATAATGTAAACAAAACAGGGTGTGTATGTATGAAAAACATGCTCCATAGTGCTACTAGCAGACAAAAACCACCACGGGGTACCTTTTAATAAAGACAGATTAGAATTGTAAAATTAACTTTAGTTTATTTTTCATTTTCATGGCCCTTTTTAAAAATCTACAGTGCACTCCACTTTTGATCTGAATTAAATCACTACTCTGTCCTACTCCACTAGGTAGTTCGATGCCCTCTCAGAACCCTCTCTCAACCTTTTGCCATGAGCGGCTCCCAGAATGAGATCTGTCTGAGGATAATTAGGTTACAGAAAGACCTGGAGTACAGGCCAACACCGTAACATCATCCAGGTAGCAGCACACAGTATCAACTGCAGTGGAGAGATCAAAAAATTGACATGACTCATAATCTCATAAAAATACAGTATATGAGTCAGTGTGAAAGAAATATGGGAGCTTCACAGTTAAATTAATAGTGAAAGCCTCACTAAATCCATCACGGCATCAGTGTTAAACTGTATCCCGCAACCGTGAGATGCATTAATGTGGGCGTGTGTGTGATAGTATTACTGAGTCAGCCTTGTGGCACGGCTGATTGAGTTAACATATTTGGGAAAAATCTTTCACATTCAGCCATAGAAGCCGGATAATGTGTTAAGCATGTGGACAGTGAAACTCGAGCTGCGTTTGATGATTTGAGTGGAAAAGCCGTCGTGACGCTGATACCACTCTCACACAGAAACCATGTATTTGACACAGGATGATAAATGCACTGTTCTGTTTTGTGCTTGTACCATTCGAACCAGAGTGCGCTCATGGCGTCTTGTCACTGTCCACGTTCATATGAAACCTAATGCACAGTAAACAGTGTGCATTTGTTAAAAGTGGTTACTGCAATGTTTATAATGGAGCTTAAACATGGCAGACAGCACTGTAATCTTTATGCATATTTCATTGCATCAAATTGGTGATTTACTGTATAGATCTAATTGTTTTTCCTTCTGTGTTTGTTTTTCAGAGCAAGGAAATTGCGTTTCAACTCCAGGAAGACTTAATGAAGGTCCTAAATGAGCTATACACAGTAAGTAGTAATGATGACTCCCCCTTATTTCTTTTCCTTTTTTTTTTTTTTTTTTTACTGATGCACTTAGGTACATTAGTCTTAACTGTGGTTGATACTGGTTTACAGCACTAAGCTAACAAACTACTGTTTGTAACAACTTGGCATCTTTAACCCTGTAGCTCAGAGATGTCTGAGTTATATTAACAACTCAACCTAAATTGATTGCTCAAACTGTCAGAAATGTCTTATTTCTTTTACATTACAAAAGAATGAAACATAATCCTGTTTACCCTCATGAATTGAATATTCAAAGTGTGAACTATCAGCTTTATTTTTGCTTGAATCATGTGCATTTTCTCTGTTTTTAATGGCTCTTATCAGCTGTGTTTTCTTCCTCTTCAAAACAAACTCTTACAAAGCCACACCAGGGGGTTGGAGCCAAATGGCAACAACTTTGCTGTACATATTTTCTTAAGATTATTTTTTTGGCATTGCCCTTATTTGATTGTTGACACTAGACACAGACAGAACATGTGGGGAGGGAGTGCATAAGATTACATGTACTTAAGGTTTCCCAGTTGGAATCTAACTGCAGACTTTGATCAGGATACATATGCCTTAGACCACTCACTCACAGGGATGCCTGTTGTATATATTTTTTAGAAACACTGAATGTAAATGTAGCCATGGCTGCAGACCTTTGAACCCAGAGGTTTGATTTTCTCAAGGCCTAAGTAACATTTCACCAGACCATCAAACTTCTGCATCCAACAAGCTGCACATCTGCAGTCCAGTTTCTATGAAGGCCATTTCTTGTAGCTTTGATCTTTGTGGAGCAAGGTGCTTAAATGAATCAATAGCTAAGTCCACTGCCTTAATTGCCAGAACCAGCCCTGCTTAGCCTTCCAGCTTAGTTCACAGATGTTGTTAGACAGTTACAGGCAGTGTGTTTTTGTCATGTCATTCCTCACTAACATTCAGTATCATTGTGTTAGCCTCCTCATTGATTGTCATGGTGACCTGGGATGTACACAGATGGTGATACAAGCCAAGGCAGTTGTCGTTTGTTCCCATGAGATGGAGTGAAAAGCTATTCAGTTTACTTCTAGAGTCTCCTGTTACTCACTGTAGAGGACTACAGTGGTTACACTTCCAGTGGATGGCTGTGCTGCTCCAAACACAACAACGTGTTACTCCAAACTCAATGTGTGTCACACTCACCACAATCCACACTCCAGATTTGACCTGGTTTAGCCCCTGTGGGAGGACACATGCGCGCACACACACGAACACACACACATATATATATTCGCACACACTGTGCAGCTATTGCATCAGGCAGCCACAGTCCTGATGTTGGCCTCTGCCAATGAAATAACAGGTCTGCTCCATCTCTAAATATGTCCCTCTAAAAGAAGCACCAAAGTAAACACACCAGCGGCAGACTCCAGACCAGTAAGTGAGGAGTGCAGGGCCCAAGGTCAGTCACCCATCTCTAAACTGGTTCCAGTTAGGGCAAACCCCACCAAAGGGAAAGGGCTCCAGACAAATCAGGCCTCTCTCTGTTGTTCCACTTGTACATAAATAACTCAGTCTGGGTTAAAGATGTTTAGATTTTCAGATGGGTCAGTCTCTATTTTTGCTGAAATTGAGGTTTTGTGTTGACAAGTGTGTTGCATACACAGGTTGTGGAGCTGTAATTTGCTGGAGTTGGTTCATTCCAGGTTAAACCACTGGTGCTCTATGCTGCTGCTTTTGCATTTGAATGAATTTTCTGTACAGTAAATTAGGTCATCTGCCATGAATAAAGACTCATTTAGATTTACAAAAAGACCAAATTTATAATTTATACAAAAGTTTGATTAAATGCAAATATGATGAGAGATTCACACAACTTTTTCTAACAATTTAATGCCATAAAAGCAAAGATTTTTAAACAAGCATGCAAAGAAAAACTGTGTAGGTCGGTGAGTTCTCTTATCTATGACTCCATGTTAGCGTCATTGACTTGCCTTCATATTTCCCACAGCCAGTGATTCATCTGCCCTGTCCTCAGAGCCCTCAGATGCCTGTTTGTCCTCCATTCTTCTGACAACATAGACTCTGAACCAGTCTCAATAAGATGTTAATAATCTCTTAGCCTCTCTCTGCCCTTGAAGAACTCATTGTTTGTGTTTGTGGTTTACCTGCTACTTAACAATTGAGTCACTGCTTAATGGATCCAGTGAGTGCGCATGAGTAATACTCACACTCCAACCTCTTCTTACAGCGATGACTCAGCCCTTAGGAAGTAGTGCTAATCAACAGGTCACTATCAAGGTCATGCATTTTCCTTGTACTAAATTGCCCCAGTGCAATGACTGGAAGGGGAGAAGGGTTCAACTTACTTTCCATTATAGGCTTCAGAAAAAAAATTATTACTATTTAATTCCTGCCTATGCTGCATGTTAAACAGAAATAAATATCAAATGTTAGCCCTCATTTCCCAGAAGTTTTTCACGTGGCATGGATCCATTATGGCTATATTTACTCTCAAAAAAAAAAGAAGAAGAAGCCGAACTTTAATGCCATCTGAATAAAATGTCTTAACACTGTCTTTATGTTGTTAAGCTCATTTAATTGTATTCACTTAAAAGACAAGAGCCGAATTGTCAATCAAGCCCTAAAAAGGAGCAGTCAGCTTCCCTCTTAATAACCTCAGTTCGGAACCGAGGGCAGACAGATCTACTTCCTGAGTCTATTCAGCAGAATGTTAGATTTAGCTGCAGTGACTTGTGGTTGTTGCGGTCGCATGAGTGCCTCATATAAAAAGGCTGTAGAGAATCTGTCCTTGGTTTGTGGTTTAGAGAGAGACTAACAGCCTGCTATGAGATGAGTGGAATCGATTTGTGATGAATGAGCGGGTCAAAGGATGGGAAGCCGTAGTTGTGGCTTTACAAAGGTCAGTCTCGACTGTGAAGATGGATTATTCTGACCTTTGACCTCACGGGAACTCACCTAAGACTCAACATTTCTTAACTAAGGCTATGCAGTTTAAGGGTGTTGCCCTTTGCCAGTCCTGTAAATGAAATAATGAATAACAGGGCTTTTCAGCTTATTGTCGCTTCTGTGCGTCTCCAGGTGATGAAGACCTACCACATGTACCACTCAGAGAGCATCAGCGCCGAGAGCAAGCTGAAGGAGGCCGAGAAGCAAGAGGAGAAGCAGATCGGCAGGGGTGATCCTGTCTTCAGCATCCGAATGGAGGACAAGTGCCCGAGGCGAAGCTCCGTGAAGAAGATTGAGAAGATGAAAGAAAAGGTACTCTACTGATAACTCTACTGTTTTAATATACTTTGTGACAGTTGTATTTAGACTTAAATTGATTTAGTAGTTACACCATCCTCTTTACCAATGTTTAGGATTATAAGCACTCTGACCTGAGTAAAGAAAACTCACATGAAGCCTCGTAGCAACCAAACGATCGGCCTCTGTATGCTTTGAACAGGCCTGTTTTCAGTTAAATCTCTGTGACAAACGATTTAAGTCAGGCGAAATGGAATTTTTTTTTTTTTTTTTTTTTACATGACTCTTCCTGGAATGCATTTGGGAAGTGTTAAAGTCAGGATGAATTGGAAGTGTGTGAGTCAGGGCCCATTGGTCAGTGGATGGTGACTAACTAACAGTCTGGTAGAGGAGGAAGTGTCGGATAAAGACAGATGGCTTGGACTGAGGTATCCTAGTTGTGAAGTGAAGGACACAGGCTGTTTTTAGTGAAGGCTTTTCTTTTTCTGTTCTTGTTCCTTTTTTTTTCCTATTTATAACAGAATTGAAGTTATTTCTCCTCTAATGTGTATTGAAGCTGTTTTGCCAGGAACGCAGCGTTGTGACGTGCAGTGTGTGCACAGACATAAAAGCACAATCACTTGTCAAAAAGGCAATTCTCAGCTCATTAAATTCATCCTCTATCGCTCGCTCTGTTGTTGCCTTCTTCTTATTCTTGCCTCTAATTCTCTCATCAGCGTCAAGCCAAGTACTCTGAGAATAAGCTGAAGTCGATCAAAGCGCGGAACGAGTACCTGCTGACACTGGAAGCGACAAACTCCTCCGTGTTCAAATACTACATCCACGACCTGTCGGACTTAATTGATGTAAGTATGAAACCACATGCTTCTGTTAGCCCTGTTCTCAGATGACTTCATCTTCAGAACAGGCTTGTTTGTCTCCAGCGAGACTGGGAAAAGTTTTTGCTGAAGATGGTCGTACATGAACTGAACATCCCCTCTGCAGTCATCCTTCTATGGACTTATTTTTTTCTTCTTCACCTGAGGTAGACCCATTACTAATCAGAGGTGTTTTCATTGACCTTTAGATTTAAAATCATAAACAGAGGAGAAACTGATGACTTTAGCAGCTGGGCTGGATGTTAGGACACCAGACTGGGGGATGGAAATTACAGTGCAGGAAAGAATTAAAAAGTATCCTCTTCTTCTTCCCTTCTCGTATCATTATTGAAATCCCAGATATTATATTCACTTATACTGTGTTTGTCTGACATCGTGTTACTGTTTTGAAATCTCACCACATCTCTCAAACCGTCTGAGTGGGAGTGGCTCTGACCCTGAAACCTACTTTTTTTGTTGTCATTTATAGCTGTGGGTCATCACTCCATTCACTGCAACACTCACATCTTTCAACTCTGACTTTTGCCACCTTACCTATAAACATGACTTATTTATAGTATGGCTCACCTGGGTTGGTGTTATTTTGATGGAGAAATACTTAATGCACCATTTTCGGTGGTGTTTCTAAGGAAACGGGACGAGGTTGGGTTTTTAGCAAGCGTTTGGGGGTTTTATATTCCAGACAGGACTGAAGGAGAAGAGAAATGCAAGTTCTTTTCAGCAGCATGCTGTGCGCTGAAATTACCCTCTTCCCGCTTTGCTCACACGCCTTCACATCTCATCAGGGTGTGTGTGTGTGTGTGTGTGAGAGAAAAGAGAGACTGTGTTCTGATGCACCCTGCATGAGCTGTATGTGCAGCCTCACACCCATTAGGTTATTGATGAAGGAGACTTTTCAGAGTTGAAAACAAAGTGTACAAGCTGGCTGGTAGTAGTACCTTGTTTGCCTGTTACTCAGGCCATGTCGGATTTCTGTGTGTAACTGTGTGTGAGTGTGTGTTTTGTCTGTATTTGTGGGTGCCTGGGGCGTGTGTCTTCCCAAGAGAGACCTTGGCCAAGGTTCTACTTATTAAAAATCAGCATTAGATCCTGGAGGTAACATTCAGGTTGTGCAACATAGAGGCAGCACAAGAAATGTCTCTTATTAAAAGGTTAATCTGTAACTTTTCACCATACACCAGCAAATAACAGGTATTTAGTTTTTGGATCGATCATATGAAATCATTGGCCTGTTTTCTGCTGTGCTTATAAACATTACTACAATTCTGTTTTTCTTTCTCATGTGATAGTAACTTTTTAATTTCTGGGTTTTGGTTGATCGGACCAAACAAGCTGTCAACATGGGCTATAGGAAATTGTTATTAGCATTTTTCAAATGACTAATCAAACAGTACCTGGTAGTTGCAGCTCTAGTCTAATGTTAGTTTGTCTATTATAAGACCTGTGGGATAATTTGTGCTCCTGTCAGGGCAGGTTCCTATCCAATGTTTTTAATTTTGATAGTACGGCAAAGCTTTTGTTTAGATGTAGATCACAGTTTCTGCCTTTAGGCGTTGTGAAACTATGACATGAGACGGGTTGAAAACTGTCTTTGCTTTTCATACCTGTTGTTAGAGAATCCTGGGTGTTGGATTCTTGGAAAAGATTTCAGATTTCAGGTTTACTTTTTTATAAATTCATTATATTATAGCCACTCATTTTACCAATTATCTGTCATCTGTAAATTCTATCTGACGTTGATCCTCTTCTTTCCATCTAGTGCTGTGATTTGGGATACCATGCCAGTCTGAATCGAGCCCTACGCACCTACCTGTCAGCTGAGTACAACCTCGAGACATCACGCCACGAGGGTCTTGACATCATTGAAAATGCCGTGGACAGTCTGGATCCGCGAAGTGACCGGCAGAGGTTCATGGAGATGTACCCCACGGCCTTCTGCCCACCGGCAAAATTTGAGTTCCAGTCTCACATGGGAGACGAGGTACGTAGTTTGGTCAACAATAGTAGTTGTGATGATGATAATATCTTGTAACTTATTTTTTAACTGGTTTAGAATGAAATTAGTTGATTTTTAAATTGCAGTGCCACTGAAAATTGCTTTAGATCTAAATCATATCATCGTGTTGCATTACAAATACACAGAACAACATATAAGTGAATTTGGAGTAGATCAGAAAAGTCGCAGACTTAATGAGGTGTGATTCTCAGTGGCTTAAGTGCAGTGTTTAACTGTCAGATTAGGTTTTATGGGGCAATAAAATTGACAAATCGTGTGATATTCCTCCCCCTGCAGCCATATAGCTCAGCATGTGCTAAGAGTTTTACTATTTGGCTGGCAGTACCAGCGCTGATATCATGTCTGTTTGCTAGCTGCTGTTGTGTGGCTGTCTGAGTTCGGTTGGCAGAAGTCACTGTGGTTTGCTCTGCAATTGAAGAAGAATTTAGATGCCTGGTTGTGTCCTGTTTAAACCAGAGGTCATGTGACCTAGTTCCTTCAGAAGGTTGAAGTTTCAGGTTCCTGATCATTGACAGTTTATTTTCTCTCTTTTTTTTTTTTTTTTTTTTTTTTTTTTTTTTTTTTTTTATTCCAGGTGTGTCAGATCTCAGTGCAGCCTCCGGTGAATGGAGAGCTCATCCTGAGGTTCCAGCAGCTGCAGTCTCGCCTTGCTACTCTGAAGATCGAAAACGAAGAGGTAGGATAATGCAAAAACAAATTCAACTCACCGTACAGGTTCTTGTGAACAGGGAGTGTGGGTGGTAGTTGTATCAATGTTGTCAAAACTATTATCTGCTCCTCCATTTATGTTGTCTGCCAGAGATTGCATTATGCTGCTATTTGTTGGATGCAAGATGCTCACAGTTGAGTATTAAAGCTACTGAGGAAAGTTAACTTTAGCCAGAAGTCGTCCAAGGTGAGACAGAAAAGTTGCTGATGATCTCTGCAGTGTCAAAGTTTTTTTTTTTTTTTTTGCCTATACTCACCACACACATACACACTCTGTATTTTGCTCTTTGTCATGCCCTGCAGGTAGCCATCAAACCCGCTCTGTGAAGCTGTCATTTTGCTCCCACTGGTAGAATTCACTGTCTTGCTTTTATTTGTAGAAAACCTGTCCTGCGCTGCTCTGTTTTGACATTGGAGGTGCATCTCTGCTTCCAGGCTGTATTGTTTTAATGTTTGTGCAGCATGCTTGAGTAACTTTTTTTATATAGAAAAGAAAGGCCAATAGGGAAGAAAGGCCATGCCTGCTGCTGATTCACAGAGTGCAATCACGTCCATCAGGCTGGCTTTTGTCTCACGTCTGACCTGCTTCCTCTCTATAAGCTCTCCCTGCCACCTGTCTTCATACTCTCTGTCTCTGGCTCCCTCCATATCGGTGCTCTTTCTTTCTTTTATTCACCTACATAGTGACTCAGGAGCATGTCACTCAACTTTCCTCTACATCCACTGCAACTTCAGATTCCTTTTGATCACATCATTGAATCTTGTGAAATTGACTGAGAATGCATCCACAGGAACGGACGATGATGGATAGGATAGCAGTTTTTCTTTTTTAGTTCATTCAATGCGCTAATACAGATACAATTGTGGTAACTGATTAATTATTAAAGTTGTTTTACATTCCATAAAATGCTATGTATACAGACCAGTCTGGGTCCTGCTGGTGTCATCACAAATTGACACTGCCTGCAGTATTAAAGGTATTTCTGCAACTGGGCACATACAAATACACCTGTGTGTATATGTGTGTGTGTGTGTGTGTGTGTGTTTGAGAGTATGATGACAAGCCCTGGATGCTCCATGTCCTTGTTCGCCTCCGTCTCTGAAGCGGATGTCCTGGTGGGTCAGAATTGGAGGGCACTGCTGCCTTGTGTTAGGATCACCAGATGGCCTCTCTTCCCGGGCACAGCGTGCCAGATACATCCTTGAAAATGAACTTTCAAAGCATTGTAATGATTTACAATCACAACTGTCAAATGTACAACAGAGAAAAAAAGAGTCTGTCTTTATCCGGCCAGGAAAAGCTGCAGGGCAGAGCTTAATAGAAATACAGCTGTTTCCTCAAACCTCTTTGACTCCTGTGAAATGGTGAAAGAAAATATTGCTAAATAATTTACTCTGCATCAGTGGTGAGTGGGTTGCAACGTGGGGAGACTCTTACTAAGTTGTTTGGATTAACATAGCCCTGTTGGTTGCCTCTGCAGCAGAAATTACAACTGAATCTTTTTCATTAGAAAAGTCTTAACACTGAGGACGTCGTTAATTTCAGCTCCTCAGTCAGTCAGCCTGGTTCATCTCTTTTTCACATTTAATAATCTGGCCATTTAAAGCCAGAGCTCAAACAGAGCGATTTTCCTCGCCTGTTGTCCTTGTCCTCTCACCAGACGAACATGCACACTTAACGGTTGTTCTCAAGACATTTCACACTAAACTCTGGCAATCTAATGCAATCTCCTTCACAGGGAGTGTTTGTTATTTCCTTGGATAAATCTCGGAGGCACATCAAAGCCTGTGTGTGTGTGTGTGTGTGTGTGTGTGCGGTGTGTGTGTGTGTACGTCTCTGTGTGTGTGCTTATAGCAGGATGATCAGAAGATTACACACTTACTACAGGGTCTGTTGAAAGCTAAGGACGGCAGTTGAGATATGTTGAGATAACTATCGGCGATGTTGTACTGCTGCCCGGCGGAATAACATTGATTTATAAGTGTGACGAGTGGAATTATTTTGGATTTTGATAGAACAAATCCTATTTTCAGTCTGCTGAATGACAGCTGTAAGTAAGCCACACTTGGCTGACTGAGCTCCTCGTGTTGATGCACTGTCTACATAGGACCCTAAAACACACCTGAGTCGTGGTTCTTTGTTAAAAATAAACAAATTTAACTCAATCCCAGAGACTTTCTTCAGGTCTGTCGTGCAACTGCAGGGACTAATGGGCATATCCACCAGGTCTCTCTAAAAGCCCTGTTGTAATTGAGCCCAGCAGTGAACACTGGTAACTATTGGTCTGCTGAATAATGGATAAACTCAACAGCTTTTTCACTGGAAGCGATTCTCTCGCGTGCATGGGTCCTGTCTTCATGATGACAGCTGGGCCTCTCGCCTCCACAGGGGCCACCTGGAATAAGGCTGCCTGGTACCCGGGGAGAGGGAGCCCAAACACATTCAAAGCTTGATACTAATAACTGTATGTCTCAGTGATTTACCCATTTTAGAGATCTGCTGTGGAAGAAGCTACAGAACAAATGTGTAAAGTGATGGTGTAAGAGTTCAGGAACTTTTCTGTCTATTAAAACCAGTAGGTTTTTTTCCATTCTTGTACACTTAATGATAATCCCTGAATGTTGTCACAAGACAGGATGATATTTCTGTAAAGTTTCATGATTTGCAGAATCCCATTTTTTTTTCTACACTGTCATTAGCAATGTTCAAACCTGCACTGTGTTTTTACTGCGTAGGATGAATGACACTGTAACTATGTCCACATTGTGTCCCCACCAAACACGTGTGTCAGCGCTGTAATCCATCACAGCAACACATGAAAGAGGAGAAATCCACCTTGGTTTCAGGCGGGGTTTGTTCTTTCTTGAAGGCCAAATGAGTCACAGGTCATGCATTTTAAACAAACAAGCTATAATCCACTGTCGTCTCTGTGTGTGTAACAGTTACACCAGACATCCACCATGTTTTTTCATTAGCACTGAGGTCAGACTCACTTAATACTGGAGTCACTACTTTTGAGCCGGGGTCCTCCTCACCATTAAGAATAATTAGGAGGAATTCCAGCTGCGTCTGACTCAGGACCCCATTGACCCGTGAGGCTCCCACCTTTTTAAAAGCACACACAATCGAGCTGCAATGCAACAGCACCTCTCACCCCACCCCCAAGACAGATTCTTTTGAATGCAGGGGAGCGTTTTGGTGGGTTTTTGCTGGGAGATGGTTGTCTGTGTTTTCTGCATCAGCTGGGCCTCTTTCCCTCGGCAGATTTTTCACATCAGTGATTCATGCTCACACTTGACAGTCGCTAAGCTCTTCCTCCTTGTCTGTTTGTCCCCTCTATCTTTTGTCATTGTCTCTATTCCCATTTCTCCTAATGCTGCAAATGCCCTTCGCTGATATGTCCCTATATTGATATTATTTTAGTAAACTGGGGAGTTATTGAATTAATTTGAAGGATTAAACATCAGGCAGAATATTGACCACTGACTGCTCCCTGATTATAACCAGTTTAAGTAATGTCCTCATTCAACATCACCGGTCATATGTGCAATTATAGCAAATAAAAGTAATTTGTGATCCTTAAAATTTAGTCTTTTCAGCTGTCTCTTTCGTTATTATCACCATTAGAGAAGTATTAGGTGTAATTACTTTTTTTGTCTAAAAGTTAAGACTTCATTGTCCTAACATGACAATTTTTTCTCAACATATTATGATGTAATTAATGAAATATTACTTACTTACTTATTGCTTGCTACTATTATTCTTTATCAAATTACAACTTTTTCTTTTTAACATCAGATTTTTTTTATGTACCCAACATTGGATGTAACACTCCATTGTACCATCACCTCTGTATTCTGATCAATCAATCAGTATTTAATCAGTTTGTATTTGGTTTGGTCTCTTTTACTTTTATGGAGCTGTTACAGACTCGTTTGCCCTCTCATTTGTTTGTCACAGACTCTGTCATCTTGTGTCATCATATAGCAGACTGGGTCATGTCCTGCAGCACTCGCACTGGCTGAACATGTTTCTCACTAAGTGGCGGGCCATGCTCAGCCAAGTCCTGACATTTATAAGATCCAAGAGAAGCACTCCTGTTGACAAGGAAGAGGCGGTTATGGAAATGAACTTAAAAGCCTGCGACTGTATGTGCCATCTCCAGCCGACACCGTTCACCTCTGGTCCCTCTGAGTGCGTGCAGATGGATTGCTTTGGCTCAGAGTCGTGTTCAGGGGCTGGTGGATTTTTGCGTCTTGTCAGAAAACACCAGAATTTTTCAGAGTGTCATGGGATGGAGAGAGAGGTTTTAAGGGAATGTGATGATAGAAGCTGCTAAATATGCTGTGATGGTAACATTGTGAGATGACATTTAGCTTTTAAACAGGCGACTCTTTGCTCTGACAGACTCTTCTTCATCTTCGCCCTTTCCTTTGTCTACCAAGATCAAAAAGACATCAGAGGCCACCCTGACCACCATCCAGGACATGGTGACCATTGAAGACTATGACGTGTCCGAGTGTTTCCACCACAGCCGGTCCACCGAGTCGGTCAAGTCCACGGTGTCTGAGACGTACCTCAGCAAACCTAGCATTGCTAAGAGGAGGGCCAACCAGCAGGAGACGGAGCAGTTCTACTTCATGGTGAGTGGAGATGTGGTTTAAAAGGAGAAAATCCTGAAGGTCCAAAGGTAAAAGACAGCAGAGATGTCTTTTTAATTCTCTACAAAAATAGAAAGAAATCTCTTATCGTTTGCCTTCTAAACTTAGATGTTTTAAAAGCAGTGAAAATGCCAGTTTTCTCTGTTTTAATAGTTTCTAAAAAAAAAAAAAAAGAAAAATCTCTAAAGATGAATCTGAGAATATGAATTTAAAGCTTTTATCTGGACTTTAATGTGCTTAATCTGGGCATGTAAATTGGACTCTGAATCTCATGCACCAAGCCCCTTTGAAATCTCTCATCAGCTGACAGAGTGGGGTAACTCTCCCAAAATATTTCCATCTTGTAAGGCTAACCGCTATCCTGTTCCAGTCTGAAGATGGACATGCTCTGATAAAGGCTTTAAAAAGACTCTCAGCGTGTCCTTTGCCCTTGGCTGCTTTATCGTAGATTGCTGTCTTAAGAGCGGGCGCTCCGGCTGGCACTCAGGGCCACCGTGTAATTACTCTCAATTCTCCACAGAAATTCCGGGAGTTTCTGGAGGGCAGTAATCTCATCTCCAAACTGCAGGCCAAACACGACTTGCTGAAGAGGACACTCGGCGAAGGTACAGTCACGATCCCTTTACCTACCCGCCTCTTAGAGCTGCCACTGTTCTCGTCTCGAGTACTTGCACTTGATTCCTACCTCTGAATGTCAAATTCACTTCCACCAGTCCTCCGTCAGCAAAAATGAGGACATTGTAAACCCTAATCAGTGTCCAAACAGCCAACACAAATAAATTAGTTACTTTTTATTTTCTCCATTTCAGCCCCTTTCTGTGGCAAATTTCCCATTATTTGCCTGCTTTTTCCTCTAGTCAAAGCTCCTAGATGGTAATCTGGGTTTTAGCACAGGCAAGCCAGAGCTGAGGGGGATTGTGAACTTGTATTATCCGTCTTAGTGACTGATTTACCCCCCCCCAACTTAATAGACTGCCATGTATTAGAGGGGTGGTGGCCATTATGACGGTCTTTTCTTGTTCTACACTGGTGGGATCTCCTTGAGGCATCAGCTAATCTACCGTCAACCCAAAGAGTATCTGTCAGTCATTGTTCTAACCAGCAGTCCTGGTGGTCTCCGTCAAACTGTCCGCGTAATGAGTAATGGAGCCGTGTGCTAATGAGGAAGAGAAAACTCTCCTGCTTCTCCCACATGCTCCTTAATCATATTGTTGTCAATGAGCTGAGGCAGTGTGAGTCACACAGACACACAGGCAGGTCAGTTCCTGTTCATCGGAACAGATGGCTCCGCAAACGAAAATATTCCTGTTCTCCAAAACCATTTGGAAGCTATTCTGTGCTCAGTCTTCCTTTGCTTGTCCAAACTTGTAGCTCTGTGAATTACTATAATGATTAGTGTGTCTGTGTGCCTGCGTCAGTTGTAAACTGTACAACCATGTGCCTGGTAGATGTTTGTTTGTACTGTAACTGTAATGAAGCTTAAGTGTTGCCCCTGTATTGGTGTTGTTGGTACTGCTCAAGAGGCCAGCGGTTGTGGACAGATGGCAACCTCCAAACGCTTCACTAGGCGTATGCACAATGCACCGCAGGGACCTCAGAGACAGGTCCTGGCATGTCAACACATTTAACTTCCCCTCACATCTCCTCTCTTTTCTCTCTGAACCCGCAGGCCACAGAGCTGACTACATGACCACAAGGTAAAGCACACACTCTCACAGACACACACTTCAGGACCTGTGCATATTTAAGATACACATCCAGTCCACGTTTCTTTCATCAGTCACAGGAACTCTTGTTGCAGCTCATCAACGCGAGGACACTTCGCCTCAGGACGTTCTCATGTGAAGTCCTCTGTGACCATAAACGCAGAGGAGACTGTAGTCGGACTCAGAAAACAAAACCCCTGGAGAGCACTGAGCAGATGTTCTGCTCTCCATGTTTTTAAGCCCAGTTTGGTATCGTGTGGCGTGGGGTAGTGTACTTCACAGTCCCAGCAGCACTGCCTGTCAGGCCATTAAAGATAATCAGAGTCTGTAAAGTGGAGAATGTTTAACCTAACAAACTAATCAGAAGGCGAGAGAGGAGAGGAGAAAGAATTTGCATAAAATTTACATATTTTAGATTCAGGTTTAAAGTGCAACAAAAGAGGAATGAATGGGGACAGATGGGTCAGTTGAATTTTTGCATCTTTGAAAACACATCCTCATTCATTTTCAAGCGTGGAATTAACTTATTAAATTTACCTACATTACTGTAATTATAATAATGCTTTTTTTACATTTTTAGTCGCTAATTTTAGCCGTATAGAAGCTTTATATTTCAATTACATTTGATATTGGTCTGTCAGCGAAGAACAGAAAAGTAATTTAAGTTTTCTTCATCTGAAATTTATAGTTATATTTATAATCAAAATAATCAAGGTTGAAGTTTTATTTATTTTTTTTTGGATGTTTTGTGAATATTGTCCTTTTACAATTGGGAACAACATCAGACAATTTTATCAGGTATTACAGAAACTCTGAGATGTATCTTCTTTGTACACTTAAAATGGAGTACTTTATACTTTTGAGGAAAAATCTCTTGAGCTGGAATGATTTGTACATTAATTGATTAGTTGATATACAAACAAAATGTCAGTAAAGTAACATTGTTTTTATATTATTAGGAAATCTGCTGAATTCTCACTGGAGTGACGGTGTGCATATTGGCAAAGTTTTATTCATATTGAAAAGACATCATCTTTTGTGTTGGTGTGAACTTCAGGCCTTTCCAGCTGGATAGTTTTATCATTATGATTTAGCAGCAGAAGAGACCAAAGTCCTGGACTCTTTTCAGTTCAGTCCTACAGGTCACGAGAAGCCAAACTGCATTAAGTCTTAAACACATTCACACAAACTAAGAGAGGCAATCTCCCGCAGGGCCTGTCATGAGGTGGATACTGACGCATACGATGCTCCCAGCGGGGTCTGATATTTTACTGGCCTGTGATATCTCATGGAGAAAGAAAAGGCTGGATTATAAAGAAAAGGTTAATTCAGCAGTGTCTGAAAATACTCTCATTCACCTGTCCATCATCTTGAGTCGGAGGATTTTAAAGATTAGTCAGCCTCAACTTCAGCTCAAGTTTTTGAAGGACATAGAGGTTATTGAAGAATATGTTCGCAGAGATAAACCATTCTGAAAGAAGCACTGCATTGTTTACTTATTCTAATGCATTCTTTGTATTCTAGACATCCAAATGGGCCACTCAAAACCCACACTGGCACCCGGCGGGCTAGACCCCGCTCTGTTTTTAATGTTAGGTTATTTAATGGCAATTTGGAGTCGTTTATCAAGGTACTGATTATCAGTCTGCCCGCTTGACATCGCTCCTCCTCCTTTCTATTTTCTGTCTTGCTCTGGCTTTCTGGCCATTTTGGTGGGTTCCCCCAAAGCATCTTAGCTTTGATCTATCTTTAACCAACAAAAAGACAACAACATATTTGTGCTAAGATGGATTCTGGAAACCTTCCTCATGAGTCAGTGAGCTCTCGCAGTCGGCATCTGAGATGTAGGGGTGGCACTGATAGATTTGGAAGGCTGCAGGAGGAGAGGAATGGCAGTTGGAGGGATAAATGTTTTTCTCCGTCAGCTCCCCTGACTCACTGCTGACCTGGCATCACTGAGCTGCTCTGGCAGAGATATTCTCTCCTCCTCTGCCAGAGCGAGAGCAGAGGCCAGTGAAAGCAGCAGAATAAATGGCAGTCAGGGGAGCGGATGCCAGACTGATAAGGCGTGCTGCCTCCTCCTCCTCCAGTCTCTTCACTGCCTCTCACTGGTGGCCGCGTCCAGCCCTACCTGGTCCTGTCCAGTTCTCCCTGTTTTCTTTTGGGTTTGATGCCAGCACAGAGTGGAATGAGGGTGCGCTCTTAGTAAAGGCTTTGGTGGGCAGCTGCTGTGGTCCTAATCTGGGTCTTGCTTTTCTCTCTCTCTCTCTCTCTCTCTCTCTCTCTCTCCCTCTCTCTCCCTCTGTCATCTCTGGCTCTTGCGTCCTTTCTCTGTAGCCGTGGACGACGGAACTCACACGCTCGACATCAGGTAGACACCTTGAAGCATCTTGGGGGGGCCCATGCTGCTTGCCTGCGCTCATTTCCTTTATCTGTCCTGCCTTAACAACATTTTCACCCCATGTTGTGTTTTGTCGTTACCTCATAATCTCATAAATCTGATAAATGATGTGAGTGAACTCAGACAGACTGAATTGAAGAAAATCTGGTCAATCAAGATTCCTTAAAGATTTTGTGGAAAATTGTATATTTAGTTTGAATTGTGTTTGGAAATTCTCAGCATGAACCACTTCCAATATTAAAATTGAGTTTCTCTGGTATTAAGCAGTCAACCCCCAGTCTCACATTTCCAGAGAGATAGAATTACATAATCGTGCTGCAGCCAGACCTGTGCCTCAACCCTCACAGCTCCACACCAACGATAGATAGTCGATTTTGGCATGGTCGCTGCGTTTGGACCCATGCGTATACCCCTGAGGGCTGTAAACAGATCCACTGTATCATTAAAGGCATGTACTGAGTCACTGTCCAGCACTGAGCCACAGGAGCAGCTGGCGCCGAGGCAGAACAAGAGCACAGTGCACGTCTAAGTGCGTGAGAGGAATGTGTTTTCTCTGAAGGAGACGGTGCTGCTCCCTCTCATCTCCCCTCACCTCATCTCATTCTGCACCAAACTCCATATCGAGTGTGTGGCTCTTTAGATAAGCTCTCGTTAATTTAAACACAGGGTGCACTTGATTGCTAGCATAACAAGACAAAGTATATTTAGCAGCACTGGAGGCCAATTGAAATGTGTTGGACAGCATTTATGTGCACGCTTGCTGTTGTAGCTTGTCAGTGATTTTTTTCTATACTTAGTGATATTTCATAATCATTACAGTAAACTGGGCATGAGCAGCCGGTGAAGTCAACTCAGTCTGTCTTAGTCAGCTCTCACAAAATAACCTTCACCTTGTATGTAATCCTCTAAACTTCACTTACACTGTTTGCATGTTTTTATACATCTAACATCACATTGACTACTTGCTGTTAGACCCGACCGATGCATTTGCATATATTCAGAACACACTGGATTATGACAGATATAAATGGCCTTACTGTGTATGTTTGCAGATATGCAAAAAAAAAATTTTATAGCAGTAAACTGCAATAATAAAATTCTTATGTATATGTGTCTTTTTCAGCAGTTTTGTTTGATGCTTTTGTTTATTTATAGTCATTGAATGTATTTAATTACAATTACATTTACTGTTATGTATTTAATGTTAAAAGATAAAAAGAAAGAAAAAATTAATCAAATCTATTATATCTTTTTTTTTTTTAACATTCTCAGTTATTGATATTCACTGTATGTCATTGTCATGAATCCAGAATGGGTCGGGCTCTAGCTCTTGTGCTTGTAACAAAAGGGCAAACTGTACATGATCTGACATTTGGGTGTTTTTGTTTACTCTGCCTTCAAAGGACTCTGGACAAGCTATCCCCCGTGTGGTCGAAAGCTGTATTCGCTACATAAATTTGTATGGTGAGTTGGTTGTTATGGTATAGTGTACAGACATTTTGTCACTTCAGTTAAGTGATCATGAAATTGTGATGTACTGTATATATATTTGATGTGATGAATTCCTCCTATAAACCAACCAACCTGCTTCATTTTGGGGTCCATTTAACTTTGGTGAAAAGTGACACTTGAGTGATTTCCAGGCGTTGATTGTTTGGGGCGTGTCCTTTTTTCTTTTTCTTTTTTTCATGATGGGTTTAAGTTTGTTCCACTTCAGTCAGTCGCAGTCATGGGAAAATGCAGATTCCATCCTGTTTACAGCGGTGCAGCCTTTTCCACCCTGCTTTGCAGACATAATGTACCGTGAGACAGACGGATAGCTCAAGCCTGGCACAAATGATGAGTTAGAATATTGGTTTTAAACCAGATCAGAAATGTCATTCTGAAAGAAAGTAAACTCTAAGCATTGAACATGTGACAGTAGTGAGCTCTAGTGAGCGTTTGCAGGGCCGTGCGCTGCATCTCATCGAGCAGCCAGCTGCAGACGTGCAGAGAGAAATCTAAAAGGAGGAACAGCAGACTAATTATGTTCCTCCTGACCCTTGACCTCTCCCCTTAGTAAGTCCTAATCGCAGCTGAGAGACACTTTAGTAAAGCTTGATTGCGGTCTCCCTGACTCATTAATTATCCTTAATTAGAAAAGTGAAGGGGCTTAAAGAACAGGATGTGCCTTTTAGGTCCAAATGAAGAAGCTTTTCCTCATCTTCTTTCTCTCCATCGTCTTTACCCTCTTTGTTTGTCTGTCTCTGTGCAGGCCTCCAACATCAAGGAATATTCCGTGTATCTGGATCCCAGCTGGAAGTCAATGACATCAAGAATTCGTTTGAGAGAGGTACAAGATAAATGTATAATTATAATTATGTTATGTTGAACCATATTGAGTCAGTAAAGTTGTTGTAGTTGTTAATTAGGTGTATTTCACATTGAGTCATGTTTGTTTTAAATTGTTAATGATGTCCATCATGACCTGTCTGTGCCTTAGGAAACGACCCTCTGACAGACGATGAGAACAATCATGACATCAACTCAGTGGCTGGAGTTCTCAAACTTTACTTCCGTGGTCTGGAGAACCCTCTTTTCCCGAAAGAGAGGTTCAATGATCTGCTCTCCTGCATCAGTAAGAACACACACCTTTTTTTGCTCTTCTTTGTTTTCTTTGTTTGTCTTGATTATGACATAATAATAAAGTGTTTCTGTTAAAATCTTTAGCTTAAATCATTCAATGAATTTTTCTTCAGTGTTATATCTGTTCCTCTCACTCACATGGAATGTGGATCCTCACTGTCAAAATAAAACTCATAGCTTGCTTCACTTGTAAAAGTACATTTCCCAAAACTTTGTCTGATGTTTTTTTTTTAAACAAAATTTAAAAATAATCATCCATCAAAATTAAGCTCCTCACACAGCTCTTTCATCAGCAGAATGGCTCCGGCTTCTTGTTTTGACACTCACTTTTGTGTGAACACTGCTCCGTGGTATTACTCTGTGGTATTTGGTTGAGTGCTGAGGGGATATTATCTGTCATAAGTGGCACAAAGCTGGTCATGCTTACAGGATGGTGGTGGAATGTTAAATGTCCACAGAACTGAGCAGCGTTTGAGTCCAGAGCTGAATCCACACTGAAGTCCTCACAAGAATAGTCACATTGTCATGTTACTGGGTCAGTTCACAGATCAGTCAGCTCTTTGTGTGGCTTTTTAAGACATGACATGGGGGTGCTTTTTAGCTCCGTTAAAGAACAATGGAACATGCACAGAAAAGAACGAGAGTCACATGGACACAACGTGTGTGCTGTAATGCCTTCTGCGGCTTTGAGCGTGTTTGTGTGTGTTTTTCTGTTCATGCACACTTTTGTGTGCTTGTGAGTGTGTGAAGTGTGTCTGTTTGTTTCCTGGGTGTACTTTTACACATTTATGCAGGATGAGTGATGGGGATTCCCTGTTTACATTCCCCAGTTTAACATGCCAATGATTGCAGTGCGGGCTGAATGCCCAGCAGGCTCCATATTAAATACCCTCTGCTTATTCCATATGGAGCAGCTCCGACCAGCTCCAAGATCACTTTTCCCTTTAACCACTCTCAGTTGACTGTGTTTTTAATCATCACAGCAGTGTTCTGCAGCTCCTGATCGCTTTTACCTCGAAATTTTCAGCAGGGATGTTTTGCACAGGTGTACTTACACGTGTGTTTGTAGATGATGTATATGTTTTCATTGGAGTAAGTCTTGCTACTGAAGTCCTGAGGAGCTTCCAGAATCCTGGTTAGGTATTCATGAAAAATGAAATACATCACAAGTATCCCAGAAGCTCAAATCCCAGATGGCACAGAGTGGCTGGAGGGTGACAAGACTATTTTTAGCAGCCAGCACAGCCCCAGCTCAGCTAAATAAAAAAGGCTGCCTCAAGTGCCAGAGCAGAACAAATGCGATAGTAGTGAAAGACATCAAGGTTGGCATCCTCAAGCATTTTTGATTAAAAAAAATAAAAAAATATGAGAAAGAGGTAGAATGTTTTGCCTCTGTATAAAGTTATGACCTGATCCTGTGATGAAGTTTGTTGCGAAGAACTTACTCTCTTGTAGACAATCAGTTCTGAGTTCTGCAAGGCAGGAAAAACAAGTGGAAAAACTGAAAAAGAAAAGAGATTTGGACAAAACAAAGCAGGAAAAACGATGTGTCGTCCTTGTTGTCAGATGCTAACAGAGAATGCTAACTTCCTTCTCCTCTTTCTCTTCCTCTGTGGTGTCAGCAGAAGAACACAGGCTGAAGTGAAGGCCACTGCCACAGAGTTAATACATTTCCTGTGGCCTCCTCCACACAAACTGCTCAAACAGAGACACACACACACTTATCACTGCTCTTTGCTGGTCCCCCAGAGACACAGTAATTCTGATAAGTAATTGGCTAAGCTTCAATATGCTCTTGTATTCATATCATGGGACTCGGTGTGGTGATAATCAATATGTGGACACCATCAGATAAATACGTTTTTTTTCATATACAGCTGTGCAGGGTAGTGCATTTGATCTGAGAGGTGAATGGACAAACATGGACTCTGGACCCCTTACTTAATTCATTTAACAATATTTACTTGTATCACAGCATTTTCCTTTTTAACATCATGCTCTTTGTCATTTTTTGCTGCTCTAGGAATAGAGAACCTGTATGACAGAGCACTGTACATCCGTAAGATCCTCCTCACCATTCCCAGATCAGTCCTCATCGTCATGCGCTACCTCTTCGCCTTCCTCAACCAGTAAGTTTATAGACGCTAACCAGTAAATCCTTCCTTTATTCTATTTTACAAGGTTTGATCCTGCTTAACTAAACGTCAACCTAGGTTATGAGCACCCATTACTGTCAGTCGTGATTTGATCTGAAATACTGTCTCCAGTGCTATGTCCTTTTCTCATTCAGGCTCTTTGTACCCATCTCTCTTTCCTTGCTTCCCACCTCCCTCCCCCTTCCCACTTCAGTTTGTCCCAGTACAGCGACGAGAACATGATGGACCCATACAACCTGGCCATATGCTTTGGCCCCACGCTCATGCCCACACCAGACAGCCAGGACCAGGTCTCCTGCCAGGCCCACGTCAACGAGATCATCAAGACCATCATCATCCACCATGAGACTATCTTCCCTGATGCCAAAGAACTGGACGGGCCCATATATGAGAAGTGCATGGCCGGAGGAGACTATTGGTGAGGAATGAGAAAATACATAAAATTCTTTTTTTCAGGTTGTGCTTCAGTTACCTTCTCAGAAGAGGTTACACAACTGACAGTGAACAGTGTAGCTATTGGGCCACCCATATCTGAGGGTCAATTTGTAGGTTATCCAGGATTAAAAGCAAATAAAGAAAAGCTGATGAGGTTACTTCTTGCAGCTGCACTGCTTTCCTAAATGACATGTATGTTGGAGAGTCGGATAAACGTTGGTCGTTTTCTCATTCTGTTTTTTTTTTTTTTTTTTTTTTTTTGCTGTGAATGGAACAAAGGCACGCAGCCAGACCTCCTTCATTAGGCACTCACTCAGCATGCAGGTATGCGTGCGCTCTCAACGCTACAGCTGTGTCAGTAGTATGTCATTGGAGTTGATATGAGTAATTACACACGCCAATTAGGTGTCTGTGGTTAAGGAACATGACAAGGTAGAGCATGTTTCAGGGCTGACTTTACATGGTGGACTGCTTTCTATGTGAGACAGGCTGAAACAATCACTTTAATTACCACCATCATCACAGCAGGAGGAAAAAGAAATAGGTCACCTGGCAGGGAGAGGATGATTAGGTGAATTGCAGCATGCACTGGAGTCAGACAGTTCAAACCTGAGGCTCTTTGCCAGCTCCACATCTGTAAGCACGGCTTATCACTTGTTTCTCCCTCTCTTTATCTGTCCCTGCTTGTCCCTTTCTTTGCCCTCACATCACTGCATACTGACAAAGATTTATCCCAGGCTAGAGCTAATCACCTGTCTGAGCACGGCTGTGTCCCCCGAGGGAGGCTCATGGAGCCCTGGGGAGATTTGTTGTCTTGGCTGCCTCCCTTTCTTGCAGAAGAGGAGGTAGCTAGTGACATGTTAGCATGGGAGGAGACACTCAGTTCCTGGCAGGGGTAATCTGTGGAGATGTGTGTGTGTGCGTGCGTGTGTGTGTGTTTTTGGCATTACTGCCAGCTCTCTCAGCACGATGCCAGAAGAAGACCATTTAGTAAAAGAGGCCCAAACCACAGATAGAGGATCTAAGCGTCTCACAGAATACTGATAATGACCCTTGTCTGAACTTCCTCTAGGTTATATTCATTGTAAAGACCTCCCTTCCTTGTCGTCTTCTCTGGAATGAGATTTGAGAAACCTTGTTTTCATCAACTGAATTAGTGTGTCTTCTGACGAGTCTTTTTTAGGAAATAAAAGAAAAAGAAATGAAACTGCTCAACATGAAAAAAATAAAGTGCTTTCGCCTGTTTTGATACTGTCCCTTAACCCCTGACCCTTCACCCTTGTTGTGGATGTGACCCTGATGGTTTTCATGGCGTCTCAACAGCGAGAGCCCCTACAGTGAGCATGGAGCCCTGGAGGAGGTAGACAACGAGGGAGGGACGGAGACACACACCAGTGAGGACGGTGAGTGCCTTTACAAACATGCATGCATACATAATCACACAAATACCTATATTTATGTGTGTGAATATGCCACATTTACACACATGTAAATAACATACACACACACACACATCTTAAGTAAAATGCTGTACTGTCCCGTCTATATACTTTGTCCAGGCTCAAGCTTTCCCTCGTGTCCCTGGCGTTGTGAGGGTTAACCCCAGCTCTCTGCAGCTAATCCTGCCTTTCAGCCTGTTAAATGCAGTAACCTTGAAGGGCCAGGGAACTGGGCTCTCGGTGATGGACAGCCATTCATATTCTAATGCTGCTTTTTCCTTGGGGCTTTGGGACATCTCCACGTCCCTATTTACAAATTTCCATGGTGGTCTGCACCCACTGGACCCCTTGGGAGAGAGAGATTTACAACCTTGGGTTAAAATCTTCAATTCCCTTGATTTTTGTTTTTTCTTTTTCATTTCCTTGTGAAAAATCTGTTATAGTAATTTGTAAAAGAATAGCAACTGTATGGAGTGTGTCAAGAGTGTCAGGTTTTAATAGCTTTTCAAAAATTATACGGTCTGTGTTTTCTCAGTGTTTAACTACATTTCCATGTGTCCAAGAGAAATATGAAGAAATTAAAAAAAAACACCAGGCTCATGTAGACAGTGGAGGAAATGATAGACGTCTCTCTGACCTGGGTGGGATACGCTCAAGTTGTGTGATCATACATGTGGTCCTTTGTTTAAATGAAATGGATACCAGTCGGTGTGGTCCAAATCAAATAATGACTGAGTTAGCTGAAACCAATATATCAGACAGGATCAGGCGTCGCTGTTTAACTTCCAGTGAAAAGCAGAAAAAACACGATAAAAGTTCAGCTCATTAAAAAGTGATAAATGTCCCTGACAGAGAACTGTCCAGATGTAGACAATGTGAGCAAAAAAGAATCAACCTATAGCTGATCCAAGTCTTCATATCTTACCTTGGTAACAGACTTCCCCAAACCTGTTTCCATGGTGACAACAACTGCCCCAATCCTGTCTCCTTTTCACACCCAGAGACAATTTTTAGGGGCTCCCAGTCATCATTCGTCATCTGTCTCCATAGATACAGTGTGGAAATATGTTTGATCTCCTCTCATTACATCAGCTGTTAATCACTCTCCTTCCAAATTGAAGTCATCATCTAAATGTCCTCTGTAACTAAAGAGGACATCTGATTAGACGGGGAAAGTTCTGCATGTGAGGATTCCCACTGTAAAACACAGATGTCAGCCATCAACTCTTTGAGTAATTAACGGAAGATTATGTTTTCCAGAAATCCCTTGCTACCATGATTTAGTTCCAAAAGCTTTTTTGAGCGGACTGGGAGGATGTCCGCACTGGCTGAGTCCCTCCCTGTGGAGTCTTGTCAAGTTATTGTCATCAGTTATTTTTAAATCCCCATGACCTCATTTGGATTTCAGACACAAAAGCAAACCTCTTTTCCTGTTTAAGTTAGCAGCACTCACTTTTGCAGTCTAAAGTGGGGATATTTTTTTTTCACTATCCCCTCTCTCTTCTCAGTGCATTTGCCCTCTTTGACCTCAAAGTAAGCAGCAGACAGAGAGAGAGAGAGAGAGAGAGAGGGAGGGGGAGAGAGAGGAGTAAAAAATCATTCCACATGTTGGTCTAAGTAGCTGCCCGGAAATCTCATCGTCTCAACAGCATGGCCCCCCCGCAGTGTGTCACAGCTCATTTGCTCTGATAGGTGATCTGGACTGGCCAGATTTACACACACAGCACACACAGAAAGTAAAGCTACGATTGTTGCTTTAATCAGGTGTTAGAGGGAAAAAATGAAGAGGGGGACATATGTGTGGATGCCTGATTATCAAAGTGTAAATGACATCGTGTTAGATGTTTTATAAAGCCTGTGCCCAGTTTGTGGCCTCTCATGTATTACCATTACATCTGAGTCACAGAGCTAACCATCCAATTTTCTAACTATCCAGTTTTCTGAAAATATACAGTATATAGCCTTGTGAAAAAAAAAGTTTGAATATTGCTTACTCAGAAAACAATTTTTAAACTTTCAATTCCAAGTTTCACTTCAGCTTCCCAATCCAAACACGGTGAAGGTGACTCAAAATGAAAAATGCTATTATCAGTTGTCATATTTTCATAGAAAATATTATGTTAATATTTTTTTTTGAGGAGCAAAGATTGTGTCATTTTCTTAGGAATTATCTTCAGCACACAGTATGTTTTTTATCCATATGGTTAGAGGAGTCTTCTTGCTTCCTTGACATACCTTCAGAATAAGGATGAGTGTTATTACACGACCTTCTGCTATATTTTTCAGAAAATCAGATGCTAAGCTCTGTGACTTGAATGTAATAATACCCGAGAGGCACTAGCTGTGGATACACTGTAACATTACCCCTCCTACCGTGTATCTTATGTCAGTTATCCATATAATTTTGTCTTCACACCTGATTAAAGCAAAAATAATAATACTAAATGAGAGGCACAAACTTGGATTATATAGAGCCCAACGTATTTCTTCTCAGGGCTGAGGCACATGACAGTCTCATGGCTGTCGTGCAGGGAGATAAACTGTCTGTTTTCAGAGTGGCACTTCTCGCACACCATCAATACATTGATGTTCTATCTGCTGGTAAATTCACTGCAAGGTCAGAGGTCAACTAACTGGCACATTGATTATATATCTCTTTGCAGGAGTACAGCAGGATGTCCTTGTTGTCAAGTGCCCCAGTAGGCATACTGTATATATTGGCTTGCACATGTTAAAGGGCAGTCTGTTTACTGTACAGGGAGGGTATAAAAATTCATGTCTAACCCACTTTAATCTCTTCAAGCCCAGCATGGAGACTCCTGCAAGCACCCACGATTAATATTTGTCTTCAGAGAAAAATGCAGATAGAATAGAAAAAAGGAAGAAAAAAAATTATACCCTCTGCTGATGTATTGATCCTAACCATATTTCATAACAGGCTTATTCTCCCCTATTCCTATGTATGAATGTGGATGTAGAGCAACATCCACAGCGACTCCGCTCCAGTAGCGTGTGTAAGACATCTGACAGTTCGTATCTCTTACACCACAGGCCTCCAGCTCTCACATTTCTTTAACTGTATTCACAATGTGAGAGTGTGTGCACACACTTGTGTGTGTGTGTGTGTGTGTGTGTAACCTCGAGTGGTTGAGTCTGAAGCGATTTTCAGTTATAATTGCACAACATGACAGAGGGGATCCTTTACCGCAGTGAGATCTGAGTTTATAACCCGCTGCTTTCAGCCACAGCCATGTCACTGCAGTGCTGTGTGTGTGTGTCTGTGTGTGCGCGCGCCTTCGGCAGAGATGTTTGACAAACATTTATAGACCTAAAGGAGGATGGATGGAGAGGTTGAAGTGAGAGAAAGAGATGGAGAAAATAAAGAGATGAAGAGAAACCCCTTTGACTGATAAGGGTGCCGTCAACTTTATTAACAGCCTTGTCCTCTGCAGTGCAGCCCAATTAATTCAGACAGTAAATTCCTGCTTGTCACATTTCATTGGAGCCACGTTACATCCACCCTGTCAATCCAGACAAGCCAATGATGCAAGGAAGCTGTCGAGTTAAAAGGTTGAAAAAAAATAAAATAAAAATAGATGAGGTTGAAAAGGACACTGAGAGAAATGAAGAAACCTCCGCACTGCTCAGAATCACAGCTGTATTTCCCCTCTCACGTGGCCCACCTGCTCATTTGGGAATTACTTTCAAGCTCCTCTGAAGGATATATCATGATGGCTTTTCACGACCGATACAAGCTTCAGCCATTTACTCTTAGCTACCATTGTTGATATAGAAAGGCTGTGTTAGGGTGAGGCTACGTCTGTCCAGGGACCCCCTATCTGACTTAAAGTGAGATGGGAGGAGGGCAGGAGTGAGGGAGGAATAAAGAAGCTATTTTTAGACCTGTGTTGCTGTAGTGCATGCATATTGGCTCTGAGACTTGTACCTTTTTGAATAGGAGATTCGACTGTAGCTGTTGAAACGGCAGATGTTTTCTTCGACATAAAACTAATTGACATCAATTTTTTTTTTTTAAATAGTGGACTTGGAGAGAGTAAATCAGTACAAATGAATTGAACTGCTCAGTCTACCACTAATTAGTATTGTTTGTAATAACTTCTGGTCCCTCCCATTTTTATTTCCCATGTCACTAATCCAGGGCTGTTTGTACAGGTATTGACTAGTTATCAACTCAATCTAAGGATCCATACAGCTACTGACATGCCCCTGAGTCATATAGATCTCCTCTCACCAGCTTCTATAAATATCCTGCTAAAGCTCCTCTGGGCTTGTTGTGGCCCTGGCCTGGTGTTGTAGAGCTGGGTTACTATTGACTACAACTGAAATAACTAACTGGCTTAGCACACTTTGAACTCCATGTGCACAAAAGTGTGCATCCACGTGTATAAACATGCCAATATTAGACTGTCCCGCCTCAGAGCCAGCATGTGCTTAAGTGCATGTATTGTATTATCTATCGAGATTGAGGTTTTTTTATTTATAATGCTGCACCACTTGTATCAATCATTAAAATGTCTGCACATAAAATTATAGCTGCCTCTTCATGATGTCTTTGCCTTGTCTGACACACCTGACCTGTTCAATGCTCTTCCCATTGACAGAGGGCGAGCCCATTGAAGCCATTGCCAAGTTTGACTATGTCGGACGCTCTTCCCGAGAGTTGTCCTTCAAGAAGGGCGCCTCCCTGTTGCTGTATCAACGAGCATCTGAAGACTGGTGGGAGGGACGGCACAATGGCATTGACGGCCTGGTGCCACACCAGTATATCGTGGTCCAAGACATGTGAGTGTTTTCTTATGTATATACTGTATGTCTATGAAAATATATCTGATATTACAATTGAAAAGAAAACTATATTGACAAGTTACACATATGTATTGTAAACAGCTCAGTCTTAATTATATATAAGATGTGTTTTCTCTTATTTTAAATGCAAGCAAAAAAAAAAAACGGGATCATACACAGAGCTTGTATGCACAGTGAATACTCCGGTCAGATCACCTCCAATGACCTAACCTCTTACTCTGGGCTGTTGCAAAGGAATAGTTAAACATTTTTGAAATGTGTTTATTCACTTTCTTGCTGAAGGTTGATGCCACTCTCTGTATGCTAAATATTAAGGTACAATTAACAGCTGGTTAGCTTAGCTTAGCTTAGCTTGGCTCTTTTCAAAGATAACAAAATCCACCTACCATCACCTCTAAAGTTCACAAGTTAACATGCTATTTCTTGTTTGTTTAATCAAGACAATGTGTAAAAACAACAACTGGGAGTTGTGTGCCAGGCAGGGAGCAGTTGCCAGGCAACCAGGGAAGGTTCCCTGCATATTTCCCCCAAAATGTTGAACTATTCCTTTAAGGTTTAGCGGATACATTTTTGGAAAAAAAAAAATCAGTAGAAATCATACTGTTGTGATAATGCTGTAGCTCTAAAGCAAAAAAAAAAAAATCATACAGGTGGTGCACTGAGGAAATCGTACTTTCTTCTCTCTTACATAATAATTTTTCCTCAGGCAGCTAAACTACTGCCAGCTCCACTCAGAACATTAGAGTTGTGGTTTAAAGAATAATCCTCTAGGTCTCCCTCATGATATCCTTGTGAGATAAACAACTAACTTGTCCGTGTTGACTTTGCTGTATAAGAGGCCACCAGGCATCAGTTCACTGTAGGGTCATGCTTCGAGGACCTTGGGCCTTGTTTGCCCTGCCCACCACTGTCGTCCCCGCTCAGCTGTGGTGCGTTCTCCGTCTCCACTGTCCTTAACCAGCCCTTCTTTCACCGTTTCTGACGCTCAGCAGTAACAGGCATACACTCTGCCATGGAGACTGTTGGTGCCTAATGGACTGGATGGCCAGTGTCAGTGTCTCGTTAGGACACGAACAAAATTACTCCAATCACTTAGTAGCTGGCCGACAAAATGGCCATTTTGAATGCCTTCCCCTCCTCCTTCCCCTTTTGTTGTCCTGTCAGTGTGCCTCTATCAATAATTCACCAGGAGGGGCACTGCTGATGGGGTGTCTTCTTAGTTAATGAAAGAGCAGTGGAATTTACAGCTGCACAGTTTGTCCACGACTGTAGTAACATCCTGCTCTCTACTTAAACAGAGCAGGCTGAGGAGTGTAAGAGCACACAGGGTTGTGATCTTCACATGTCCCATAAAAGAGCTCAGAATAAAGCATGCAGAGAGACGTCTGAGAGACCACTTCAACACAGGATGTCTCCCCTGAAGACTTGACTTTCGGGGTGTTTGAACTATCTGTAAATTTTGTTTACTGCCGCCTCTGCTTTGGAGAAGCTCTGTCTGTGTGCATTCATGTGGATAGATAATTGTGTCCACTGTGTTTTATATCGGCTAATGCACGTGATCAGAGGCAGCAGTGCAGCTCAGTAGCTCTGCCACCTGACAGACACCAACTGTACCCAGTATCCAGTCGCACACCTTGCTGAAACCCATATAGCTGGCTTGTCGGTGGGTGTGTGTGTGTGTGTCTGTGTCACCACCACAGTGCATCACCAGAATACTGAGAGGCCCAGGAATATGAATCATCTGACTCTCTGGACCTTGGGGGAGAGGGGGAGACATGCTGACACGCAGGAAACTGATATGAAACCCTGTCATCGAAGAATGGCGCAAATATAAAAGATCGACTGATTTGCTGATTTTTCCTTTTTTTTTTTGAGTCGGTTTTTCTGTCACTTCCTCTTGCTCTTTCTATGTCTCAAAGTCACTCTGTCTCTATGTCCCAGAGATGACAACTTCTCAGACACTCTGAGTCAGAAGGCTGACAGCGAGGCCAGCAGCGGCCACGCTGGAGAGGATAAATGCTCAGGAAAAGACATCAGCTCGCCCACTGACACCAGGATCTCTGAGGCCTACATCACCAGGTTGGTTTTCAAACTGCTTTATAAGTGCAGTATACTGGACTGCAATATTGAAGCCTCTCTTTACCAGTTCTTGCAATGGGCATAACTTATTTCTTTACAGTTCACAAAAGTCTGAATATTTGCTTTATAAAACACCTGGTTTCTTCCTAGGAGAAATCCTCTGGTATTGACGAGTTTTATGTCTCTGTCTGTCTGGAAAGGGAAGATTAGCATTAGTGATGCACACTATTGCTAAACAGATAAAAAGCACTGTGTCAAGTAAAGTTGAACTTAATGACATGAATATCCAAAGGTAAATATGTCACAATACGTGACAAGAAATTGCCAAGATTTCACCAAACTTCATAAAGGGTCTTGTAGTATTTCTAGAATAGCTGTTTTCATTATAAAAATCTGTATTTAGGGTTTTTTTTTTTATACTACACTCACACACTACAAAACCCATTAAGCCACATTTTTCTGAGATTAACAAGCTTCCCACTGTGTTAATTAATGTCAGTCCTCCTCACACTGAAGTCACCCATGTACCGTATGACCAGAACACATCTTAAACTTCACATTGGCTTTATCTAATGAGAGTGAGTCAATCCAAAACACCCAACAGTCTAGCCGCATGTCTGCAACTTCAGTGTTGCAGCATCCAAGACGCATAATGAGCTTCAGGTGTGAATACAGCTACACACTCAGATACTTGAAGAATGGACAAACTTTTTACAGAGAGACTCATAGATACATGCAAATGATATGTTGCCGAAAATACGTCAGTGCAAACTCACAAAGAGTGCAGTTTGCCTGTTATATGAACAGCCTCCTGAAGGAAGCAGGGAAAGAGTTGTACACTATACACCCGATCCTTAACATATGCCGCCTCCTCCTGTCACTCTGTATCCTCAGCCCACCTCTCTCAGCCTAATTGCCAGAGGAGGAATAAACTTCTCCCACTTTATTTTATTCCTGGTGACCAGACAGTTCTCAGTGTAAAGTATGAAGTATTAAATGTCCATTTCACATTAGTGCTTAGTCATCAGCTAATCATACTGGAAAACACACATAGATGGAGAAATGGCACACACACACACGGAGAGGACACACACATATCCGATCACACCTCAGTCTTTTTGGCAGCGTCTGCTGGTTGCGTGCCAGTATTTTGTCTCCTGCTCCTCTTCAGTGCTGCATTTCTGCCGGTGGAGTAAGCGACCTTGAAACGTCTGTTACTGGCTCTTGCCAAACGCATGAACAAACGCTATTTTATTCAGAGCCATACTCACTCTGCTCTACTTCACTGTTGAAATGTTGATGATTCATACTAGAGGCAATATTTACACCACTGCAGGTATTTGTATGCGGATGAAGAACATATCTGAATGAATCATCTTTTTCCTCAAAGGCCTTAATGAACCTCCTCTAAAATCCCAAAGCCAGCATCTACAACACTCCCTACCTGTCACCAGCTCCCAGGTGATCCCTCTCTCTTCTTCGCCTGTCCACCCCACCCCCCCACCCTCACTCACTTTTCTGCTCTTCCATTCAGACAATCCTCACAAGTGTTGAATCATTTATATTGTGAGCTTTATTTAGATTCTTTCCTCTCCTCGTGTTTTCAATCAACAACACCCTCACCAGACGGACCTCTAGTAGAGTTTGGCACCACAATCGTAGCAAGCCTGTAAACAAGCCACTTATATTAGACTCTCTTTTAGTGACAACAAATATTACAGTTGGTCTGCTTTCTGTTTTGATGAAGAGGAACTCATGGAATGTCTTGTGATTTACATTATTATTAGCTGAGGCCATAATAAACAAAAGGTGAGCTGTCAGTGTGGTGACAGCTTGCAGAGTAAGTTGTGGTGCCTGTTGTTGTACACTCTGTCCCAGAGGGCGACTGGTGTTATGAATGTAGACTGCGCCCTCTGCAGGCTCTTAGTGGTTCCTGCACTTGTTTACTATTCTAGATTTCTCACTGCAGTCAGAGAAAAATATATTTTTTCTCTCACCAGGCACTGAGCCTGCACCATTCCACCACTGAGTCTTTATTTTTCAATGACCAAACTATCACTAGTAGCCATTAGTGCTGTCAAGACGTTTTTTATGCTCATTAGCTCATATTTTTTACATATAAAACATTTTTTTCATATTCATATCTGTAGTTTTTTGCAGTGTGTGAGCAGGTTTGAGTTTCAGAGTGTTACATAAGCACACTGACTTACTAACTAATGTAGATGAGTAGTTTCCTGTGATGAAATGATGGGTTCGGGGAGATACCTCAGCACAGCAGTGTTGCGGGAAAATCTGCAATTACATTCTGTAAGAGTCCTTCATATCCGTACTCATTATTGCTTTTTATTTAGCACAGTGATGATGCTGCCTGTAAATCTTAATGATAATGGCTGAGACAGCGTTCATTAGGCAGACGTAAACTCCCAAATGAGGTCGTTTTCTTCGGAGAAGTGATTAAAGGATGAGTAATTCACTGCTTGTTCATCATCACAAAGAACCAATAATGCAGACGGAAGACTAATTAGAATAATTAGGTGACATGTATCACCTTTCAGGTGTTATTAATATTTTAAGTTTTTGCCACTCTGGATAATGGAAAGGGGGTCTTTTTTCTTTTTCTTTTTTTTTTCCTTACAAATTTCATCTAAATGTCTGAGATGTAACGTAATAAATATCCTGCAACTATATTATTAAATTGTCTAGATTCAATTATATTTCTTTGCCAGCAGTCATGCTCAGATATCTTCTTCAGTCATGCTGCTGCTAGACCCAAAGTGATGATAGTGATGATAACTGCTTTGATTAAACATTACAGCTCTGACTAGAACTCATAAATATGCAGAGCAGAGCCTATTGGAGCCATAATGAGGAGGATGTGCTGCTCTATTGGCCTTTTATGGAGCAATAGAACTGCTTCCAGGGAGTAGGTGTTAGTGTGGAGCAACATTATGTAAAACTCGGCAAGCATGAGTCTATGTGAATATGCACGAGTGTGTGTCTGATCCGACGTGTACATGCATGCTCAGCTCTGTTGCACTGTGTTTTAGAAATTTTGTGTTAAATTAGGTTTGTGTGGTGCTGTGCTGGTCCAGGTTCAGCCAGAGGACAGCTATTCTGCTGAAGCAGCTGTAGCTTCTCCCAGGGAGCCTGTTTTGGTCCTCTGACGAACCACAGGCCTCCCTCCTCTGGCTGACGGCCAGGTCCACTCTACCTGCTCGCCAAAATAGTTTATGGGAGCCACTGACATCAGGGTTCCTCTCACAAAACTGACAATGCAACAAACTGATAATGCAACATGCCTACATATTGTCGTATTCCCAATTTGCAGGATTTTTATGTCTGAAGGATTACAGTGTTTTTTCAAATGAAGAACTTAAATATATCCAATATATTGAATCAACGGCTTACATTGGTGAATACATAGCAGTTAATCCCAAAAACCACGCCATTTTTCTTAGTAGGTAAAAATTTTGTTACGATAGTGTTAACTAAAAAATAGAAAAAAGCCAAGTGCAATGGTTGGGTGCGAGGTAGGTGATTTTCTGTTGTTAGGAAAGCTGTGATTCCATGAATAAATATTTCTGTTCAATGTCTCCTGCTATCCCAGTAGGCACAAGAAAAGATCAGACCCACCATCTCGACGGCCCCCTGCCCGCCCCAGTGATGTCCACTGCATGGTGCATACCTCCCAGCAGGGTCATGGCGGACATGGCGGCACCCCAGAGATGGGCTCCCCTGTTCTAGGCCACTTCAGCCCCCGGGATATGCTGCGGAGTCGCAACCACATGCCCATGGACAGCCCTGAACGACGGCGTCGAACTGGCCACGGCAGTCTGACTAACATCAGCCGCCACGAGTCACTGAAGAAGATGGAGAGCCCCCCAATCCGCCGCTCCACTTCCTCGGGCCAGTACACGGGCTTTACTGACGCCCACCACCACCACCACCACCACCACCACCATGGTGGCAAGCCCCTGGATCCGGAGAGCATCGCACAGGTCAGCGCGGGACGAGCGGCGACCCGACCGCAGCTCCCTCCACCATCAAAGCCCTGCCCCGCCCTGTAAAAACATAGTCAGTCCCTGTCTTCTGCTTCCTCTGGCTGCAACTGTGTCTGTGTGCTAATTACACGCAAAAGGCTGGCTTCACAGGCAGACAGCAAGGAGCATAGCCTGACAGTGGGACTCGTCACCATAAATTTACTGTAGTCTTGATTGTGAGCATACAGATTTTGTAAGAAAATGGAAAGCTGAAAAAAAATATATGTCACGTTTCTGAATAGTAGATCCATAAATGCTGCATGTATAGAGCCTCAGTTTGAAAGCAGAGGTCACAGAGCACTCTAAACTGTGCTGGGCTGTCTGTCTGCCTACTGGGAGCATGCTCAGATGAACATGTCCTGTCATTTTTGCATCTCCTTTGCTATCCAAAATCATTAGCATGCAGAGGGAGAGGTACCAGTGCGAATACTCTAACTCTCTGCATGTATAGTGCATGCTTGGTCTTGACAAACTGTCACTGTGGTCCTTTGTTAACATAGTTTGTTATGTTTTTCCTACGTACCTAACTCTACCGTCTCCACCCTTTCATGTCCTCTCATTTCATCGTTTTTTTTCCCTCTCTTCATTTCTCCCTCCTTCCTCCTATCTTCTAATTTTCTCTCATTTTTAACCCCAATCTTCCATTTTCATAACGATCTCTCTCACCTATGTCATCATCATCCTTCCATATCCTCTCTCCTCTCTCACACACACTCTCTTTGTCTCCTGCAGGACATAGAAGAAACCATGAACACTGCTCTGAATGAACTGCGTGAGCTGGAGCGGCAGAGCTCAGCCAAGCACGCCCCTGACGTGGTGCTGGACACCCTGGAGCAGCGGCAGACCTCCGGCAGCAGTGGTGGAGGTCCCACGCCGGCCAGCTCCAGCGAGTCCCTCAGCCCCATCCACGGCGTCATGCTGAGGTCCACTGTCAACACTGAGCCACCCATCCGCCGAAGCACCAGCTCCTCCAGCGACACTATGAGCACCTTCAAGCCTGTGGTAGCACCCCGCATGGGGGTGCAGCTCAAACCCCCTGCCTTGAGGCCCAAACCCATGGTTCTGCCCAAGTCAAGCCAGGCTTCACAGCCTCCAGCTACATCTCCTCAGGATGCTCTGGACAAGTCCTGCACCATGTAACCTCTGGAACAGGAACCAGAGATGTATAACAAAAACTCTCAATCCAGGGGGCTGCAAAATGCTAACATTGTCTAGACTTCACAGATGTACTGCAAATAATATCTAAGAGTGTGTAACATACATTGACCTGGACAGGAAAAGACATTGTGGTGTTTTGAAGCTGAAAACTAGATCCTAAAGGGGACTCTGGCTGGATTAGAGAGACGGGTGTTGGAGTTGCAATGTAGACAGATTTGTCAGTCAGACAAATCTTGTGTCGATAACGTGCACAGTTGTGTTAATAAGCTTAGGTTAATATTATAAAACATACGTCTTTTTTTTAATTAAATATTGAAACAACAAATCACAAAGGCTTCCCTCGAGGTTTTAGAAAATGTTTGCTAGTTAGTTTAGTTTACAGACAGTCCTGAACTGTATAACTTTGAACAAAACATGGTGCATGTAGCTCCTCCGTTTACCACTGAACCTGAAACAGAGCTTGATGAGAAGGACCTCGGAGGGCCCCTGAGGGTGGTGTGAACTGCTTCAAAGGCCTTACTGACTTTGAGATGTAACTGATTTCAAATGTTAAATATTAAAAAGGTGCTGTGACTACCTGGACAGAGGTTGGACTGATAAAACGCTTGAAGAGCCCTTAATAACAAATGGTACTCTGTTGATAAATTAGTACTGATTAACTAGTGTGTAAACTGCAACTTTCTTTGGCAAGGCATACCATTGTCAGTTGTGTCTCAGAAATGTACAAAGATCACCTCTGTGCTGGATTTGCTCAAAATTATTTGAACAATTTCCACATTGCCTGGAACGAGATATGGATTATTGGATATTGGATAAAACCACTACTTCATTATAAACTGAACATTTCGATGCATTCTTGAATTCCTGCATCAATTACTCACGATGAAGGGATAAAATATGCCTAATAAGTTATGCCTTTACATCTGTATAACCCATGGGGAGCAGTGTGAAAAGTTCTGATGACAAATCATCTCCTACCTACAGTATATACAACACATAGGGTATTATACAGTGTGAAACACATGCCATAGCTTCTTTTATGCCTTGCTTGGCTTTATCTACCCAAAGACATGGCTGTATAAGTGTAAAGCATGGATGTTGACCCTCCATATAAGATGTAGGCATTCTTCATATTGACTGATGTGTATAGACTCAAGGCAGCGCCCTGTGGGAGTGCTGCCAGTAGCCATGGACCTAATGACTGTTAGTGTAAAAGCCTCCTAATGTGTTCACCCTGCTTCCTTTGCTTTTCTTTGTCAAAGTTTCTGGAAACAGCAGCTTGCTTCCGAGTCCCTCTAGTCTGTTTTATGTTCAGCTAAGAATGCCAATTACGTGTTTTCGTATTGCTCTCTGACTGACACTGAGGCTTTCTCTGTGGACTTGCTGCATTAGTGGAAGACAACACTTCAAATGTCTGACGTGCAACACTGAAACTGCACATGTGGAACAGGACGAAATCTCACACAATCAGCGACGAACAGCTCATTTGTCAGTCAGCTCATATGTTTCCGAGTCAAGTAATAATTTCAAATGCAATAGCCCCTTAAAACAGTATGTGCCAGTTAGTTCCAAATGTGTGACTGCGCCCCTGTATGTGTCTATTTTTTAAGTATTTGTAGAAATAACAGAATTGGGTGCATGTCCTGGGAATGTTTGGCTAGCATAATAACACTTAGAAGAGATTTGGTTTGCAATGAGTTAGCAATGCTCTCTAGCAGCAGGTTTACACTATCTTTGAATTGACAGATATTGTGTGTAATAATCAAAAGTTAATTGATTTCTGAATTACTAACTTTCATCATTTTTATAATCTTTGTTGTTATTGTTGTTGTGTTTCTGGGTAGAAGACGATGCAGAGATGCAGGTGTTGCAGCCACAGTATGAAGCCAGTTGTATAAAATGCTTTTGTCACTATGTAACATCATCAACAATAGGACGGTAGTCATGCCATCTGTAGGCTTTAAGCTACTCTGTGGTGTTACGTACATCTGTAGTATGTACTTGTGAAAGTGCCTTTGAAAATGTTTTAGAGGAACTTCAGACATTCTGTCCTGTTGCATTTTCATGTCAGATGCTGTGTTTTTGAAGAAATGCAGTGCAGGAAGAAGACACATGAATAAGTAATGATGCCATTTTCCAAACAGTTATATGACAGAATTAATAATAAATAAACAGCTTACCCATTGTGACATTGCACTTTTATGTATATAACTGTATATATGGCATGTAACATCATAACATTTAGAGTTCTTTGAGGGCTTATACCTCCAAGGATTTCTTTCTAATAAAGAAAATAGTTTGTCGAGCCTCAGGTGGATTTTTTCACCCGATTTTATATTAACTTCAGCTTCACTTGATGAGTCTCTCCACACTTAACATTCTAAATATATGAACATCAGAAACACAAATATGGGTAGTTGCATATATTGGATTCAGTATTGTAATAATAGTATGCTAATAAGTACAGTATAAGAAGTTATTTTTATTATTTAATGTATTATGGGTTTGATGGAGCTTTTACATTTATCATGATGCATGGTAAAAATCTTGAAATATCAAATTGTTATGATAAATCATCAAATGTTGAATAACTGTAATAATGTGAAACAGGGCATTTGCAACTGTCGCACCGTCTCCATCCTCCGCCCATTCATTCTTTAATGAATCCTGTAGGCCTTGTGCTTCTTTATGTGTTGTGTTCTGCTATGTATGGGAGCTTAACTGGGATTTGGTGTTCCCCAGACCTCGCTCCAGCCACAGCACTGTTTGCAGGAGTAAGAGTGGCTCTCTGTTTGCTCCAGGCTTTAGTGTGGGTCTTCAAGGCCATCTGGTGAAAACAGAGAAGAAAGAGTCCTTTGTTTTCGAAATTGTCCCACAACAATTTTTTCCCCAGCTGGACTGAGGCATATTGTAGTATGATAAAAGTGGAAAAGAAGATATTGCACTTCTGATTCTCTTTGGGGGGAAAAAAATATTGGTTTACCTCAGCAATCCCAACTTTCCTCTCCCAAGTGTGAATGCTCTGTTGCAGCTTTTTGTGTTTGTCCTTGACATGCATGTACTCAGTGATATCAGGAGCCTGATAATCTGACATCTGGCAGCGCAGGTGTTGGTTGAGGGCCTCTGCCTTTAAACGTTCCTGACAATGGAGGGATGAAGCACACAAAGGGAGTTTGTTTAAAGGGCAGGAGACACTGAATAAAGTTTAAAGAAGAATTAAAAGAACTGATCACACACACACTGATCTTAAAGTTAGATTCATAACTTTGACTAATCTTTGGACTAATAACTAACCTTCTCATTATGCTGGATCTCCTCTTCAATTTTTGCAAGCATCTGCTTCCTGCTGGTGATGTCATTGCTCAACTCTGTAGAATCCCATGTCACATTCTGCAGCTTCTCCTGTTCACACGCACACATACACACAAGATGAAGGGATCAACGTTGCAACAAATGGTTGGAGTATGGATATGGTTCATAAATCTACACTAAATTACACTAGAAACGTCCCTGTCAAGCAAAATTTTAACAAGTCACCTTGTGTGAACTGAGGACACGTTGTACTTTCAAACTGTTGACTTGAAGTTCATCCAGATTTTGGTCAATTCTCAGCTCATTGTACTCCTGGAAAATTTCCTAGATAAAACACACAGCACCATACATTGTTACATTTATTTACTAGAAAAAATAAAGGGAAATTATAATCCACATTGAACAGGTAACATTTTTAAGTAGATATAGTTACAAGCACATAACCCTTGTTAGAAAAAGACACAGGCTGTGATTCACTGTTCTCTTGCAAAACATTGTAACTCACAAACTACACATTCAACTCTGCTCTCTCAGGCTCTCTGTATAGACCCTGTCTTTCATTCTCTACCTCGTACTCAGCTTTTCCCATGTCTTTTTTCTGTTGAAGCTGCTGCTGGAGCTTTTTCTCCTGGACCCTCAGTGTCTGGATGTTCAGATTTAACTTCTCCAACTGAGTGACCTGTTTGAGTTTTTTTATGTGTGTTTGTGAACAGAGCAGACAATGTGGACAACGGAAGGAAAATGATGTACTGGAGAAAGCAAATATAAGCAAAGAAGTGAGTAAAAGTAATAATCACTCAATATCCCATCTCTTTGTCCCTCTCATTAAAGAGTTATCAATAGAGTGTGTTATTCGCCCATTTACTTTAACAAAAAGAAATAATTTCTGTACTAAAATACAAGATAGTCAGAAAAACATCATGTTAGCATCCCTGACATTTTCCTGTCATTGCTAGGAAGCAATAAAAAACAGCTCAACATAATGGTTCAACTACATTTCCACAATAAGTTATAAAAGTTATTTTATTATCACTATATAACATATTTGGGTAAAAAAAAAAAACAATGTACAAAAAATGGAAAAATTTAAAATGGTACAAAATAACTATAAGATGTGTGCATATATTTAAATTAATTCCAATAATTTACTTTAAACAGTCACAAGTGTAATATCTTTTGTAAGCTGAGTTAAAATGAGTGATCAAAATCTATTCAAATACTGCTTTGCACAGGTTGATGTCATTAGACCAAACCAGATTTCTACCTTTAATTTGTCTTCAAAGTACTGGAGCACCTTCTCTGGCTCCTTCATTTCCAATCTGTTGTCCTTCATAGGTTTGAGCAGTCTGCGTTCAAACTCTTTCTTGGCCTTCCTGATTCCTGCTAGACGCAATTCTGTCTCTTTCAGAGAGGCCTGGAAATACAAGCAGAATCACTGAGGAGAAATATACTTTAAGTATGCACTTTTTTGTTTGTGCAAGGGTGTGTTAGAACCTAACCTTGTAGTTGTCCTGGATTCTCTCATATCTCTGTTTGAGCTTCTCGTGGTCTTGTGCCGTATTTGTTACTTCCCTCTGTGCCACATAAAGTTTCTGTTCCAAGGTCAGCTGCTGGAGTCTATCTGATATGTAGGACCGGGACCGCCGCCTCCATCCATGGCCCTGAAAAGGCAAAATTATTCCGGTATTTCAGGAGTGCAGTACAGAGAGTTTTTCCCTTGTAACAGTGTAATTCTCAGTAGCTCTTGTCACTGGGTGTCACTTACCCCACCCTCCAGCTGGGAGGCTCCTGCTGCCCCAAGACCTTCTCCCCCAGCCTGAGACACCAGGTCCTGTGGATCCAGGCGGCTGATGAACTGTTCAAACATGTCATTCTCTGCCAGAAGGGCTGCATTGGAACACCTTGAGTGGACGTGAATAACAACAGCCTCAGTCAGCTAAGGAAAATGCTCAAAGCTATAAGTCTGGTTGCTTAAGCTGGAAACCTAAACCCAAATGCTTAAAAAAGGCGGTTCAAATTTTTATCAAACATGTCATACAGTGAGTCATAATGTGACCTGGCCTAGTTTAAGGAATGTGGCTGGACGTCTGACCCTCTACTATTAGCTAATGGTTCTAGGATATAGATGTGTTTAGGTAACATTTGACTACTATAACCATATTGCTGAACAACAGAACTAGCCAACGTTAGCATGTTGCACAAAATAGGTAGGTTAATAAAAGCGGCTTTAACTATACAAACTTCTTCTTAAACTATTTACCGAAAAGATGTTCTTAAACATGTATTTTCATTACCTTAGTTCTTCGACTCGGCTGTAGAGGAGTTCTTTTTCTTTTTGTGTGATCTCTTTTCCCTTGTCTTCTTCCATCACCAATAGTTCGCCCTCTACAGTTGCTAAGGTAAACTGAACCCCTGCGACGGTTGCTATGGGCAAGTGCTGCATTCAAGTACTTGTGAATTTAACTTGCAACCTTACTATGGAAGGATCTGCGTAACCCGTGAGTACAAACTATAGAAAAAAATCACCCTAGAATTTTTTTTCATGCCGTTCCTCATAAGTAAAGAAGCTTCTGTTGATGATATGGTAATTTTTTCTAGGGGCAGGCCTACAACTGTTTTTTCTAACATATTTTTCTTTTTTTCTCTTTTTCAGTTTCAGTTTCATTTATCCGAAACCAGGAATCGCTCTCGCTAAGACGGTCGAGGCCAGCCATTCTTTAGCAGCAACTACATGTTATTTTGCTAAGCGGGTGAAACCTGTTTCAGGATGACTTCAGTTATCTCTAAATTCATCATTAAGACCCTGTGCGACCACCAGGGATGTTTGGACTTCCAGCGCCTGGATGAGACTATCGCGCAGAATTTCACTGTTGCGGAACCAGTCATGCGAAGTGTTCTCTTCGACGACGGTAAAATAGCCATTAAAGCAGGCAGCGAGAAGGTGACTGGTGGTCAAATAATTAGCTCGGATAGTCTGGTCGTGGCCAAAACTAGTCTGCGAATCTGTCAGAAAAAACCCGGAGAGTGCCCGCAGTGTGATAGTTTACACCTGTGCAGGTATTTTGTCTGCGGGGACTGCACCTATGGGTAAGTAAACTACTGCTGTACGACACGTTAAAGGGTTTGTAATTTGTCTATTGTAAAGCAGTAGTCATAATAACAATGGTACCATAATGACGTTTGAGCAGCAGAAGTAGCGTTTACGTGCTTTAAACTTTAAATACCTACACACCCACACATTGTTTTCACTTTTGTCGCCTGCTAACACTTTTTCTCTTTTCTATGAGCATTGTTCTGTTAGTCCTGGTGTTTTCACATTTTATTGAATAACGTAGTGACGCAACCATCAATCCTTGTATAGCTAAATATTAGAAGAAAAATGTTAACTTATATGTTAAATGTTCGTCTCTTTGAGTCAATGTGGAAGAAAACAAACGTTCACATTTTTCCTTTTTTTCCTCCCTTTAAAAACATGAAAGAATTATGCATCAATTGTAAAGTCCACAAGATGGCAGCAGGGGGATAGCAGGAAAAGCACAGGTGAAATGAATGCTCATTAAAGGCGTTAGGTACATACAGGGCCACTGAGTCAGCAGGCACAATACCAGGCTGGACCTAAGTCACTTAAATGGAATGCAGTTAACACTATTAACAACACCTGTGCTTTTCCTGCTAAGACGTGTCAAAATATCTGCTGTGAAAATGGTCTATTCAGATCTTATTAGGTAACCTTGACCATCATTTTCCCCAGATAACCCACTCTACTGTACACTAGTGTGAAATTCTGTGGCACTTTATTATTATATTTTCTTAATTTAACCCACACATGATAATTATGAACAGGTTGGCTCCATATCCTGGTTATCAGCCACCAGTAGCCTATCAGTTGTGATAGTACATGACTGGAAATTTGTAAATCTCTACAGGTGTGTGTATCTACAAATACTAGATATGCCATATTTTAGTAGGTTAATTCTGTCTAACCCTTACCTGTCATTTTGTCATTTTTAGACAGAAGTGTAAAAATCCCCATAGTCTGGCTTCTCCATACAATGCAGAGCTTTTAAAGAAATATGGTCTTCAGGACTTGACGGAAAAACAGCTGTTCCAGCTGTTACTGCAGAATGATCCGTGGCTGCTTCCTGAGGTAGGTTTTGGTTTTGTCTCTTGTTATGGTGTAGAAAATAATTTATATTTCTGAATGAACTGTAATATATTCTTGTTGTCATATGGTCATCCTCCTCCATACACCCATCTAGATATGTCCACATTACAACAAGGGCAGTGGTTTGCATGGTTCCTGCAAGTTCAACACCGCCTGCATCAAGCTTCACATCTGCCAGCACTATTTCCAGGGTGACTGTATGTTTGGCACTTCCTGTAAGAGAGCCCATAATATTGATGCACAAGGAACGAAGATTTTCCGCGGATTCAGTCAGGAGAATATAAGAAACCTTCATGAGATCTACAGAAATAAATTCATCATCATGGGTCAATGGGCTACTCCTGTTCCTGGTAAAGAATTACTTCTATCGAAATATTATACTCTTGATTTTTTTGTCATCTAATGAGATGTGATATTTTACATATAAATACAAATAGATTGTATGTTTGTATGTATGTGTGTCATCTGCAGTGTCACCAAAGGTGAGAATCCCCATTCAGGATCCTTCCCACCAGGCTTCCCACAAGGCCTCCAAACAGCCTTCCCACGGCAACCCTGGATCTCCCACCAGTTCTGCTTGTCCATCTAAACCTATGTGTGATGCTGACAGGGATGAAATCTGCCTCTTCTTCATTCGCAGACACTGCAGCTTCAAAGGTAACAATATTGCTGGTAGAACTAAAAAGTCACATTTACAGTACAGTAACTCCTCAAGACATACTGTATGTGTGACTCTGTGAGAAAAGAAATGTTTATGTGTACCACTGCCTAAATGAGTGCCTTTGTATCCTTGTATTTTTCCCAGAGAAGTGTGTTCGTGTTCATTGGCACCTACCTTACAGATGGCAGGTTCTAGACAGTGATCATAAGACCTGGAAGGATTTGCCTAATATGGAGGACATTGAGAAGGCCTACTGTGACCCAGGACTTGAAAGTGACATGAATCAACCATTGCCCATCTCAGGGATTTTCGGTTTCCTTCGTCTTCAAAGGTGCATGAATGAAGAAACACCACAGAGATACACACAGTCTTTTAGTTTATAAATATATTGTAGAGAAACTTAAACTTTTTAACTTCTCTTGAGAAAATTTGAGATTTACTGTTCTTACACTGCTTGCTTTCAGCCCCCCTGTCGTGCAGTCAGTTAATTTCAAGACGATGACATATGAAGGGTCTCCAGTTCGTCGGCTGTCCACTGCCTCCTCTGTTTCAAAGCCCCCTCACTTCATTCTTACAACAGAGTGGCTTTGGTACTGGAAGGATGACACCGGGATATGGATGGAGTTTGGACAGGTCAGTCAGATCAGTACAAATAGTGAAGTAATGTGTCTTTGTGATGATCAGATGAAAAGTCAGTTTTAAGAGCCTGCGATCCTTAATAGTGCCTGTTTGAAGGAACAAGTAGATTTAGATTTGCTACGTTCCCCTCTGCACTCTTCGTTAATTAATTTTTCCACATTTGATCACTGGCAAATGTAAAATCTGAACATTGCTGGATGGTTCTCTGCTTTTTGTGTTAGGGTGATTTGGACACACCAGCCTCTGTCACTTCTGAAACTCTGGAGAATGTGTACCTGGCAGACAGAGATACAGAGATTCCTTTCAGTGCTGGCAGACAGAAGTATATTCTCCACTTCAAAGGCGAGGCAGGAACACAGCAGATGTATCAAGAGAACTTAAAACACAAAACTAAGAGAGAGGTCAAGAGAAGGCCTCGCTTTGTGTCTGCTCATGATGTGAAGCTGAAGCTGGACAGGTATTTTTCATTTCCTGTAATAGACAGACTTTGCATTGTCCTTGCAATTCTAACACTACTGCTTTGGATATCTCAGTGCCTCAAATGACTTCATCAGTCGGGAAGTTCTTACTTTATGTTTGTATTCTCTGTAGTACATCATCACCCAGCTCCAAATCCAGCTCCTCCACAGCTGAATGTGTCCCATCCCACTGGGACAAGAGTGCCCTACCTGATTTTGGATACAAGGTATCTTTACAGCATGTATTCATGTGCTATATTTTTATTTATTTATTTATTTGACTGTTTTGTGCTTAATGATTTGTTTATCTGCGTTTTACTCTTATCTTTTAGCTTGTACCCATCTCCAAATCTGTGAAGGACTATGATATGATCGAGATGTTGTTTAAGCGCACTATGCCTCATAGTAAAATTAACAGCATCAAGAGGATCCAGAACCCCTCACTGTGGAAAGTCTTTCAATGGTAAATCAGTTTAAGAAAAAGTTAGCTTCTTTGCTTTCTTGCATAGAGTTAGGTAAGAACATTGATAACACTCTGTGTTAAATATGAAGCTACCATGCACCCAAACAAGGGAAAACCGCTCACCTGCCTCTGTCCAAACATAACAAAATCTGCCTACCAGCACCTCTTTTATCTCATTTGTGTGAAAATAACACACTTTGGGTTCCCACTATGTGTCAATGTACTGCATTCATTCTAAGTCAGGCACAGTAACTTTCATTAGTTTCTGCTGGTTGCCTGGCTTCCTCAAGGCCAAAGCCCGACTTGCCATTTCCCCCTATTTTCAGTCTTTACCGTAAGTGAGTTAAGCTAAAATAAGCTAAACTAAGCTAATCAGCTGCTGGCTGTAGCTTTATACTTACCTTACAGATGAGAGCAATATGAACAAAAGCTAATAAGCATTTTTCCCCCTAAAACATCATTACATAACATTTTTTGTCTGGCTTCTTCAGGCAGAAAGACCAGATGAAGTTGAGGAATGGAGGGACAGATGTGAATCAGATGTACTTGTTCCATGGGACAGACGAGTCCCTGATTGAGGCCATCTGTGAGCAAAACTTTGACTGGAGGATGTGCGGTGTCCATGGCACGGCCTATGGCAAAGGTACAGTAAAACAGCCTCAGCTGCTGATCCAGTAATACAATGACTATAGAGCATCCAGTATCGAATATTGACAAGCCATAGAAGAAATATGTCTTTTCTGATATGGAGTAGTAAGTTCTACTTACTGAACTGAAAAAAGCAGCATATTTTACTGTGGCAGTAGAAAAGAAGCCATCACACTTTTTCCTTTAAACTGTGTCAACACTAACACTTCCTTATTTGTTAGGGAGCTATTTTGCCAAAGATGCGTCCTACTCAGACAGATACGCCAGCATCAAAAGAAGCATGAACAAGATCATGTTTGTTGCTCTGGTCCTGGTGGGGGAGTACAGCAGAGGAGCGAGCAACTATGTCCGACCCCCGCCAAAAGGAAAGGGTAGAACCCTCTATGACAGTTGTGTTGACTCTGAGAGCAACCCCAGCATCTATGTTGTCTTTGAAAAACAACAGATTTATCCAGAGTATGTTATCGATTACTCCTAAGTCATACCGCTGTTGTTTCCTTTACTGAAGATTTTAGTCCAGGAAAAACTATTATGGAATGCTCTTTACTCCGACTAGTAGCAGCTAGTGGCTTGGGTAGAAGTATTTAGATCCTTTACAAAATGTAAGACTAAATTCAAAATCTTACTTTAGGTAAAGCACAGAAGTTTTATCAAATAATTATGCTTCAAGTATTAAAAGTAAAAGCAGGACAATGATAAGGTGATTTTAACTACTTTATATACTGTTGGGTGGTTTGATCTATAGCAAAGCATTATATTCTATAAACTGATACTTACAATATTTCCCTCTGTAATGTAGTGGAGTAGAAGTGTAAAGTAAGTGGGATTTTTCACTGCTGACAAATTTATAATTAGCCAAAAAATACTTCTTTTTACATTTTAGAATATATGGAATCACTATATGGATCATATAGAATATGAACAGATTATACTGCTTTTTATGTAAATGCATATAGTCTATGTTTATGATTGGTGGCATCTGTTTTGTTGGTAGCGTGTGTTTTGTTGTGGTATGAGGGCAACAAAATGATCTGGTGTTAACATATGGAATGAAATACACTTTGTTGAGTAATAAACACATTTTAAAATGCCATTAAATTAGTCTATGTAATTATTTAACCCCTTTATTTTCACAGTGCATCATTATGTTGGAATATTTAGTTACACACAATTAGCATTTGACCCTTCATGAATTTCCCCTAGGGGATAAATAAAGTATCTATCTATTTTAAATGTACACCATTCAAGCAGGGACATTCAGACCTCTGCCTTTAATCACCTTTGATCCTTTTCGCTGGAATATACACGTTTCAGTATTTCACAGAAACATTTGGATTCATCATCAGTAATTCTCTCAGTGCATACATGCAAGACTAAAATTCATTAATTCATTAACTCAAAATCTTTTCCAAGCATTGGTTAAAATTCAGTCTAGAAAAAATTTTGCTTCCAACATGAGAAACAGTTAAGTTTCAGTAAAGTGTTTTCAAGAATAATGAATGACATCATCCAGAGAAAAGTGATAAAATGTAAAAACCTAATATGCACCAAGAAATTGTGAAACTCTAAAGTAGCAGCTTTTAATTGAGCAGATAAACACCTTTCATAACAGTACTGTTATGGCCTGTTCAAAATCACTACAAAATATTCAGTATTGCTATACACTGAGGTAATCGGCTGCGAGTTGCTCTCTTTAAAGTAGAGCAAAATTCTGTTCTTTTGTTTGCTCTTGTCTTTCTTCTCACCTCCAGCTCCCTCTGTCATCCTTACTTTTTCATCACCATAACAACTGATGAAGCCATCAGAAGGGAGTTCAGAGGGACCTCAACTGTGTGCTCCACAGCACCTGACACTTTTGCACCTATGTCATTTATCATTACAGCATAGCAATAGGCCACGTACCAGCTCATCCCTCAAGAAAAAAAAGGCACAAGATGAGAACAATGATTGAGGTATGCAGTGCACTGTAACTAAGGAAATCTGTGGAAATATTTAGCTTTAAATGGAATTACAGATCCAGAAAATTGTTCACGCACTGTGTGTCACAGTCACAAAACATGGACCTACAGGACAGTTTGTACTTTTCACAGGATCCAAGAACATGAATGGTGAGTTTCTAATCATCTGGTGGAGAGTTCAACTGAGCTCTTCCCATGCTTCTTCTTGTGATTTTCACAAATATGCCATTTTTAGGTCCTAAAGTGCTTGATGATTTCAACTCAAGAGGAACCTGCATAAAGAAAAGAATACCATATGTTAAAGAACTTTTTCCATACAGATTTGTGTTTTTCAGATTTAGCATTACATTGTTACTGTTTACTGTAAATAGTTGACAGTTTATATTAGTTAACTGTTGTACAAAAATTACAGCAGTCTTTTTCATTAGATGTCTTATGAAAGCCATTAATAACTGTATACACACACACACACATTTACATATATATGTATGTATGTATACACACACACACACACACACACACAGTTCATTTTTTCCGTTGTGAGTTTGAATCCTCTAAAACTCAAAATCATGTTTATTACATTGTTATCTTTAGTGTTTAAACTATCCAACCCACCTTTGTCTCAGAGCAGGCCACAATGCTGTACTTGTGAAACAGACGGACCAAAGCCATTTTGATCTCCAGCTGAGCAAGTCTCATTCCCACACAGTTACGGGGACCAGCACCAAATGGCAGGTATACAAATGGATGTCGACTGGCCTTGGCCTCTGGTGTGAATCTGGAAAGCAACAACATGTTACATTTCTGAATGAATTTAAAGCAGTAGTGAATAAGAGTCACTCAATATGCAAATACTAAATCTATAGGAGACTTGAAACACAAGGTTTATACTTTTGCTTAACTACTCTAGTAATCTCCTACCTCTCAGGGATGAACCTCTCAGGCTCTGGCCAGTGTTCTGGGTCGTAATGAAGGAAGCCTGCTGGGATCTCCAGTGTCGCTCCTTTAGGGAGGACCTGGCCGTTCACCACACAGTCCTGGTCGATATCTCGTGCAAACCTTTGTGGGATAAAATGCCATGGAAAAGAATGAAACTGCATGTTTTATAGACCCTCAGACTCAACTCATTTGTTCTTCTTTAGTCCATGTGATTACTTTATAGTCTTGTTCAATATAATAATAAATACTATAATAGTGATAAAGCTAGTAAACAAGCATCCTTTATCCTCATTTAATGTCTTCCTTTACCTGAATCCAGGAGGGTAGAGGCGCAGTGCTTCACATATAACCATGTCCAAATACTTCAGCTCCTGAACATTTGTGTAATCTGGTGAATCCTACAACAGGTAGCACAAGATAAACCCATAACTGTTCACAACTATCATCTCATTTCATAACTAGATGAAGCAAACAAGATCAGATCAAACCACAAAATAATACACTCACATATCTAGTATAGAACTCATCCACCTCTTCCTGTACTTTGTGTTGACATTCAGGGTGGATGGCCAGGAGGTAGCAGGTGAAGGCCAATGTGTTGCTGCTCGTTTCATAGCCTGCCAGGAGGAAGACAAAAGCTTGACCCACGATCTCATCCTCAGTCATCATCTTTTTCTGAGGACGCCTAGTCCGTGGCTCCTGTGGGTGAAGAGGGTTATTGTCCTGATCTGAGGTAGATGGCTGGGTTTGCTGGTTCCTGTGATCGAGCTCATCAGTGCGGTTCGCTGTATCAAAGTTTTCTAAAGACACAGACTCTTTGCTGATTCGAGCGTCCAACATCAGCTGAAGGAAGTCTCGACGCCTCTACAAGCAAAAGAAATAATTCATCAGTCATTCATCATTCAAAAAACTATATATCAGAAATGGTATCCATGAAGAAAGTACAAGACAGTACACTGCATAAATAAATAAAAAATGATCAAGAAGAAAGTGGAAGCCCTGTTTAAAGTGGGAACGCAAGTTCCAATTTAAGATAGTTAAAAGTCCATAAGATTCACCTGTTCAGGAGGCTGCTCATCTCTCTGCTTAATGATCCTCTGAATGCTGTTGATAAAGAACTGATTCATCTGGTCTCGTCTTTTGTTGGGGATGAGTCCCGCCAAAGGAGCCATGATGAAGGGAAAAGCAACTGGACACACAAACCAGATTTGTTGGTGTAAGCCAACCTGAAATGCCAACTGTGCAGAATTTCACACGACTTAATGTACGATGGCATTATGTTCCACTGTCCAATGGCATTATGTTCCACTGTCCAATGTAATAATTCAAATGTTTATATATATATATATATATATATATATATATACTCAAGAGGTGGATGAGTTCTATACTATATATATATATATATATATATACAAATACATTGAACCCACTGAAAAACAGCATGATGGGTCTGAAGAAAGAAAAGGAGAAGAACATCTGAGCGTGGCGGACAAACGGGTCATCTGGGTTGTTCTGAGAGTCCACCTGAGTTCCAAATGCCACACTGGCAATAACATCCATGGTGAAGCAGCCAAAACATCTGCCAAAGAGACACGCAAACAAAAATATGAGTCAGGACAGAAAAAGACACTATAACTCTGACTGCCTTTGTTCAGTGTGTGTGTGTGATTACCTGTGGATGTCAAAGGCTTCTCCTGACTCAGCATACACATCCAAGTTGTTCATCAGGGCACCGATGGCCGTGTTGATGAGTGGAACCATCTACGAGAAAAATAGAAAAGACAGTGACACTTGGGATAACTACTATGATGTCTGATAATGGAAAGACACGAATGAAACTGTCTTGTCAATATCGCTTTAGGTAAATATCGGTCCATAAATACCACAAAGGAGGAAAAGGTCAATGTGGTTCAAGAAACAAAGCAAGCACAGTCACACCAAACAGATGAATATATCAATAAATGCAAATACAGTAAATGCTTCAATAATTAAAAGATTATATATAGACTTCCTAACCTCAATCTATGACAGACAGTAACTTATCAGACAAACATTTTTTCCCTTAGTTGTCTGTGAGGTGTATCATGCAGCCATGTACGATCTGCTTCACTACTTGACAAATTTGAAGACAAGTAAAAAGTCTTTGTAACAATTATTGGTTACCCAATTAATCTGAGCATTCTTATGTCACCTCTTTCATCTTGGCAGCACTGAAGGATGGGGTCAGGATGCTCCGCACTCTCTTCCAGCGTTCATTCCTCAACATGAGCAGACAGTCAGTCATGGGCTTGGAGGCAAAGCGAATTGTCTGTATAGAGAAGCAGAAGATGAAGGCACAAATGTCCACTGCTGAATCATGAGTAAGTACATAATTCACATTTTTTACTTTGGTTACTGTCCTCACCATTCTGTTTGGGAAACTGCTGAAGTCTCTGACCATCACCTGTCTGAGTATGTCAGGGTCCGCTACCACCACCACCGGTCTGCGCCCCAAATAGTACCTAGTATATACCAAGTAAAGTCTCATTAGAACCACATTATCTTAATGCTGCAAACATACATTAGGTTTTTACCAAGCAACTATCAACCTCATTTTACAGTGTATAAGAATTCAAATCTGTTTATTTACCCACAAACTCTGCCATGTGTCCTTATGAGATCGGCGAGCGGGTTCATAAAACCCTGAAAAGAACATTACAAGAACAATATTAACTTCATGTAAATTGCAGAAAGGGTAACAGTGTGGCAGCTCACAACTCTTTTACTTGCCTCTGTAAAAGCTGCATATTTAGCAGTGAACAGACTACCTGATAAAAGGACCAGCACTGAAACTCACCTGTTATCACTGATCAAAACTAAAAGCCACAGAAAGAGGAATTATACAAATTAAGGGAAGCACCTATGTTTGTGTGTACACATGCACTGTGTACATTTTTACATGAAGCCCTCACGTAAGAATGTGCATGAAGCCTTCATGATGAAGCACATTTGTGAAACCGTGTGTGGGTTTGTTTATCTGTATGTGTGTACATGTGGGAAGTATCAAAGGAAAAACAGGAAACATATTTTTGGCTCAACATGTTGTTGACTTGTGAGACAAATGGGCTTTTGCCAAATCCTTCAAATGAAAAGATAATTTTTTTTATCTGAGACCTGAAAGAATCTAGTACTTAAAAATGTCTCATAATCCACACATTTTAGGTTAAAGGTAAAGTAAAAAAGTGAGAGAGCCAGGGGTTAATTGAAATTTAATGAAAATTGCAATTACCTGGCGAAACATGAATATGTTGCCAAAAAAAGGTACTGGCTTTGGATGTTTGATGCCACATCGCGAAAGGACTGAAAACGGGCAAATTGAATACCTACAAAAAAAGAGCACAGTTTTGGGTTAAAGAGTGATGAATGAAAAACAGCAAATACAGTGACAAATATAGAACAACATTTTCCTAAATATCCTGCTTTTGCCATGAGGGTGTTCTAGAGTTTCTTTATGTGTGTAAAAATGCGTGCTTTATGTTACTGGCAGATTATATAACTGACTTCATTTCTACGGCAGGTGCAACATCATGAACACAAGAAGGGATTTAAAATATTTATTCACCAGTAGAGAAGACCAAGAAAGATGAGGAAGAGGCTGAGCGTCATAGACAATCCACTGGCCTGAATGTGAAATACATTGAGGAAGTCCACGATAGCCTCCATGATGGAAAAGCACCTCTCAGTTCTTCAACAACAGCATTAGATAAAGATGCCTGGAAAGTAAGGAGAGGTCAGAAAAAGATTTGAACAGTAAGAAAGCTGCTGAATAGATGTTAATGACAACTTTACAACTTCACTTCAAGTATTTGATCTAGTTAAACACAAAAACCTCAATACCTGTTTTAAAGTATTGTATTATAGCTCTGAATCATGACTCCAGCACATGACATTAAAAGGACACCTTGGCACTCCTTGGCAGTGCTCAACTTCAACCTGCATTTTTAAAATGCAGGGGAATGTCTAGTTCCGCTTTACATAACCAGTACACTAACATGTATTTGGCAGGCACAAATGCTTCACTGGGCGACTGTCAACATGCCACAGTTTACTGGCAAACACCTATGAACACCATTGCCACAGCTAAAGCGCATACTCTTAAAACAGCTGACCACAGCCTTTTTTTTATTTAAGCAGAAATGCAGCGTTTAAAACACCGACGTCATAGGTCATTTGACAGGCTAGGCTACAAGCTAGCTAACAATACATAACATGTTGTCTACTCATTAATGTCTTTTGTGCACGACATGTAACATTTTTATGTAACTTTTTCATGTACCATATCCGCGCCATCATTATATCTGGAGAAAGTCTGTAATATTGTGTTTAAAACCTGATCAAAACATATGCACTTACCTCACGGTTGGTACATGTAAATATTATTGTGAAGTCTTCCTCCCTTTTTTCATTAGCCCCTCACTCCATAAAGCTGGGCTCCATACTGCCACCTACTGCACCGGAGCATATAACATCTAGCAGGACTAAACCTGTGGATCCGTGCATGAAGTATAATTTTTCTGTTCTCAAGCTGATATGTCAGACTGGGTGGGTGGAGATTCACCTGTCAGAGGACAGGGGAGGAGATTGTATAGGTCACCGTGTGTTTACAACCGCGATCCCTTTGTTAGAGACCATGCTGCCACACAGTAAGTTGCTGGAAACTGATGTCCTTTGTTTGATGTTATTTATTGTTTATTTCTTTCAAATTATGTATACCTTCAATGAATCTTAATTTGTGGGTTTATTTGACCTGTTTCCCTTTTCCTTTGGATGCATTAAGAATGAAAGATGTTTTAGTTACCCGTTCTTTATTATTTTTGTGGTATGTATAGTGGTGGTATAGTCTGATATCAGCAGGGAGGTTATTCCAGAGGAAAGGGGGCTGATAGTAAAAGGCTCTGCAGCCAGCAGATATATAAAGAATGAGTTTAATTAGAATATGAAACCATTGTTGGTTAAGTAATCACAGAGAGGCGGAGAAAGTATTCATCTGCTGTTTTTGCTGACTGTTTCCTACTCATATGAGACACTAAATGTATTATACTACACCTTGTTCCAATTACCAATAGACAAAACATGAAGTGACATGTTTTATAGTTACCATACATGAACAAACATACAGCAAAAATATATAAAATCTTTGATTTTCGCCAGTGTCCTCAACATTTTAACACACAGCACACTCCAATAGATTTTTATATAACACTTAAAATACTGATATTTTCTTTACCTTTAATTTGATTAAACAATATAAACAAAACAAAAATCAACTACTACTTTCTAAAATGTATTTAAATGGCCTCTAGACAATGAAGCATGGGATGATAATACATTTTTTTAAAACAAAATTTTCACTAGTCCAATTTTAAAAGATGCCAATTTCAATGATTACTTAAATCATGAGTTAAATATACAGAACAATACAATACATATAATCATATGCACATATAGTATATTTTATATGTCCAAGACATGAGAGGAGTGGTTATTTTGTTTGGTCATTATCTATTTGGATTTTTAAAAAATTGTTAACTGACTTTTCTTCAGCCTTTCCCATTTATTTCAAATTTGGTTACCGAGCAACTTTTGAAGAACAGGTGCAACAGTCACAGGAAAAATAGAAAGAATTTTTACACCAGCTGACAAAAATATGTTTCAAAGTTGCACCACTAACTGACTTTTTGAACATCAGCTCAGAATAGTAAGTATGATTAAGCACCTTCTCTTTTTATCTGTGGCAAGGGCTACATTTGAAGTTATGAATCATTCATGCAGAAGAAAGGGCCTAAATGTGACCTCTAGAAAGTAAAGTGGTTGTGGTCCCTCAGTGGTAAAACCATGTGGCTTCCTGTTGCAATTCCTCAAACTGCCTGTAGAGGACACTCCCACACCATATTATCTATGTACCAACGCTGCCACAGCTTCAGAAATAGTGTTAACAATATGGCTTTTACTCCAATAAAGAACAGAGCTCAATCTGAATAAAAAGCCCACATATAAACACATCAGTGACACCCATTGCAAGGATCACATGTCTCAGCTTCTACTGTCTGCAAAAGTAATAAAGTGTTTATTTGCAGTGTGTATTTTGCACATAAAACAAAATAATACAACCCTTCCCTTCTTTTCTTTTTGTGTGTAGCATGAAGCGGACACATTGAGCAAAATTGTTGTCATTTGTTTTCATTTTAGTTGACTATATATTGGTCATTTAAATCGGTTCTATTCAGGAAAAAAAACAACCTTTCTCATGTCGCTAAAGTCACTGAGGCAAACTATATCTTTGGCCCCCTGCTCAACCACTTACAGTAGATTAAAAGACTGTCTGGGAGAAAAAGGTAAAATACTCCATTAGTGTTCTCAGCATAGAATGCAATATTCACTGAGGAAGCGTTCATTGTATTTCATCCATCTTCAGCTGAGTTTCTTTTCACTTATGAAGAGGAAAGTGGATTTTAATGCAAAATAAAAAATCAGCAAGCAATGCAATGCATGCAGTAAGAAAATGCTGGTGTGAAGAGTATCTATTCTCATGGGTTTGACTTCCAAGAAAAGTGACAGATCATTAGGGCAAATAGGCCATTTAAATTCAGATGGCACTGTGTCCTAATTATGCTGTCTCAATGACAGTTACTTATCCAAATCCTTTGAGGTGTTAAACATAGCTGACTCTACAAGTTCACACTGTTTATGTACGTGTGCACATGTGACATGTGCGTAATCAGTCAGCATGTTTCTGCATAAAGAGGCTTGTCACAGAATACAGGATGCGCAAAGGTGTGATTTGTGTGCTGAATTATGCGCACCAGCTGTTTAAATGACAAATTGATACACACTCAGTTATTTTCAACAGCTCCAACTGAGATTCACATTTCAGATGTAACAGAATCAGCACAGTCTGTTGAGCAATGGCCCTAGAATGAGACAAGTGAAGGCCCACTCTTTACCATTGGCCTAACCGATCGAGCCTTTTTAAAGAGATGATAGAGAAAAGGTCAAAGGGATTCGACAAAGATTAATGAAGTTATAGACGACAAGAGGATGACATCTGGATTCAGTGGAGGCTTTCTTTCAAAGTTCATTCTCCCAAAGCAGAGATGCACAGTATTTATGGTCTGATAAACATGCAACATCCTTTGCACAGCATGCAGCCAGGCAGGAATAACAATGGGAGCTGGAGCGGCACTAAGCTATTAATGGAGAGACTAGCTGAGGAAGAAAGCAGAAGTTGGTTGGATATCGCCTGCTCCGAGGGCCGCCAGAGGGCACTGGGAGCCTGAAATGAAATACGATGAAGATTCCTCTCCCTTCCTTATACCAATCCACTACCACTCAGACTGCCTAAAGCCACTGGGTGTCAAAGTTTGGCGTATGGCTGAATGTAGTCTGAATGCAATATCGCAGTGATACAGTTAGAGGTGCGTAGGCATACAGGCAAGTGTCATTTAATCATTTCTTGCTTTTTTTGACTTGCATCCTTTTTCAAGACTACACCTTGAAAACACATGGACATTTTCAGAGACGTTCAGACTCCATCAGGGCACAGTCTGTAGGACAACCTTTAAAGGGCAAAACATCTACAGCAGGGCTTCAATCATACACTGAGCTTTTTCTTATATCACTCAATTCTTTATTGCCAGTCCCCATCACAGTTTAAAATTTAAGCTAAACTAAACTAGAATTCAAATGTAGTTAATAAGTGATTCCGACAATGCATGTCAAAGTTGCCTCTGAACAACACAGCCAAATAAACTCTAACATCAATGCATTTCCATGGACTGGAAAACGTAAGAGAAAATATTTGTGCACCCTGGCAATTTTATTTAAATAATCGTATGTCCAAGGTCATAAAACATGAGAGCTTAAATTTGTAATTCATGAGAAATGGAGTAGCCCAAGAGCTATTCGTGCATTTTTAGCATACTCGTACAGCTGTTCATTATGCTTGCTGGTTCAAGACCACTGAAAGAGTACATGTGAAATGTATTTTAAGGTGGAATTTCCCTTTGGGCAGAGCAGAGAAGGAAAACTGATTTCAGTCTATTTCAAACCTTCAGATCTTTATTGAAGGGAGTTCAAGCACTTGATAAATACATTTTCAACCTTTTGCTTACCGCACAGTCCTGCACAAGCAATCCTGTCCCCACATTACTTACCTGGACTAAAATCTCAGTTTTAAGAGTAAATGTGCACCACCAAAAGGAGAGGAAATTTTTAAGACACGAGAGAAAAGTAGCTCTCGGCTTTGGCAGCTTATTCAGAGAGGGCAGACCTTGGCATAGTAACAGCCTGAATGCTGGCATAACAGTGTCTCTGATGTGTCATGTCTGATGCTTAATGAGTCCAGGTAAAATGTTTGCTGTGAGACAGGGGCAGGGGAACTAATGAAATCCCCACCACCCAGCATTCAGAAGTAATTAACCACCAGACAACATGTCAAATAACAGCGCGAACCACACATGCGATGTTGCATTAAAAAATTCACTGAAATTCTGTGAATATTTTCTGTATTCAAAGAAGCACCCCAAAAACTTCAAGGGACATTCCAGCAGTGCCAGGTCAGAAAATTAAACAGCTTCTGTATGTTTATATCAACATCTCCTCTGTGAAATAAGGTTAAGTAACGAAGGCATTTAAAAAAAAAAAAAAAAAAAAAAAAAACTTTGAGGTGTCCTTATTTCAATTTTATTTCCAATCTATTCATCAAAAGTCCCCATTTGATGGAGACAAAAACAACCAATTACTGCGCAAATAATCTGGGCTGTGGTGGCCCTCCCTTTCATGCCTGATTTGTCTTTGCGTTTCGGCCTTTATGTTCCATTGTCCTGCCTCTCGTTCGAATCAGTGCCCGCTTGGCTTCCTGGCCCTGGCTGCTCCTGCTGTGGTGTCATCCTGGCCTATTTACATTATACTACATCCTAAATGAATGAGGCCTGCTGAGAGATGACTGTAGAGATATAGACAGGCACTGGACACACACACACACACGCACACACACAAACACACACACACACAATGCATAGTAAAAACAGTTAACAGAAAGTTAGTCACTAGTGAACATATTGAATATTTAGCCAGATATTTCCCTCAGGAACTGGTAGAGAAACCAACTGGTAAATTAATTCTAACGTTGCTCCCTGTCTGCTTGATGTGTAATTGGAAAAAATGTTTACTAACAAGTTCATAATGTGGGCTTAAAAGGTGATGTCAATGTTGTGTTTACAGCCTATTTGCAATGCCCCTAAGTGGCCAAAGCATCTTTTCTTTCAGGTTTAATGAGGAGTCTACATTGTTGCGGTGGAGGGTAAAAGGTACATTTATGATCAAATACTAAAAGAAAATGGTTTAACTTGGCCAGACAGTCACAATTAAAACAAGGACCGAACTAACACTTGAGTGTGCCTCTCTGCTTTACTAGGGGTAATTATTCCAATGGCCAAATTGTTAATTAGTTTTAGTAATTGCTAGAAGTGTGTGTGTGTGTGTGTGTGTGTGTGTGTGTGTGTGTGTGTGTGTGTGTGTGTGTGTGTGTGTGTTGGGCGCTGGAGGTGGTGGTGGGGGGTTGATTGTATTACTATCTGGCAAAAGTCCAGAGACAGAGAAGCACTGAAAAAAAAAGAGGCCGGTCACTGTGAGTTGGTTGTTCAGGTTCACTAGCCAGCCACCCTTAAGCTATCAAAGCAATGCAAAGCAATTAAGTTAATAATTTGAATGACAAAAACACAAAGCTACCTGTCTGGCATGCAGTACAAATAACAACACATTTGCCTATCAGGCCATATGCCACAGAGAGGCACAGGAAAACAAAGAACAGAAGATGAGAGTTACTCTGGGAGAATAAATGAATGTATAAATATAGAAAAAAAAAACATAGACAGGGTTCTTGTGAAATTCATTTATGCAAACACTTATTCATAGACATTCACTGCTACACATGCACACCCACGACACATTGTCCTCATGAAGGGGAAAAATGATGAAGAGTTGTTGTAGGCATACACATTGAATCTAAGGAAAGAATTTTCATAGTATATTAGCACTGAATGAACATACACACTTCCCACTGTCTGTGTGTACACACCACTGCTGTGAGGCCACCAGTGAGTTTTCATATGATGAATTTCTCCCTGTTCATTACCCATTAAAGCCTGGGATTTCTGGCTGTGCACAGGTCATCATCCTGCATAAGAAAATTACCATTTCAATTACCGTGTTAGCAGAAGCTGCTGATGGCCGCAGTATACATCGCATCAGCAGCCTTTCTTCTCAACTCCACATTTATATACAGTAACCCCAGGATCATGGGAGGGAAGGGAGGCAGGAATGACATGGATCATGAATAACCATATAACCTGAAGGCTGAAAGAGAGTTCTTTCTGTTCAAAAATTGTAAGAGCACAGAAATCAGACATTTTAAAGGAATACATACTGTATATACTGTATGTGATGGTGTGGTACAGATAGTATGGATGATATATATTAGTTATGTTAGATTACTGGGAGGCACTGTTTTCATTTCATCAACAGAAACACATGTGAAATGGCTGATGTTCAAATGAAAGCTTGATCTATTAACAGCTGTCACAGTCTCCCACTGTGAGTTACATGAAACAGTGTAGGAACCCCCAAAGCTATGGGGTTGCCTTGCCAGACTGGCAGGGGGTCTTGTCGTGAGCAGGACACATGCAGGTAGCTGGACAATCATTAAAACACCTAAACAAGAATGTAGCATTATAGGGTTAGTCATCTTCAGCTTTTTAGATTCTTGTTTCATTTTATTGATTCATCGTAACCGCTTTCATGTGCGTCGTTTTCAGGAACAGCAGGATGTTTTTAGCATGAAAGCTCTGTATGCAATCCGCCCAGCTCATAAACAGCAGTCAGACAAAGTAAGAAGAAACCTTGAGCAGAACCAGACTCAAGGTGGCCGGCTATCTGCCTTGACTGGTTGGGTTGGGTTGAGAGAGAACATAAATCCTTTTAAGTCACATTGGGACCTTGGGAAGATTAAACAAGAGGGGCCCTCTTCCAAGGCGGGTCGGTGTCTTGACAGTAACGATAACACAAGTGGTGATTACACAAAACAAGATATTGTTTCAACACCACCCTCAAGTGAGCAAGAAAAAACTCCAGAAAACCTCTTTGGTCAGATTGGAGAAATTCTTGGAAAGATTACACTATCAAGGCGTCTTGATAGTGTTGACAACTTAACTGATGGGTAAAATTTACATGGTAACATTGTAAAAAAATTATCTAAAAACTCTTTCGACACCAGGGAAGATAAGAGGGGCCCTTCCAGGGTATTAAGGTGTCTTGAAAGTAACGACAATGTACATAGTGATTAAGCAAAGTAAGAAACTGTTTCTACACCACCTTCAAGTGAGCAAGATAAAATCCACCAGTGGCCTTCAGGACACACACGTGACTTAACATTACAGTGAGCAATATAGCCCATAATAGAGTAACAAATGAAATTTCACATTCAACATGTTGATCCTTACCTTTCAGATGTTAGCCTTTATCCAAGATTTTGCAGCAAGTTTTCTAAATCCACTTTCCAGAGCAGGTCAAAGTAAAGAGACATCACAGTATTTTCCTCTGACTCCTCTTCGTTTTTCCTTCTGTCCCCCCTGTTTTTTGTGTTGTCCACTTGTCAAAAACATTTTCTATGATCCAACAAGATGACATTTGTCTATGCCAAACAAATACTGCATAGGCAAATTCTTCATACTCTTCCACAAACTAGAGAAATTTGTCGGTGTCACGAGAAGCCATGGGTATCAGAAAGTAAAAAAAAAAAAAACTTCAACCATGAGGAAAAACGTCGTCTGAAATACATCTCTAATCCCAGCAGATCCACTGTGTGTCTGCCGACTGGTTTGCCCAGTATGGTCATGATGATTAGAACTTTGAATGACATCATAATGATATCACAGAATTCTGACAGACAGACACACCCACGCACACACGCACACGCACTTGTTTTTCCTATTGCATTAAATGTAATGAAATAAACTTTTACAGTATAATGATAATCCTGAACTGTCTACAGTAATAGTTTTATTTAACAATTATAGTTGTTGATTTTTAGACAGTAGCAAGAAAAAGTATGAACCTTTTGGAATCACCTGTTTTACTGCATTAATTGGTGATAAAATGTGATCTGATCTTCATCAGAGTCAAGTCATAAGTATAGACAAACAAAATGTGCCATAATGATTATAATCTTCTCTAATTATAATCATGTTTATATTGAACACAGACATCTACCATTCACAGTGCTCGTGGAAAAAGTATAAGTGAAACCTTGGATTTACTGTAACCTAGTTATACCTTTTCCAACCTACCCCATAAATGTTTGAATGATCTATTCAATGATTTGCATATTATTGATTAAAGTAGATTGCGATTGTTCATTGTTGTTACATTGTTGAAGATCTTATTACTACTGTAATATGTAAGCCAATAAATGTTTCAGTCCCAAACAGCATCTCAGAGTCATCAACTGTGGGTTTACTCAGCTCCAATCACCTACATTGCCTGTGACCACACTTTTATGATACAGTCAGAGGGTATCTGTCTCCCTCTTGAGACGAATCTGGGAGTGACAACTCAGATGAAGACCAGGACAGCTTAAACAAGAAGGTTGTGTCAAATGACTGTCACAAAGGCCAGAAATGTATGTTTTAATTGATTGTAAGTTGTGACTAGCAACATGAAGCTTCCTGTAGACCACATCAAAATGGGAGGATCCTTATAGTAGAGAATATAGTATATCATGTTATTTCAAACTTTTTTGCTCTAGTAAAGTTTTATAGCATGTTGGGCAGTATTACAGCTTCATGGATGGCTACCATCATCTTCTATTCTTCTTCTTCTGTGTTTTTTTGTTTTTGTTTTCTTGGACCCTTGCAAACGGGAGAAGGATATGACATGAGCTGGACAGAGCAATCGAAGCATTCTGTTTTGTAATGCCAAAATCTATTTAATGAATAAACATTCTTACATCAATTACAACATATTTTACCTGCAACCTGCTCCCTGTGCGTTAAGAGAACAGCAACAACAAGCTCATATTCATAGAGATTATATCAGAAAGCTGCTTAGACTGATGATTTGTCAACTACCTCTTTCCTGAATGCACCAATATGCTGTGAATCAGCCACACAACTGAACCATAGCATGGCCCAAAAGGCTTTTTGGGAGCAGGTCTTTGTTTATACAAGCTGTTAGATAGCTGTAGTGGTGAGAGAGCGGATAATAGAAGAACTTCACAATTAACTTCACAAAACACATACACAAAATGAGAGATGAGGAATTCATTTCCTATATTACTCTGTGTATTGTATTTCATGACAGAGAGGAGGATAATATATTTTATTCTGTATTCAATAAGTGTGTGCACATGTGTGTTTATGTGTGGTTCAACTTCCCACGGGTTCACTGTAGAAAAGAAGACTTATCTGTCTCACAGTGTGTGCCATGTGACAGCTGGTGACATTCAAAACATCAGTCAGAAATCCACTGCGGAATAACTCAACATTATGTGTAGGGTCATTTAAGACATATATTAGACATAGTAGGCATAATATTTTTACCACAAGTTTTTGCTTTTATTTCAGAATTCCCTCCCATTTGTATGATGATTATATGATGTAAGTATGATTTTATGATGTATTCACAAGGCTACAAAGAAAAAACTGAAGTAAATATACAATGTTGCCATGAAGACAAATTAAATCAACATGTATTTTGACAAAATACTAAATAATAAAATGCTAGGACAAACAAGTCACCATATGAGAAATCAGCTGTATTAATCAAAAAGGGAGAAGCCAGAGCTGTTGTATGCTTTCAGTATTTATTCAGCCACTGAGCCAAGGGTGACAGTTGCGTTGCCCTGTCAAGATAAGATCTGTCTAGGTTGAAGCAGCGTGTGTGAATAATGCATTAGAGATGATGACCCCTCCCTGACCGAGAGATGGACAGAAATAACACTGACGTCAGCCCAGAGCCTCATGGTACCAGACGACACGAAGAGAAGATATAGAGGGGATATTAAGCCTGCAGTGCTTCTTAGGGATCAGCTACACCTCTCAATCCGCCAGTCTCTCTGTTGGGGGGGGGGGGGGGCATCTGTGTCATGCTCTCCTTCTCTCTTGTCTTTTCATGGTGACGTGACAGGCATCAGTGAACACCAGGGAGCAGAGAGGAAAGCCACTCATGAGGATGAGATGGGACTGTGGAAAGATATTTTTGCCACATATGCATGTGCAGGCACATGCACAAGTACATTTTCTATCAATGCAGGCGATTGACAGTAATACACTTGAATTTGGGATACAAAAGCCTGTCATCTTTCCATGTAAAGTGTATGATTTTGACAAAATCTGCAAGAAAACCCTGGGGGAGTTCTCTCATACTCTCCACACCAACATCTGCACTCTTTCATATATAGTATGGCAGGCCTACAGTCATATTACACAGTCGCTCAGCCAACCACATGGACAATGCCAGCATACTTACTAGCTGGTCAGCCAACACATTAGTCATCTTGTGAGTAGCCAGGCTCCCAACAGCGTAACCCCAACAGTCCTCCAGCTGGCTTACATCTCCTGCTAACAAATCAAATATTTATTCATGGATTACCAATTGATTGAAGAAAATTCATATTGTAGGAGGATTATTGGTATACCTACAGTCTCTACGACCTAGACAGGGCCACAAAACTCTCAACTACATGTTGATTTTCAGTTGATTGTGGAACATACAACAAAACATGGGGATATCTATTTTTTTGCCTTTTCATAATGGAAATTCCACATCAGAAATAACTAGGGAAAAACACTATAAGAAGCATAATGAGTGAAGGGAAAGGTCAGAGGCCAATGACTGGTGCAGAGCCTGCAGAGGCATAATATTCTGCCAAATTCATTGGGCAGTTATTAAGTTTCACTTAAGGTTCTGTAAACAAGATTTGAAAAAAATTATATCGTAGGACACAACTATTTTCTATGCAATGATATAATATATTAAAAGTGTTGGTAGTAAACTACATGTAACTTAACTAGTAGCTTAATTACATTTTGTGCATAGTGATTCGAGTAGTTAAATCTCTTAACATCCACCATTTTCAAGTGTAATTCGCATCCTACATTTGTATATTTAAATGAAAAAGCGTATAACAGAGGAACTGTTAGGCCAAATGCATTTATGAGACATCATTTAGCAGGTAACATCTGTTGTGTGGCTTAAAAAAAGTCACATTTGGTAACAACCACTAGGATATACTTTATGCAATAATCATATCCCTTCTACATCTTGTCAAAAACACCAGTGTGAAGTCTCAGGCATCTAGGCCTAACCATAAAACTTATATTTTGTTAAAAAGAGTTAAAATTTTAAAAAGTATTTATCTAGCTCATTGTTTATTTCATGCCTGTTGTTGGGAATTAAGCTAGAGCAGTGT
>NW_019525106.1:241098-265470 GCF_002814215.2 Seriola lalandi dorsalis | reverse complement strand
AACACTACTGGAGCAGGCAGAGAGAAGCTGAAAGACGACACCAAATCTCATTCATCTGACATTGAATGCAATTATTATCCACAGAAGTTGTGTGTAGAGAATTAACTTTTTAATGTGAAATGCGTAAATTCACTACCCCCTGGAAAAGGATTAATTTCTAAATGATATAATTACATTTCAGTTCACATTTTGCTCTCATAAATCCTGCTGCTGAAGTCATATGTCATAAATATTGCTCTTAAAGAGACCAAGAAATGATTACTTGCCCCACTTCCTCACAGGGAATAGTCTATTTAGATAGAGCTATTCATTTTATTGTACAATTGCAGTCTGTGAGAACGCTGAAATCTCATGGGAGAAAAAGCCAAAATAAACACAAATATTTACTCTTTCCTACATCAGGGAGAAGAGATGCATATAAAATAGAAGTGCATAACTAAGTTTATCTTGATCTGTATTTTTTATCAGGGATGAATCAGTTGAAGCGGAATTGAAAAATAGAGACAGACACAGATAGAGTTCACTCAGAAAGCTCTCTTTGTGGAGACTCCCTCCCCTGTGCGTTCAGAAAATGAAGCATTAGAGTGTGTGCTGGCATGGCAGAGAAGAGATGAAAGAGTGTCTGACTCCAGTCACTGAGATCTCCTCCTCCCGCGTTTGATCCTGTCTTCCGGTCGGCTGGCTGCCCAAGAACAGCATAGACAGCCAAGGCCTTGGACAGGGCATTAGCATGGAGGAGAAGACAGAATGGCTTTCATAAGATACAAACATATCCTCAAACGCACACACACGAAGAAACACACAATCACTTAGACACACAAGAGTAGTAATGGTATGTGTATTCAGCCCAACCCAGGGCCAGTACAGGACGTTCAGTTCGGTACAACTAAATAATTACAAACTCAGTATTGAGTTAACTATTTAGTGCCCATTATATAGGGAGTAGTGAATAAGTGAAGGAGGGAGCAACGTTGAACACAGCTAACACAGTGTAGCTGCTCATGGAGCTAAGTCATCAGTATGAAACCAGAACTCAAAGAACCTCCTTTTTCATTTAAATCCCCCTTAAATCCCCCGTTTGGAAGTATTAAACTAGTCAGTGTCTATAGAGGAAATAGCGGATGAGTGAATGAGGGAGTCATTTTGGACAAAGCTTAAGTGTAATGGTTGTTGTCCATTAGTTAAATTGTGCCAGTATACCATGGGGACACACAAGGAGTAGTGGACGTCCGTCAACATTATCTAACTTTAGATAATATTATGTGTCTGGGAATTGCTTTTAACATTCTATTTTATTTGTGACAGCATCCCACGTGTTTGAGGTACGCTAAAACACACAGTTCACCATGTTGACATTGACAGCTGCTGACAACTCATTGTCAAGGGAGTATAGGGAATACTGTATTTCATTATCTCTGGAAAGACAAGTTGCTGTTCAATTTTCAACTGTTTTCCATTTACAATTTTTCCATTAAATCTCAAAACCAGAACAATTCAAACTAAAGCTATCTGCTTGACTGGGTACCATTAAGGTTTAGGGAGAATTTTTTTTATTTATTTTTTTTGTTATTTGGATGAACTGACCCTGAGAGAACTCAATCATAAAACACCACATTGTGTTTTTTCAGTTAGTATCAGCTGTGAGCCATCTCCAAATAGATATTCAGCTACTTCACACAGCAAATCTGATATTTAATCACCATCATCTTGTTATCTGCACAGCAAATTGAAGGACAAGAGACTGATTGAAAATGAGAATCATAGTCAATAACACCACCAAGAAATAGACTAATGTTCCACTTTTAAGTTCTCTTGCATAAATTACACACACACACACACACACACACACACACACACACACACACTGTAACCCACTTCATCTCCATGGTCAGCAGGGGGAGCACAGCAGAGAAGAAGTTATTACAGTGAAGCTGCACTGGTAACTTTATTTATGACAGGCGCTGGAACATTACTGGCTATCTGCACTCAGAAGCTTATCGGCAGAGGCGCCTGCATTAATGACACATGGACAACAGCCACAAAACAGTCAGAGGCAATTATCAAGAAAATAATGAGACTGTAATGAGGAACTGAGTTTTTTTCTCCAGGTGAATCTGGGTGAATGTAAATGCCTACTGCTTATTTTAGTGTTAGAGCACATCTGCAGAAATTCCCACAATTCAGGATTTCACAGCAAATGTTTGAATTGTTGGATATGTTCTTGACTTATCTCACCAGATAGCTTCACAACATTAAATTTGAGTGATGCTGATTTTACGCTGGAAAAATGTAGTAATTTGCTGTTTTGCCAAAGGCTGGATAAAGGAATTGATGTAGGCCCACCAAAATTAGAGATGTATTACATTTTATAATTTCTTAATTTACTGTAAAAAGTTGGTTCTTCAATTTGTGAATAACAGAACTCAATTAATTTAAATTTAAAAACATTTTCTTTTCACACTAACCTCTTTTATACTTGCTCAAGTTTCCTCATGTTCTATTGTTGGCTGTCGACTGGTAGAAAACTGATGATGATACATACTCAATGATCATCTATTAGTTACCCATCAAAATATTTAGCCTCACCTTTTGTAGAATGCATTCAGGTGGTGTATGTTGTTTGTGATACTTTAGGACTGTCCCTGTTGCTTGTTTCCTAAATTACTATTTAATGTCATGGTAACATCAACTAAGGTGAAGGAAATCCGAAGTGAGCAATAAATAATAAATGTAATGTTTTAGTTTTATAATAGACTTTAAGGTCATGCTCTTGGTTTAGAAATCGCTCAGTGTATTACTGCCTGTATACATCTCTGATTACACTGGCCTGTAGTAAGGGAGCCTTTCACATAAAACCACATGAAATGTCTTTTCAGCTTTAAACTAAATAATGTTGTCGTGCATTTTTGCGTGAATAGTGTTTCATAAAAAGGTTGATTAATTTGATTTGACAATATGTTTTGAGCAGTAAAGGATCAGCTCCTCTGCTCACCTCTGTCAGAGGAGCGCAGGACACATACACACCAGAAAACTAAAGCAGCCAAATCAATTAAAATCCCATTAAAGTCAGCACCGTTATTGAGGTCATTACCAAGGGGGAGAGACGCCTGATGATGATGGTGGATCAAACAAAATCTAATTAATTCATTTATTCATTAGCGCACAGCTCTCATGCAAGCGTGGTTAGTGTAATGAAATGAAAACGGAGAGAGAGAGAGAGAGTCAGACATCAAGTGCACGTCTCTGCAGAAACATCAAAACTTGACATAAGACGGAAAATATGAATATGAAACGTGCACACAACATCAAAGGCAACCTATTGCCAGTGTAGGGTATTGGCTGCTTTTCAAAGGACACTAAAACACATGGACATTTTCTGGCGCCACAAAGGACGGCTGCTCTCAGCTGGGTTACCCGCGCACACACTAGGTGTCAGTCTGGTTGCAGGGAAAGACAGAGAGGAGAATGACAAAGACGAGGAGTGGAAATAAGAATGCAAGAAAGACGGAGGAACGGAGTCAAAAAGAGGGGGAGCTTCACAGTCTGTTACACTGCTTCATCTCCCAACAGTGGAGGCGTGATTAGGGAGCAGCAGACATTAACGTTGGGTATTGATCCCTTCTCAGATGGCTCGGGGACCAGAGGCTAAGGAAATGACAGAAACATGCTATGTTGCTTCCGCAGCCTGGAGATATAGGGCTGGAGGAGGGGTGTGTATGTGGAACTGTTAGAAATTGAAAGAGTGACAATAGGAGGAGGAGAAGAGGCAGAAAGAGTTTTGTGTTTTTTTTTGTCTATTTTCATGTAGGATTTGAAATGAAGACGAGACGACATTTACACGTCACAGCCCTTTCTCCTCTCACCATCTCTCACTATCTCCCCTATCCTCTCCTCTTTGGCACACAACACTACCTGGCAATCAATACATGTTGGATCAAATGAACGTTGAGACGCTTACATCAGTGAGCATGATACAATACTGTGCTTAGTTCAGGAGTCGGCAGACGCCACAGTCATGTCCTTAACACGATGACATTCCTCGCTGTGACGTAAAACAAAAACATTCCTTGACATCAAGTGGGATTTGACTCAAAGTTAGGCCGAGATGTAGCGGATTGAGTGCAGCTGGGTGTAGAGTGGATGTCGGGTCAGGAGCTGGGGCAAACAGAAAGGGAGGTTAGATGAAGAGGAACAGGCGAGCTGATTGGACGTGACAGGAGCAGTGTCCTCCCCCTCTGCAGCGCCAAGTGTCCCAAATGAAAATCTATATGGCATGACGCTGGCAGCAGACCTTCACGGGCTGGAAGAGACCATTGGTCAGTCAAAACCTGGTGGACCATAGTGCACACTTACAAAGACACATGCACATCCTCAGATGTGCATATATATATATATATACGAAGATAAGCAGATTATGATAGAAGCAAACACAAATGACAGAAGAAAGTCCTACTTTTTCATAAATCTGGATTTGATGCAAACCCTGGCATCATGCTGATTGTCAAATACACAGATGAAAACACTAAACACAGGCTCATTTATATGAAAATAAACAAACACAGATATCCATAGCTAAATAGAATTACACGTATACTGCACTGATGAAATGTTAATGACTCAGGAATGATGAGATAATATTCATAATTTTAAAAAAAGTCTCTCATTGGATCCTGCAGCCCCTTCTTCTTCTTCTTCTTCCTCTTCTTCTTTTCCTTCTTCTTCTTCTTCTTCTTCTTTAAGAACACCTATCTCTGTCTCTGCTACCATTTACCCCGCTTCGAGTTGCTATCTTCACAGTCCAACCAGTTGGAACTCTCCTGTTGATATCACAGCTGTGTCCTGTCAGTGAGGGTGAGTGATTAGGCTGATATGGGGTTTATTTTGAAAGAGACTGAAAAAATGCTGTAGAAAATGTTGGATTTTGTTTATTTACCAACCCGTAAGCTTCATACTCCCTGACTCTTTTTTTCCCACTGATCCTCACCAGTGCACAGATCAAAGCAGCAGGTTAAAGCACGAGCCGACGCGTTAGATGCTTTTACAGCTTTTCCCATTCATGCCTCTCAGTGATCTCTGTTTGGCGTAAGATGGGGCTCTTAGTGGTCAGATTGTTTGTGTATGTTCAGTTCTTGACTGGAGATACTGCGTTAGTTGTGGGTGCTGGGTGCTGCGTGTGATCTTTGTGATGGAAATTCTGATTTTAGGACATTTGCATTGGATTATGGAATAAATAACATTCACTGTAATTGGCATTATTGGACAAACTGAAAAGTATGGAAGAACAGCCAGAACACTATTATACATAATGGCTATAACTTCAAAGAACCATATTAGTACTTTAGGTCATAGTGAAATAATACATATTTTTGTATAATAAGAGGCATGTGTGAGGTAGTGTTGCCTTCGAGACTAGGTTCAGGGCAAGAAGTGTCATGTTGAACACGGCTAGCATTGACAAGCAGTGTTATAGCCAACTTGCATACACAAACAGAGAGTCTGAAACACTGGAGATGCCAAGAGAAAACAAAAAGAAAAACTGAAATGAATTCAAGACCAATGATGCCAGAAAACGAGGCCTACCAAACCCTGAAGATAAAGACTTTCTATAGCCATTATTGCTTATAATCTTTTGGACCAGTAACACAACACACATCATTTCATTAATCATGGTGCTGATAGATGTCAGTGCAATCAAAGAGCAGTGTGAGTAACAGCCTTTGGGGAAAGGAAAACTCATTTTGTGCTTTGTTGAGAGATTCATTCTTCTTTTGTGGTAGTTTCCCATTCAGATTTCAGGTGTGGATTAACTGTATCATATGACCTGAGCATCAGTCTCTAATGCATTCATCCTCTATCTTCACAAAATGAATAGAGTATGAATAAGCAATTTTATTAATTAAAAATGTTATATTTTTACATTAAAAATGCAGTAGATCATATCCTTCAAAAAATTGACCTCTTTCAATTCCTTAAGTTTTTTCTGGCAATTTGAATCTGCCATGATATGATGATTCATCCTGATCTCAACACAGACTCTCCCTTCCTTCTGTGCATGCTCTGTAGTTTTCATTTGCACCCAATCTCAGTTCCGGCCCTCCAGGTCTATGTTTCAATATCTGAGGGTCAGACCTCGCGTTAGCCCTTCCACTCCTCTCTTCCCAATCTTATCCTACTTTCATCCTACAGCCAAATCTTGGTTTCCTCACCGTTTCACACTGGTCAGTGCCAATTTAATCTCTCCACCGAGGAATATTCATGACATTCGGTTAAGGCTCGGCACAACTGTTGCAGGAGGGAGTTTCTTTCATCTTGCTTCAAGCAGTGAAACACAAGTCGGCTTTTCTTATTCCGCTGGTCATTGTGCAATATTGTGGCCAAACATCTATATTCGGCTGTTTGAATTATGAAAAAATCAAGCGTGTTGGTGTGGAGTAGATTTCACAGTGTTGATGATAAAACTGCTCCTTAACTACTTTTATTTTTTTATTTATTATTAGACACTTAACTTCATCTTCCAACTCCTGCTTATTGGCCTTAATTTACCTAACAGAACTAATTTCAGGCCCTGTGTTTTCACTTCATCACTTTTTCTAACTTGATATGCCTGATTAACTCTCCAATCAGTTATGGCTGGGGGATAAGATAAGCTAATGTCGTTTTAGGTCATTGCCCTTCTTCTAATAGCTGTCCTGGTGGCTGTTTGTTAGCTTGCCCTGCATTTATCAGCACACATTTAGATTACAGCGGACCCTCATTTACTGTACCAGGTCTGTCAGGAAGGCTTTTATCTCCCGGTTCGTATTACCCAGTAGACCATGGGGGTCGTCTTAATTTACCCATCTGCTCTACTATAGTAATTAATGGAGGTTCAGCGTGGTGTTTGCTTTTTTTTTTTACTCAAAAAGAGGTTCTAATTTATGCTTACAAATCTTACAACTTAGCCTGCCCTGTTTTGTCAATGTAATACGAAAAATGACTGGGTGACGCTCAAACATTTATGTTCAATTTCTTCAATTTTTTTTTTTTGCCTGTTAGCTGTCTGAAAATCGCTGACTTCTTGTGTCTTATTGCTTAATAATAAACGACAAACACCAGAGTCGCAGAATATTTAACTACAGCCAAGTAGCAAAGCTAATGTGTTTGTCAGTGGAAACCTCAGTGTCCAGGCTGCATAGTGTACACTGTAGCTCCACACAGTACTAACCGCTGGCCGCTCCATCTCGCACTGCAAACACAGCAGGAAGGCGAAGGCATGAAGCAGTAAACAGAAACTCTGCCGGGCTACGAGATAACGTGTGAGAGTCAAATATGTTTGTTTGGCCGGGTCTGTAAGGTCCATTTAATATGCTTTTTATAACCACACCAAATCATTGCCACTGAAATCAGTCTCCCATGTTAAAACTTGGATCAGTGTTTTATGTGTGTGCGTGTGAGAGAGAGAGAGAGAGAGAGAGAGAGAGAGAGAGAGAGAGAGAGAGAGAGAGAGAGAGAACCCAACCTCAGAGTCTGATATAATGGACCAAGTTGTAATTGGTGGTCTCATTAATCTAGTGGACAGAGTGTGAGGCGAGCAATGACAGCACTCTCCTGCTTACAGCATAGCATTACAAATACAAACACTGAAAAAACATGTTTATGCAATGAAAAAATGCAATATCCCTCCTGCCAACCGAAATCAGTAAATAGCGATTAACTCTCATTGAATGCACCACAGTCTTTGTGATGTCCAGAGCTCCCAGCATGCCTTGTTTGTTTTTTAAGCTATTTTTGCATGTCATGAATCACAGGTACAGTTTTCAACCAAAGCCCTCCTTCCCAGGAGTTAATATATACACACACAATAATAGAGCCTTTGGTTGATATGGTGCAAACAGAAACCAAGTAAGTACTCTGTCCATGAACTACTTGAGTATGATTAATGACAGACATGAGAGGAGGAAGCAGTGGAGTAGAAAGCAAAACATTGGGTCAGCGGACATGAGGGAGCGATGACGGGAGGAAAAGGCAAGAAATGGATGCGAGAAGGAGGTGAAGGAGCAACGTGAGTGAAAGGGAAGAAGGAGTACTAAGAGAGAGGAAAAACACATGAGAGGAAGAGGGAGGAACGTAAGGGATGGAAAGGTGTGGAGGAGGAAGGGGGATAGAGGAGACACCGTGTTGTACTACGGTTAGTTTTTGGACATCTGAGTCTCTCTGTCTGCCCTTTGTTGCGCACACACACACACACACACACACACACACACACACACACACACACACACACACACACACACACACACACATTCATCCCTACACACACAGCCTTCATGGTCAGGCCGAGACCAATGGTGACTAAGGTTGCTATGGCGACATCCCACCAGGATGGTAATTACAATTAACCTCCCATCTAAATGGCCGCCCCTCTCACTCCTCTCCCCCTGTGTCTCTTGGGTAATTATAGACTTCAGCTCAGCTCACCCAAGCACTGTGGTTGGCCTCTGTTTGTTTTACAGCTAAATAATTCCGTCCAAAAATAATAGAGAAAAAAAAATATATTTTCTTCAAGGCTTAAAGGCTGTTTGTTGTTTTATTACATTAGGGTGCCAGTCAGTATAGCAGTGTATTCTACCTGCAAAATAAAACAGCAGTTATAAGGCTGAGTTGCAAAGATGTGTGGGGTCACCGCAGCTTATCTCTCAATCACAGAGGGCCGGAGACAGAGAAAACACAAGTGTGGAGTGCTACAAAAGCACAGAAAGAAATAGATATGTGCCAGCCTGAAAAGGAGCCTTGTCAAATGGCACTCTGTCATGGTGTCAGAACCCATGCAGCAGTCAAGGAGAGAGAGGGGAGTGAGAGTGATACAGAGTGAAACACACAGCAGAGTGGCAAAGTAAATCATTGATTTGGGCTTCATGTGCGCTGCAATTCAAAAAGCATTAATTAAATGACAAATGGAAAAGTGACAAGGTATCATTTTACAACCTGTAAATTTACCTGCAACTCTGGTCCACTGACTTTTGTGTGGATTTATGTCAAGAATCTATGTTCGGTTTTTCGCTCCAAGAAGGAACGAGGAAATGAGATGCTCACAAGTCCCACTGGGGATATGTTTGCAAGATTGCTCTACTTGTTTTTTTTTTTTAAGTCTTATAGCCGGCAGTGTAGACACTGATCCAGAGTGGGAAAGACTTCTGGATCGACCTCCTCACAGCTAAAATGTACAATTCAGAATCAGGAAGCAATACATCAAGGAGGACACAATCAAAGCATGAATGGTAAAGAGAAACAGCTGGTGTAGATGTAAATGAACACGTAAGATGAGCACATGATGAGCATGTGAGCGTGGACATGCATATAAGAATCACATTATTAAAATAAATAGTGGGAAGATGAATATTTATGGGTGTGATAGTGTCGAAGCAGATGAAAGACATGAATACAGAGGATTTAGAGTAAAAGAGACGATAGAGGGAGAGAGCAGGTAAAAAAAATAAAAGGCTTGACTGAGAGCTAGGATATAAGAAGAAAGAATCAAAGTGGAGATAGGTTAGAAAAGGAAAAGGTGAAGGTGAGATGTAAAGAAAAAGGAGCAGTTGGCTGATGAAGGCAGGAGTCACTCTCGCCGCTTTCATCCTGGACGGGATAAGGCTGCTCCAGGAAAACTCTTCCTCTTCCTAATTGGGTCCACGTCACACGAGGGGAGTCAGATGCCTGCAAAATAAAAAAACTGCCATCCTGTCCACACCTCCACCCACCCATCACACCTCTGCTGCCCCCTCTGTCACCCCCATCCTCCGCTGGCAATTCTCCAGGTCATTATTTCATTCCACGCCTCCAGCACCCCAGACGGTCAAATCATCTCGACAATAGATGGAGGAGTCAGAGAGCCTGTCCTGTTGTGTTATTCCTGTCCAGTCCAGTGAGTCTCATCATCTCTAAATCTTCCATCCCTCCATCCCCGGGCCTCGGAGACAGAAATACAACAGGAGAGCAGAGCTCTGGAGGAATACAAAGTGCACGGTTGCCTGACACCTTTTAGCAGCTGGTGGTCTTCTCTGGAGAGAGCTGGCTTCAACATGGTTCCACTATATATCACAATGATGAGTGTGTTCACATTCACACTGGTATCCTGGTTATGATTTTTTATTTTTTATTTTTTTGAGTGTCCCAGTTATATATTTGTGCATGTGAGGATCATAGCATTGTATCAGAACCCCAGATACTGCAAGTCCTGATTTTGAGGAACACGTAAGCTGGAGTATTCTGGATAACTGTGACAGATAAAAACACCATGTCCTTGTTCTGTAAAATTTCCTGTCACGTCTCCTTTGTTACCTTACTTCCTGCTAACTCCCTACAAAAATGAACTGCATGAAAATGATACACTGATACAGCTCTTGAGATTTTATTTGATCTAATGGATTAAATTCTCATAATACATGTTATTTCAGAGGGTTTGTGACACTCTTCTCGTTCCTTTTGTTATGTCCCGCATTACATTTGTGTCAAAATCGCCCCGCACTCTTCCTGGAGGCTTGCCTTTATATAATGGGGTGGGTGTGTTGCATGTCTGACTTTCTCCTCCTGTCAGACTTGTTAATAACTTTTGCCTTTTTTTAAATAACTGCAACTACGGTCTTTCCCAGACCTGTCAAAGTGTTTCAGTTTCCTAACCCTATCCACAGTTTAACCAGCATGTACTGTATTTGCCATAGCAACAACTTATCCCCAACCTTAAGCATAGCATCGAATTTTAACATCTTTGGCACAGCAAGCACGGTCACTGAATGTACAGTAAGGTTTTGCAGAATAATCCAATATCAAACTAATCTATAAGAATTAAATTTCACTGGTGAATTGTACTGTTGCTCTTTTTGTCCACTGATTGACGAAAGGATGGAAAACAAGAAGCCAGAGACAAAACTGGGTTTCCCCCTCAGCTGCTGACGTGACTTAGTCAATATAGAAATGACAGAATGGCTGCATATTGAGGAGCCGAAGACGTGTCTGTGCAACACTGTAATGCAGAAAAGTCTTGGATAATACAAGAATATATAGATTATGTTAATTATATTAATCCATAGAATATGGATATGAATGCGGGGGTTATGGTATGGGGATAACCAGAGTGCCTTCCATGTAATCTTCCACTCCCCTATTGTTATCAAAAGCAGGATAAGACTCTATGATACCAGTGTGCATGCAAGCATACTCAGTGTGATCATTGAATGGAAATGTTTCTTTACACCTGTGACTTCAGCTGTGTTTACTATTACAGTAAATGACTGTATATACTGCCTACTGTGCACTCTTGCTAGCTGTATGACACCCATCAGTATATGAGTCTCTGTAATAACATCTCTTAGAAACACAGAATAAATACACAGGAGAGGCCATCAACAGCGCAATATCAAATAAAGCTGTTTGTTAGCTTCATTCCCAGTCTGCGTAACTCAAGTTGAATTTGACAGCTGCAGAAGTAAAGCACGGACAAGGCACATTTTATTTCTGCAGTTCATTGAATACCCAGTTCAGAGTGCCTGTATACACAGCAGCCAGTGGAGAATTTACATTTTTTTAGTAATTCCACAGATTCTTAATGCCGCTGTCAGATGCAGACACTGGCAAGAAAATACGGCCACAATTTATAATGGAAGTGGCTCAAAAAACCAACACCAAACATCCCATACAAAACAAACACTTTAAACTGAATCTGATGCTTTTATTGAAGTGGCTGAGAGGAGATCTGTGCACCCTCATACTCCACACACATAGAAAGAGAGGCCCGAAATTGCTGCACTATTCAAGAAAATTCCCCCCCTGCAGCTTCCCGCTTCTGGAGTCTTTCATTTACGGGAAAGTGATATAACAAATTAAAGCAGATGCCTCCCACAGTACCAGCTAAAAGCACAGTTCAGAGTGATTCATTTCAGGTAAAATGTCAAAACAGGTCTGCGTCATGCTTTTGTGTGCGAGTGCGTGCTTGTGTGCGCTGAAAACAAAGCGCAGGAGCCGACAGTGTTTCCAAAGTGCATTGATTTTTCCTCCAGCCTGTTTCAGCCCCCCCTTTTGACATTTCACAGACACTGTACAGCAAAAGAGCCAATATACAGGATGATGAAAGCCAGGGTGGCTTTGTGACCTCTGAACCCCGTCTGAGGCATGACTCAGCTTATCATTAGCTTGAGACTGTGGCATCGTGGGATACTTATCTGTCCTAATCTCTCCTCTGTTCTGCCAAGATCTCCTCTGTTCTGTATTTTCATCTCACTAAAGTGTAATCTACTCTTCTCTGCACCGCAGTGTTGAATAGGGGCGATCCTGTGTTATTCCATACGCTTCTCAGCCTTCCTCAGTTTATTGTTTCTGTCTGTTTCGCTCTATTCTTTTGTGCTCACTGAAACTCTCCTTTTCCTCCATCCTTCTCTCCTCCACCCCGCACTGCCCTGCCATGCTCCTTCACGCTCTGTTCCCTGCCCCCTTCCCTCCGTACACCGCTCCCCTGTATTAGGTTCAGCTGTGGGATCTGAGGATGAGGACACCAAAGCCCCAAAGACTGTTCTGAAATCACAGAGCGTGAACTTGTACAGAAAACACACATCATCCTTTCACAATACAGGGTCACAGACACACACACGCACACACACACACACACACACACACACACACAGCCGTCCCTCCCTGGCTTTGATAGAATAAGTTAGAGAGGGTTCCATTTGGGATTGTGAGAGAAAATAAGGCAGTGATACCTATTTGCTTCAGGGTTTTTGAGTAAAATTCATTTTTTAGGAGAAATGCAGTTTTGCGGCTTTTCAATCAAATGGCTCCATGTAATTTAGGACCCTGACCTGTTTCTTTGTGGATCATTTAAAGACTATCACAACAAATCTACCCAGATACTGCAAGTGGTTTTGTGGTGACACTGTTTCATTTCAGTAAAACTCATCTTTCAGTTTTAGTTTTAGTTTTACCACTTCCTCAGTTTAGGTTTTTTGCCACGCTAGGTTCTAGGTATGGCAACAATGGCTGGACCACCGCTGAAGTCCAGACTGAAATTTCTCAATAACTATTAGATGGATTGCTATGAAATTGTGGCCCCCAGAGAATGATGGACTTTTGTGATCACCTGACATTTCATCTCGCGCCACAATAGAGGGCAGATTTTTGGTTTTCTAGTGAAATGTCTTGACAGCTATCCTGTTGATTAGCATGAAATTAGCTAATCCTCCAAGATGAACTGTAATGACTTTGTTGATCATGTGACTTTTCATCTGGTGATGCACATTCCAATCGGCCTCAGCTATACTTGTTTAGTTTTAATAATCGAGTGGTGGTATGCTAGACCATATCTGATAAACATCAGCATGTCAGCATTTAGCCTCACTTTGAGTGATTAAAAAGCCACTGAATCTCTGGATCAGCACCTGTCTGAGCATGTCAGGGGTTGAAGGTTTAGGTTGTGCTCAAAAAGAAGTATGTGTACAATGTCCCACCTCATGGGAAGTCAAAAGACTTTATAGTCATTCTGAACAGCCACTGTCCAAGGCAGTGTAAAAAGCCAGCTGTATACAGCTGTCATAGAGAGGAGGTGGTTACCCTTTAAATATGTGGATAATGGCGCATATTCTCAGACCGTCTCTCCTGTGAGGCATTCATAATGCTGCCCTCAGTTGTACAACACAAAAAGTGCCTCAAAAAAGTTGTGTAAAAAAGGAAAAAAGAGAGAAAGAGATAGAAGTTCAAACCCATCTGACTTTGTCACCTCCTCCACTCCACTCCTGGCCAATCACTGTGTGACGTGGGTGTGAATGTTGGACTGATAGTTCCAGAAAGTTACAGAAATGCTTGGACACAGAGAGGTGTGGACAGGGGAGGTTTCAAGCTATTCAACCGTCTCACAAGTAGTTCTGATGAAGTATGCTGGTTCCTCCTCGCTGTTGGTCTGTGGACCGAGTAGACCGAGTAGTAGCCTATTTGAAGTATAAAGAGTGGAGTCTGAGGACATTAGAAACGCACACTGGTTTGACCTATATGTGCGGCCTTTAAAGAAATGTCTTTTTTACTGAAACTGCTGAGAGCAGATATTTTGTGCTGATATTCCGTTTCTGTTGCTCTGACAGTTTTTATGACCAAGAAATTTTAAGTGTTCCCTGTTTCTGGTCAGGATGACAGGCTTCTGAGACAGAATTCTGACTGAGAATCTGGAATGATCTCATGGAAAGCCAGGAAAAGTATTGCACAATAATATATTTATTTTTACATTCAAAATATAATAAGCAGATGAATTATGATGATATTTCAAAATCCAAGTCTCTTCTTCTGATATTGTGCTCATGTGCTCTCAAAAACATCTGAAACCTGCAGGGAAAGCATCAATGAATCATACAAAGATTGCACTATAGCCGATCTGATAATGACACACCCTCAGTTCCAACATGAGGGCTCCTGACACTCCTGAGGGAACGGTGCATGTCTGTCAAAATAACACGCACATTGACACATGCACACTCACACACACGCACATAAAAAAGAGTCTGAACCTCCCTCTTTAAGTACGCACCTATATAGTCAGTGTAATAGGGGGAAAATGCACAACTCCTAATTAATATAAATCACCAATAAAGTATAATAATAAGGCTTAATATGTGAGATAATGGCACATTTTGCTCCAGCTAAAATTAATATTGTTACGTTTTGCTGGAGTAGCTCCAGTATCAAGTGCATTAAGTATAAAAATTGAGGTTAAAAGGTAACACAAGACTGTCTTTCCTCTCAGGAGTCTTTTAAATGAGAATCAATTTCACATGGAAAATTGAGTTGAGTAAGAAAGAACTGAAAAGTGAAGGTAATTTAAACCTTTTTATTGCTGAAGTGATAATTGGATATAAAATCTACAAATTGGGCTAACAATTAATTGAACATGATGGTGTTAAAAAGCTTCATTTTCATATCCGAGGTCTGAAGACATATATGGTGACTGCTCCGGAGATTTTAGAAAACATTTTTGAGGAGATGCTCAGAAATGGATACATCACAGAAGCCTTCACAGGCTAAGCCGATCTTCAGCTGTCTGCGCACGGTTTCGCATTCACACTCACAGAAGAGCAGCGAGCCTGTCAGTACTGATTTAGACAACCATGCTCATCCACAGGCCCCCTGCAGCCACTGCCCTCTAACTGCTGGTGCTCGGCCACACACTCTCACACCCACGCAAATTATGAATCAAAAGCTGTACTTCTGCTGAGAACTGACAGCTCTCAGAGCACCACGTTCACATTACAGTTGCGTGTTACAGGACGCAGAAAAACACAAAGGGTCCACACAAAGCTGCCTTGAGTCCACTCTGGAAATGTGAGTTAGCAGGTTTGAACAAAGCAATAATGAGTTTCCAAGGGGAGTTGGGCCTTTATTAAACTCCATTAACATTGTATGCTGCTGTTTATGATTGGAGATATCATATTCCTCCTGCTTCGGCTTATATTTAAGTAGCTAATTGTGATAGTATGTATTGTAATTGCGGGCACAAATCTCAAGGAGAGTTTGTTTTATCTAGGACTGACTGGATTTTCTCATTCAGTAGTTTCCCGTTCCCATGTCTGTTCAGTTGTAATAGTTGCGACTGCCAGTACAAACCTATTGTGTTTGAATCAAAGCAAATTCCATCTCAGCACTTATAAATCATAAATCCTTTAAAAAGAGAAATAAACTTTCTTGAAAGAGTTGTTTAAAAAAAACCTGAGTACTTTATGCTTTGACAGCTGATACTGTATGCGCTTAAAGATAGCAGAAGTTCAATAAAGATGCCATGAGCTTCTCTCGCAGTGAAAAGAGAAGGAAAAACACACTTTAGTGCTGGATTACTCTCACTGAGAGCTGTAGTAATTTCTTTTGGCATATATCCCTGAATTCTGACTTAGTTCGCCCGGTCTTGGCATCAAATTCAGCCATGGCGAACCCAATTTGCTCCGCTTATTCCTCCCAACCTTGCTTTCGTTCTTGTTTTCTTTCTTCAGCCTCGGCAGATTGTGGAAGGAGGGAAAGTGAGCAGGCCCGGTCGCTTTGATGTGCTCTTAAGAAAGAAATCTGCCTTTCATAAGCACCCCGTCTTATCAACCCAGGACTGATCAGGCGAAGCATCGGAGAGTGTGGCACTTTAATACCGACGTCCCCACTGGGAGGCTGTCATGGTAGGGTGCTACTCATGATACACTCTGATACCTGACAAGTATTCTGAGAGCAAACAGAAGACTATGTGCATACGTTTTAGTCACATCTTATTCGTAAGGTTAGGTGAGAGTCTCATCCAATATGATTCGGAATAAAAGTCTTATTATGTCTTCAGGTGAAAGTGTTCATTAAATGCGCTACCGACACAACAGTTTCCCACTGTGCGTATAGGCTATTCTTCTCACTATACGCTGTCACAGAAATGGAATCAATACAATATTGTTTACAAAACTGTTTGCCTGACAGATCGTTACTGTAGATGGATCTTATTTACTCATACACACGCACACGGACATACTCCACTGTGTCTACATGAGATCAGTGATACAGCTTAAAAACCGTGAAAACACAATTAGTGAGTAACACACCAGCAATGACTGTAAAAGGGGATGTGGTTAGTGAGTTTTCTGTGTCTAAGAATGAAATAATTCCCTGTGAGAGATACATTGATTATAAGGCAAAGCCTATTGCAGAATACGAAACCGTGTATATTCACACACGTATGACTGCATGTGTGTGAACCCCAGAAGCCTCAGGGTCACGGTGAGACGTATAAGACCTTAAGGCAGCTCCTGCTTTATTACCTGATCTCGTTGCCCTGAAGAAAGACTAGTTTCTAGACTCACACTGTGCTTATTTGGTGGAAGTTTCCAATTTTTTTTTTTTTTTTCTCATAGCAAACCTGGCTGCCTGTAATATTATATCTAGCTTAGAAACTCTATACACACTGAATATAGGGGGGGAGGAGAAAGAGGAGGACAGTGAGGGCCCAGCAGCTTATTTTCACTCTGGGACCCCTTGCAGGTTAATGTGGCCTTCAGTGTGAGTATGTTTACCATATGAGCACCTCTGTGAATACAGTATGTCTTTTGGGCTCAGTCAAGGTGAAATGTAATGATGCTTTTCATGAATTGGTTCCTAAATGCACCAAATGAAATTCCTGTTTCTTTTTCCTCCAGCCTCTCTGTTCATCACAGCCTCAAAAAGCTCCACAATGATGATAATGAACGATTTTGATCTCAGGTACTGATCTTAAAGTGAAGCAGTTGCTGCTCAGAAGAATTCCTTTTGCACACTTTCTGTTTAATACAAAATCTGTTAAATCTCTGAGGTGCCAGCTCTGTGATTAATGCATTACTTCATTTTTTAGTAAATTATTTTCATATACTTTGATTGGGAAAGATACATATAAAATGCACACTGGTAAACTGGTTAGACAGTGAACAAAAAAGGCAAAGATATCATGTTTAAAACATGCACCGAACGCTTTGATTTTCATCACTAGAATCCAGTAGATATTATTCAGAGCAAATGAAACACGGAGCAGAGAGGGATTTAGACGAGATGCGTTTGATAGAACACGATATAATTGAAGAGAAGACTGGTTTGTCCACTTGCGCACTTGACACGTGCAGTGCTTTTCAGGGCTATCAAGGTGTGCTGGCGATAACAGATGTGTGTGAGGTGTTGGCTGTAACTGTAGAGCTGCCTGGGAAGTTATGGCCTAATGAAATATGAGGCAGAAAGCCGTGTATGCAGCCAGCTAGCAGACTAAGCAGTCAACTACCAAACAAACCAGGAGCTTATCAATCAGCCTTCCAGTCAGTCAGTCAGTGGAAAAAGTAGCAGCAAACAGGCAGCCCAGCCAGCCGGCCTGCCAGACCTCCCTGCAGACAAACATGTAGTCAATAAGTCTGCTGCCTGGCCGACCACCGCGAGCCCAGTCCGTGATCGCACCAGCCGCCAGCCAGCAACTCAAGGTCAGCCAGCCAACCCGCCTGAAGGAGCCAGGAGGTCCAAATTTAATAATCCCACTTGCTCTCATCACAGATCATGGTGAGCCTCTCAGCAGAATATATCAGGCCTGACCTCTGCACTGCTGCTCCAGGAGAGGTGTGTGTTTCTGAGTGAATATGTATGTGTTTGTGTGTATGTGTGCATCACATAATCAGGTAGCATCCCAGAGACACAAATGTATGTGTGCATTACAGTACTGCACTTGCGGCCAGGCATGATGCTTTTTTTCTCTCATAGAAATTAAATAGAATAGAAAATGTAGGGCTATATGCATCTTCAGTGTAAATTTAATGATGATGGACCATGACGATCAAGACTGCTGATCTTAAATGGCAAACTCAAGTCCCATTTACCATCACAATCATTTTCAACCTAATTACAAAAGGCTTAATTGGTTTTAAAATCGGTGACTAGTTCCATCCCAGGCCACTAGAGGTCAGTGGCTAGTCGAGCTGCTGCCAGTGGTGAAGGGAACAGGACTGCTGTGCCATAGTAACGCTTTGTCTCAGAAGGCACTGGTCTGACCCTCTCGAAGATAAGAACAAATCACCAAAGAGCTGATCCTCTGCTGTGGCTTCAAACGTTTGAATCTGACATAGCCCTGATCACATTCAGAAAATCTAACCGACAGTTTTTACCTCGACAACCAAAAGCAAAAGTGCTTCATCATAAATGCACACATTTAAACTTAAGTCTTTCCGTTAGGAGCTTTTTTGCCACCTAAATATCTCCCCTGCGATTTGACACAGAAAACAGGCAGCCACAGCTCTCAATCAGGCCTCAGCCCTCCACAGACTATGCACCACTGCCCCATTCAAATGTTTATGTGAAGAAACAAGCACATGCCCATCACACGGAAGAGAGACAAGAGAGGAGCTCCTTGGGCTCCACCGGCCCCGGCTGAATAGACTGCTCCGACTCACAAAGGAGGGCTTGTCTGCTAAGGTGCTTAGAAAGCGCTCAGGTCGTTGATATGCAAGGCGACGGGGCAGCCCGCAGCTCTCCTGCTTTAGAGTTAATTAAGCTGCAGACCCAGTTGGCAGGATGCCCCCCCCCTCACCTCTCCCTCTGCACTGCTCAGTGGCATTCCTACAGGCTGAACACCCCCAACCACTCACCCACAATTCATAAGGGGTGTGCACCTACAACCAAGCAGTCCCAAATAGCTTCATATTGTATCTCTACACCATCTGAAATAATGCTTTTCTCGCTTTGCTTTCAAAGAATCACTCTATTCTTGGCAACCTCTATCTTCCTCTCCGTGTGTCTTTGATTGGGTCTCTCCCTTCTTTTGCTGATTCCCATGTGAGCTGCACCAACTTCTCAAATGTACACACTACCCTGCATGAGTCTAAAAAATGTCTCCCTGTCCTTCTTTGTTGTTCAGTTAGCATCTTGGCAATCTATCGCCTCGATCGGCTCTATTTCTTCTCCTTCATTTGCTCCTTTCTTTCGTTGCTGCTGTCATGCAAGAAGTAGTTACTGCCAGCCACAGCTGACACACACACACACACACACACACACACATACGCTTACAGCTCTCCCCGTCCTGCTTAATGTTTCATCCACATACTGTAGCCATGAAGGCAAAGAGGGCAGGCTCAATCAAACAGAGGACAGACTCTCCAGCGGCCTGCCATGGCTCTAATTGTGGATTCATCACAGACAGAGCAGATCAATACGGTACTCTTGACTCTTTGCAACGCAGGATGATCTGAAGTTTGTCCTATTGGAATTTCTTTTACCGAGGGGGATTGGACACTTCCATTCCTGTTTGAGGATGGCGAGACCTCGCTCTCAGGCACATTTAGGGTGCGAGAGCTAGAAAGAGAGAGAACCTCACCCCTTTTTTGCTGTTTCCCTGCTAATGACTCTCCTTTGCCTTTGTAGTCAGAGGCACGCAGACACACACACACACACACACACACACACACACACACACGGATGCTGCTGTGTCTTCTGTTTTAATATGACCTTGGTGCTCCTGGGGAGAGCTGGCTATGAACTGGCGAGGTGGTGAAAGAAGTCCGCGCCATTAAACCTGTGGGGGCTTACTGTAACACTCAGCTCTCCATAGCTGCTCTCTGGAACTGGACCACTGTAATAGTAGCTCTCCAGTTAATGTACTGCTGGGTATTCAGGGAACAGAGGGGGTGGTAGTGGGTTAGAGGCTGAGTGAACCCACACTATGTAAAAAAAAAAAAGAAAAAAAAAGAAAAAAGAAATCTCTCTCAACAAGTCATTTAGTCCTGTAATGAGACTGAACATCTGATTATTCTGCTAAATGAAATTACATGCTCTAAATTCACTTGTTTTTGATGCGGATTTGCCTGAAATTACATGAAAGAATGTCTTGCTGTGGTGTAAAGATGACGTCGCTCGATTTGCATTTGAAACAAAGTCCAACCTCAGTCAAATGAGAGTGTTTTGGCGTCCCCTGTCATCCCTATTTTCTTTGATAAACATAAAGAATTACAGGAAGGCAGTCAGGGATGGATTTCTGTGTGTAAATGTTTGTTCTTGATATAAAATTGTTTCCTTTTGTTAAGCACCATTTGATCTGCATTTTTCAAGAGACTGGTCAAATGAAATCATCCTCGTTAAAGGCCAGATGGATGGGTTATAGTTTTTGTTCTCTGAGGGATAGACTTAGACGTTGGAGAGGAGCAGCAGCAACACCTTCTCAGTCTGTCACAGCCACAGCTTTTGGCTGCCATCACACAGCAAGAGGGCTCCACTGCTGTGCTTTTGCCACAACCACTGCCAACACAACTCCTCCATTCACGGCCCTTCTCTTCAGTTTTGGTCTGGACTCCAGGTCGTAGCTTCTTATTTAGATTTTCTATTTGCATGCGCCTGTGCAGAGGCATGTCGCAGAAACAAAGGCAAACAGCTTCCATGTGGGTGCAGGCGCAAGTTGTGATAAACACCACACTCACACACACACATACACACATGCGCACACCCACGCAAAACAACACAGTGATTGTTGTAAATAAACAAAAGGAAATTTTTCCCAAAACTAAATTAAACTCAAAAAAAAAAGAGGGAAAAGAATGTAGTTGAGTGATTGGAGTGCAATTTCTTGTTATACTGATACTTGTCCTAACTCTGACATTCCAGATAAACACAGAAAATCTAAATTGATAAGAAATCATGAGCAGGGAAATAATCATCAGAAATGAACATCTGTGGTTTGATTCCAGCTGAGGACCTTTCTTGCACGTCAGACGTCCCCTTCTCTCTTTCCGCTCTTCATTATCAGTCAATAGCTGTGAAAAAAAAAAAAAAAGAGTCACAGAAAAATTGTGTTTACTTAATTGTCCACAAATTAGATAACAATCCATCCAAGTTAGCATTGAATTGATCTGAACATCTGTGTCTCAAATTATACATTTTATGAATTGTGAGGATCCTAATTTTCTGTAATTTAGCTGAATTGATTTATGAAGATACAAATTATTGACGAAAAGGAGAAAAAAAAAGTTAAACAACCAGCCATCATTCTTTTCTATACTTGTGGAGTAATCATACAGTATATCAGTTTTTACTTTCAATAAGAGATCAAATGACATAAATGACCACACATGATGGCGACTGAGCAAGTTCTATGAGCTGAAGAAGCCGGTGGAATACGACCGAAAGCCTGAGATGAATATAGAAAATGAATATTTAATCGGAGAAATACGTAGTCTAAGTGAGTCACCGTGAACTGGAAATCAAAAGTGGTTGCTATATTAAGTCGTAGAAACCACCAGAGGAACATAAATACATTTTCTCTGTGTGTGTTCATTCGATATAAATACTGAATTATGAAGCTTCTTATGATTCAGCCTGAACCAGCCAAATCATCAGATAACATACCATTTATCTGTCTTCAATGGCATAATGCATGTATAAAATATGATGTGTAATATATGAAATTAATATATATGGAGCTTCTGACCTGACTATTTGATCAATCAGACTGGATCTTATGAACTTAACATATTAAGATATATACGGCTTATCTTTAATTTTCACTCATGATATAACCCGTTTTATATCATAACTGTGCTCTTTATCTTTGCCAACTAATTTCATTTATATAAAACAAAAATGTCTTTGCATATCATGCCCATACAGCAAACAGAAACTGAAATTGACAGACTAACTGAAAGAGTGGGGGGGGGGGTTCATGGGTGTCATAACCGAGCAAGTTCAAATGTCTGCAGCAGAGCTACAGGGGGACCGTGTCCACTCTGTCTGGCCCGGTGAGTATTGATCCCTGAATCACACCAGGATCTGCTCTGCTGAGACACATCCACGTGCCACTCAAATCCTGTGGCACTTTAATGTAATGAAAAATATATATGCATATAGTGCATGTCCTTCTCATCTGTTTATCTTTCTCTGTTATTGCCTTCTTTCACAGCCTGAATATTATTCATCTAGTGTATAATCCCTTCAGTAAAAAAAACAAAAAAACACACACTCTGTCTTTGACACGAGGAGGAATTGAGGCTGAGACGAAATCAAACGTTATTAATTCTGCGATATTAAACACGCCCACTCTCCTTTCCCACTTTTTACATATTCATCATCAAACTAATGCAATTATCAATACTGTAATCTATGTAGCGGTCACATGGTGCAAAAAAGTCATTACTCGTGAGCCTTCTTTAATGAACAAATCTAATGAAGTGCAGTAATATGTTAGAAGCAAGATTTCTCTCACCTTAGGGGGCCATGTGCCTGCGTTGTGTGTGTACGTGTGTGTGTGTGTGTGTGTGTGTGTGTGTGTGTGTGTGTGTGTGTGTGTGTGGGTTTGATGCAGGGACTTAAAGTGATTTTGACATGGGTGAAATGCTTTGCTAAAGACAAAAGAAAAGACAGCCAGAGGAAAAATTTGGATGGAAAAGTTGGATGGGAAATGTAGAGCAGATGTTAGAGATTATATCAAACCTTCCTCAGTCTAATCCTACCTGCTGAAACATGGATGTGTTGCCAAAAAAAAAAAAAAAGGCGATGGCTTGGGATTTTTGAATCCACATGGAGAGAGGACTGGAAAGGGGGGAAGCCTGAAAACCTAGAAGAAAGAGTGAGTGCAGAGGTGTCGTGATGACCGATGCATAAAAGTCAACAAAGGGAGAATTCCAACCAACATTAACACAACTAATCTCCTGGATATACAACATAAGCGTCTCTTCACATAAACACATAGCATCATGACACTTGATGTATTTATTTGCTCAAGGGAATGTAAACCCCCTCCCTCCCCCTCAAGACTCCTAAAACCCTCTGCCATGCATTATTCATATACATCGGCACAGTTTTTGCTGATATGCAAGTCCTTGGACGTGCACAGAGGACTTCTGTATAGGACTTTGTTTGAGGGGCATTATGGGATGTGGCAGGATGTTATTCAGTCATGTAATGCGCCTTGTCTGTCTGGTGTCTGCTCTGCAGCTTTCGTCCGAATCCCATAGAGAGAAAGAAAGAAAAAAGAAAGAGGATGTTTGGTGGTGGATCAGCAGCAGCAGCAGCAGTGGAAGTCTTGACCGATGAAAGGCCAATTACTGGATGGGTTTCCTCGCTGTGTGCTGGGAGGAGCAGAGCGTTGATGACATTTACAGACAGCAAATAAAGCTGTTAGAGCGAAGACGCAGACACCAGAATGTGCAACACATAAATTGTTGTATCAGATTATATTTGTCAACAAGTCTCATGCAAGTGCACTTTCACATACCACAACTTAGAAAAAAAAAAAAAAGAGCTCTGCAGCTATGAAAAAAAAAACACAGACGACAGTACTCATCTCCTGCAGCATCTACCCCCCCCCCCCCCCAACACACCCAACCCCAGCCCATCCACTCCCCTCCCGAGCCCTCTCTGATTCTAAAATCTAAAATAGCTTTTACTGTCACCACCAACCACTCCATCCCTTAATCTCTTCAAGGAGATCCATTACCATATTAATAATGAGATGTGAACCGGTCATAGATTAAGCCTGGCAATAAAGCAGCCTGCCAGGCACTCACACTGAGTCATTTTAATGACAGTGTGATAATTATAACTACATGTGTCAGAATTGACAGACAGGGCTCCTGTATATCATACACCCTCAGACACACAGACACACAGACACACAGACACACAGACACACACACACACACACACACACACACACACACACACACAGTGGATGTCCTCTTCTTGTTTCACATGTTAAATATAGGCTGTGGCCTTAATCAACTTGCCTGCATTATAAATGGCCTGCAATGGAATATGTCAAACTGGTTTATTCACCTGCTAAATGGCACTGAGACAAGGGCCAATGTGTCAGAACATGTGGAGAGGAGGGTGATGTAGATGTTATTGGTAGCA
>NW_019525106.1:211098-236098 GCF_002814215.2 Seriola lalandi dorsalis | reverse complement strand
TCAGCCCACACGCAATCAAGCAATCATCGGGTTTTAGAATATTAGTGGTGAACATACAGTATATCTGCCGTGATGGACTGTGAAGAGTGATATGTGACTATTTAAAAACACCTACGCACCCACGGGCAGAGTGTAATGCACTTCAGGCTCCAGGGAGAAGCAAAGTCACTCCATTTATTAATGATATCGCTTCAGCTCAATATCAGTTAAAACCCTGAAAATGGATACGAGGTAGCGCGGGATGAGCGAGGCAAACAGTTCTATAAATCCTCCTTTCACTTCCTGGAAATGTTGTTGGTATCAAAGAGCTTTCTAAGACTGCAGGCATGTCTGTAAATCATACAGAGAGGAGCAGAGCTGTTATAATTGCTTTTCAATGCCTGTGATGCCCCACCGGATTATCCATGTCATAGCTTATTGCTTTTTTATTGTTAAGTGCCTCATAAAAACGGCATCGATACATGACCATTGATTTGTGCACAGCTGGGTAAGCTCCCCAGATGAACATACATGATGCACAAGCACACACACACATACACACAAACACACATGCAATGCAAAGACAATAGGATGCCAGGCATCAGATCTGCCTGAGACCCCCACACCGGCCTACTGAAACACAGGGATGAGTAAAGGGATACAGATGGACAAGAGAGAGGGAGGAGAGAGAGACTGAAAAAGGAGGGTGGGGGTGTTGGAGTGGGATGGGGACATGCCCCCATGCTGCTGGATGCCACACGGGGCTGACTTTGAAACGTAGCTTCTTGTCACAAGTGAACAAGTGTGTGTGTGTGTGTGTGTGTGTGTGTGTGTGTGTGTGTGTGTCTGTGTGTGTGTGTCTGTGTGTCTGTGTGAGAGATAGAGAGAGAGTGAGAGAGAGAGAGTGCATGTGTCAGTGTTTGCACTGTGGAGCACTGTCTGTATTAGCTCAGCCCCGGTTCCCACATCCTGGCTGGTGGTCACACAGTTGCACCACCCAACACACACACACACACACACATACACACACACACACACACACACAAAGACACAAAACACAGGCTTATCACAGAGAACAGAACACTCCTCTGATTAATAAGCTATGGCACTGCAGAGTCACAAGCCAAAAGAATCTGCTCTAACCAAATCTGGTTAGCTCCAGGCTGCAATATTCCCCCAAAATGAACAAAAACTAAACAGAGCATTGATCTTGCTCCTCATAAATTGAAGATGACTTTAGTCCTGGTAAGCTTATGGGAAACCAGATCAGATGAGACGAGCTTGGCATATCCAGCCTGTAACAGTTGAGTTCCAAAATCAGCTCACCCAGAAACCCCTCCACTGCTCCCAATCCTTTATCATCGAAACCTACTGGGGCACGAGTGAGAATCTCAGCTATTATTCAATTGCCAGCTAAGCATGAATATTAATTGTTTTATCTAAGCAAGGGCCAATCTCCTCACCATAAAGGACTAGATGTTGTTCATTACTGTCACAGAGCTGTCTTCATTACAGAGACGTGTTCTTACAGTATGCGTACATGTGCGTGAGCGTGAGCACTCAGTCGGTGTTTATCTCAGACTATACCTCATAGTTGTACATGTCTAGCATTCCTCTGTGTCACATCATCGGATGTCTAGAGCAATCAATCAAGAGAACCCATTGTGCCTCACAAAAAGCCAATGAGCTGCATCAATAACTGAGTTTGCACTCCCCACCCATGAATATTTCCCTAATGAAACAATCTCTTAGCACAACACTGGCCCTGGAAGTCAGAGGGAAAGCATTTTTTAAAAAGTTGTACGGCAACAGGATTGTCTGTACTGTCTGTCTCTTTCTCTGTCTCAAATAGGTTCAATTATAATGAACACAATGGAGAAAGAGAAGGGAAAAATTGAAAGAAAGAGAGAAGAAGAGGAAGATATGGGCCCGCTGATCGATGTGCTGCTTTTTGTCTTTTTGCATGTAAGCTAACGACGTTAACAAAAGGCCGACTGTAACCCATTCACTCTAATTCCCATCCCCCAAAGATGCAACAAGAGAAAGCAATGGGAGAAAATAATGGCCACATTCACTCCTTCCAAACATCACACATGGCGGAATCACAGTAATGTCCTCCCTCAAGCAGCCTTCATTTCCATTAAGACAACATATCACTCCCCGGTCCCTATTAACCCGGGGACCCGGGCCTTCTTGAGCTTGCACTAGCTGGAACACTTTGCACCAAAAACAGTGTGTTCATCACTTGGCCTCCCACTATTGCCATTAACTCTGTGCTAAGACCATTATTTAAACACTGAAAGCAGAGTGAGTAATTTGGAGCAACGCAGTGCCAGCTCCGACGTCTATTCTATAGCCACAGCTGCAGTGTGTAGTCTGGAATCTGTCGAGGGGCCAGTAAGTGACGCTCCATTGAGCCTCCACAAACAACACAAGACAGAAATGAACCACTGAGGCAGGAGAAAAGAGAGAATGATTTTCCTCTAAAAGAGAGAAGACGGATGACAAAGCAGAGTGGAGAGGGAGGAACGGACGGAGAAAGAGACAATGGAAAAGGAGAATTGTAGAAATGAGAGAAAAATGCTTGTGCTTGTGATTTATTAAGTCATATGTTGGACATATGCACCAAGGAGGCAAGTGTGTCAGAAAAAAGACACACATGCCATACCTACATTTCTACCTCCCTATAGCAACACAAAAGGTGCATGTGACCCTTAATCCGTATGAATCACATGGATCCCCCCTACCTGTGCCCTCTCTGATTTTCTTGTCCACAAGCACACACACACACACAAAAACACAGACAAACACACACATACACAGCACTGTGCATCCATTACCCACAGAGAGCATCAACCACCTCAACAACAACAGCGATATTTACAGCCAGGCCCCCCAGGGTGGCCGGGTTTCTTGTCACGAAGCCGGCCCTCTCAGCACATACACAGTACTGTAGGTGACTTCAATGATCGCTACCAGTCTGAGAGAGAGAGAGAAAGAGGGAGAGAGAGAGAGGACAGCTATTCTAGACTTCAACAGGAAGCAAGACGCTGGTGTGAATCCCACATCTGAGGCACTTCAGTCCTCGAGAAACAATAACAGAGGCCCGGCCTTTGACGTCAGCGCGGTCGTAAAGGCAGAGACGAGGCTGGAGATTAACAGGAGCTCTCTGAGGGGGGCAGACCCTCTTCCTGTTGCTAGGAGTGTCTCATCTTTTGATGGCTGGATGTTGTTAGAAAAGAGAAATATTTAGAAAGAGGGATGGAGAAAGGCAGAAATAGGGTGAGCTGATAATAGACTGTTCTCTGTCAGGTCAGATTGTTCTTTTCAGGTTCCCTTTTAAAAGGACTTATTGTTCATTCAACCATTCAAGGTGCATGTGCCTCTTCTAATCTATAGCCATAACACATAAAAATGAAAAGCTAGCGTCACTGACCGTTTTGAATCGTGTCATTTGCTCATCAAGGAAGTAACACTGTGAATGAAATGTGCTCAGTGATATGACAGTGTGTGATACAGATGACTCGTCCACTGAGCCTCTAATTAAACAATAAGCATCTGCCAGGTCAGCCAATGACAACACAAGTCAAACTGCACCTAGAGAGCGGAAGGGCAATGGAGCTGCAGAGTCAGCAGATATGCCCACTGTCCACTCTCACTGTGATCCACACGTGTGTTTTTGTGTGTGTTTGTGTGTGTGTGTGTGTGTGTGTGTGTGTGTGTGTGTGTGTGTATAAAGTGGGTTGCTTTATGATGCACAGTCTTTTGACACCTTAGCAGAAGCTGCTGACTCTCGTGTCAGAGCTTCAGCCTTTGTGAACAAGAAGAAATCCTGATTATTACAGTGGCTGGAGAGGCGAGCAGCTCATCCTCTTTAGAACAATTACTGCACAAACAGATGCGCAGATGAACTCGTGTGTGTACACAGGGGCGGAGGTATTATTTTAGACATGAGGTGGACATACTTGGTTCAAAGCTAATTTTTTTCCTGTACAAGCTTTACATGATTATCACGTTTAATTAGATGTTAAAATGTGTCTTAAAACAAGATAAAAATAGATGCTACTACATTAGGAGATTTAAATGCATAACAAGTAACCCTTTTCTATCAGTTTTTTTTCCCCCCTCTCCTCCTAATTACACCAGAAAACAATACAGCAAATGCAAAGTAATGGGGATAATTAGAGGAAATACTCAAGGTTTCCCCATTATTCCAGATAGATTCCCTGATTATCAGCCCGCTGATTGGATGAAGACGCCGTAGCTAGAAAACAGAAAGCAGAATGTTTGTATCCCTGTCTCCTACAATTACTGCTTTGCATTAGTGGTTTATGTTCAACAGCAACTTTCAGTAACAAAGCAGAAACTACAGTGAAGGTCGTTTGCCACTGGTGATGCAGGCCCATCCAGTCTCGTTTGCGTTTAAATTATTTAACCATGAATTTTAGCTGAACCTCAAGAAAGTGGTTTTGTAGCCTAGCTATAACCATACTTTTGTTCCCAGGCATGGAACCCATACAGAAGGAGTATTCAATTCAAAGAGACATTGTTTTTTGCAGTTTTCATAGATAAATTTAATAGCGTTTATATACTGTGATAATAAAGAAAAAATACATTTTCCCAGAACATATTTCTTGCTAATTGATTCATAGGCGATTAAGCTGAGTGATAATCCTTGCTCCTTTTATTGGCAGAAGACCAAACAGTGAAGGGTGATTTGCAGAAATTTATAAGAGAACAATTTAAATTGCAAGTAAAAATATTTCTAACAGTAAATGTCACTATGCTGTAAATAGGATTCAGTATCATTACCAGCCGTGACAGTGTGCGAGCCTATATGTGTGTGGCATCATGGCAACAGGAACTAGCACAGAGGCAGTCTTGAGTACTTTGGCAGGTGTTGATATGTCTCTCTGTCTGTGGTCAGAGTTTTGTCACTGCAAAACTGTGCAAGATACAGTGACGAAACTTTACAGGTGTGTAGGTGAGATCAGAATAAAGGTCGAGTTTGAAGATGGGTGTGGTCCGACCCGTGAGTATTGTGTACTCATGCAATAATGTTGTGTTGATTGCTGGGCGTCGCGGCTGGTGTGATCCTATCACACGATGGTCTCCTGTTTTAGCTGTCTGGTCTGTGCACAATCAAATGACGCTCTTAGCTGTTCCAACCGTTAACGCTAGGAATTCAGAACAGATAAAAGCTAAATAGCCCTAATGACATAAGTACTGTGCCTGTCAACAAGCTAATTCTGAGCCAAGCTAACTGTTGCAAAGTTGCCCAAATTTGTCCACAACTTTAGCTTTACTTTCTTCCCGCCGTGTTTTGCTTCTTCCAGCTCTTCTTTCTACGCTTTTTATTGGCAGTGTGATAAACCAGATTTGATAGTATTAACATACACTGTACTATAGCCTACATACTGTATAACATGACTGATTAACAATCATATGTGCTGTGGTTAACTCACTGTTTTACTCTACTTGTTTGCTAAACATTTTCACTAAGCTACCTCTTTACATAAAAATAGCTGTGTGGATGTAAGTGTGGGTTAGTGACACTTCCTCATAGCCACTGGTGAGCAAATATCTGAATTGCATTAGACGACGAGTGGGTGATCTGCTTTGCATTTCTGGCCCTTCCCCATGTCCCTTCATGTCCATTTTGCATATGACGGAGAGACAGACGGAGAGAGAAATAAACATCCTCTAACAAACCCCTGTCCACATCAATGAAACACTCCTGCAGACTGGTGGACAACAAAATCTTGCAACTACTCACGTCAGCAATCAGTCGACTCAGATTTGCGGGGAAATATCTCTGCACAAGCCCACTGCTGATTTCAATAAGTAACTCAGCCGTGATTTATAGACTTAATCCCCCACAGGCAGCATGTACAGCCAGCTCTAATGAAACACATTGGTTTGGATGTGATCTGAAGAGTCCAGATAGCTGCGCCATGTGGAAAAGAACATATGGATCACTGAACTCCTCTCCAACATTCCTGAACAATCTGGACAGGACATTGAGCGTTTTATCACCACCAAGGACTCAGCAGTTAGACTGCGGAGGCATCCAGCTGCTTGTTCCCGGCGGGATAAGCATCCTATCTGTCTTCTGGAAAAAAAAGGAATAGACCTATTGCACATTGCTACTGTGAAGTCATGTTTTGTAACTTTATCTTAATCATAGTTGATGACCCTTTATCCTACAGTTTGCAGTGGATTTAAAAAAATAAAATCTAATTTAAAAACGCTGGAAAGTCTGGCAGTTTGTTTTGCCAAAACACAACTTCATGACTGCATTGAATCTCACTGCCACATTTCAATAACTCTGTGATGATAATTAATGTAACTCAGTCCCTTACAAAAAATAACATCAGCATCATCTTTGTCTTTCTGACCCATGAGTCACTCTGTCCATGAGCGAGAGGAGCCATTTGGATTAGCAGAACAGTTTAAAGCTTACTTGTTGTGAGATCATCTGAGAATATGTCATCAGTTCCACTCGCAACCTTGGGACCCTGAATGGACCCTGCTTTAGTTACACAGCGTACTGGAGAGCTTAAGTGATTAGCTACCATTAGAGCATTTTATAGGAGAGAGGAGAGAAGAGGAGAGGAGAGGAGAGGAGAGGAGAGGAGGAAAGGAAAGGAGAGGAGAGGAGAGGAGCGGAGAGGGGATGGGATTATAGTGGTAGTCACTGTGCCATGGGGCATTGTATTTCAGACAACATTCATCATGGTATCAGCTTCCTTATTATAAGGATTCAGTGTGGGAAGACACATGTGGCATGCTGGCTAAACCAAACACTGCCCTGAGCTGTAAAAGCTTACCTCCATTTTCTATTTTCAGAGCAACAAATGCCTGTCTATCTCAGTAAAAAAAGATATGTACCTATTTGTATATAAGGTTATACTGGGCACAGGGGTTGGCTAGTTTCTGGCAAGTACTACAAACAGGGCCTTGTGTCATCTTCCTTTCTGTGTATCCCAGACATCTCTGATGAATGACAGTTACATGATTTAGAATAGGTTTAATGTGTGTTTACTGTTTCACTATTCAGAATTCAACTGGTTCAGAATTCAACTGTCATAAACCACCAACCCTATATGTTGTACCACAATAATCTTTATACAGACTCCAGCAGGTGTCACTCTAACATGTGATCTCCAATACAGACGTTGGAGCTGCAGCCACCAACTACACCGTGCTGGGACTGTTGTGTGGGGCTGCAAGAGGTGGGGTCAGTCAATCAGTCATTCAGTCACTGCTCTGCCTCCACCACAGAAGAGTTCACCGGAGGTTCAACCCTGCCCAACAGAGGAGTGTGAAACCCAGTCTGCCTGCCACACTCTGGACTGCTGAACCCAAGCCCCCAGGGGGGAGGAAATGTTTTCTCCTTGTTGCTAAAAAAACGACCCAGCCTCTGTGTTTGTGTGCGCGCATGCGTGCGTGCGTGCATGTGTGTGTGTTTGCGTGCGTGCATGCACGTGTGTGTGTGTGTGTGTGTGTTTGTGTGTGTGTTAAACTGGATTAGCTGAGCGTTTAAGACATTTTCAGATAACGATCATTAACGCTCTTTGATGGCTTTGGCAGGAAGACCGTGAGAGCATTCATCTCAAGGAAATGGAAGAGAGAAACATTCTTTCTGTGAAAACGAGGGAAGCTTTTTGATTTCCCAGGGCATGCACAGTTTGTGCTATTCAGTATGTTCGACAGGAAAGAAACGGTGGTGCATAGACCTGCACCACTTGAGAAACCACTGACAGGCTGCGTTTCAAGGACACAACCTTTAGTTTGTTTTGCTGAGGAGTGAAGTTGAAACTGTGGGCGTAATTCTCTATTTGTCTCTGGACTTTGACTTCACTGAACCCTGTCATTTTTAATTTCGGGGGCACAGCTGCTTTCAAACATCGTGGTTTCATACAATGTAAGCTCATGTATACATCTTCAGTGTTCTGTAGCATGTAAATCTTCATTTATGCTGATAGCAGCTTACATAACTTCCACAGCAGCTGCAGCTTCACAGGCAAACATGAATTTACATGCTCTGGACGCCGTTTCTCTTTATCTCTGTGACTTTCTTTGTGTACACGTGTGCCTGCGTGCCTACGTGCGTGCGTGTGCATGTGTGGGTGTGCACGAACATGTGTTTGCGCAAAGGTGCACATAATAATAGCACAAAAGGGAAATATAAAAAACACCACTTTTAGTAGTTTGATCAAAAGCACTGTACACAGTTCCTTACCAGCTGAAGGAAAGTGCTACATCTTGGTGGTTAATGTTCGTCCCACAATAGAGGAGCTGAAACCTGGTGTGTTCTCTTTAAGGTACACCATACACAGCAGACACTCTGCTCGCAAATAAGGTTTGTTTGTACGGTTTTCAGAGCGAGAGGAAGAGCATAGCACGCGCTGCATTTGCCTCTTTTCTCTTTTTTCAGTTTTGTGATCAATTGTGCAAGGCAGCGGGGAAATGCTAATTCTGGCTAATGTGTGTTGAAACCTAGTTAACTTTGTAAAGACTTCTCAAGACTTAAAGCCCTGAATTCCCCTTAAAGGCTCTGTCTGACATTTGAAACCCCTGCTGGCATGCAGGTTCGATTTCATTTTCAGGGGTCAAAGCCAGAACCTTGTAAAATAAAGTTGAACAAATGAAAACTGTGCACAGTAAATATCTAGAGTAATGTGACGGAAACTCACCAGCAACAGGTCTGTACTTTTTACTGGCTTGTGTTTGACATGACAGCCAGAGGTTATGATGGGACAGTGAGGTGATGGGATGTTGCCTCATCCACAAATAGGAGGTGACAAGAGACGGATTAAAACAACAACAGGCGGCGGCCAACATATCCTGACTTCTAGTCTCTCACATGAGTGCAATTCCCACAATGCAGCTTAATAGCATCTTTCATTAGACCTTTCTTGCCTAATAAATGCCCTCATCTTTCAAACCAGTTCATCATGCAGGCTTACTGTGAAATACTTGTCCAACAAGTCCAACTCTTACTCAGCTCTGACTCTAACCACTGACCCTAATAATACCAGATACCAGAATAATACCATTTCCTCAGAAAAAGAGCTTCCTCTGAAGCCACAGAAACCATAATGTAATTCACAGACCGAGTGGTACTCTCCCGTGATGAGTAAACTGACCTTTATTGTAAAATCAGTGAAATGCCCCTTTAATTTGAAGACACCACTTCACAATCAGTGAAAAATCAACCCTCTAGCCACTCAGTAGTCTATAAGATGTTGTATATGCTTTTGCTTATGTAATATGTCTGTTACCACTGGTAATCTAGCCCTAATGTTGCTCAGACAGGGAGCGACTGTTGGTTTCCATTGAGAGGTTTGGGTTGTCTCATTAAGTGGGACTTCCACTGAAGGCCACAACATGATTCATGTTGTGCAATGTGGACTCAGCAGAAAAAAAAAACATGAGCCTATAACTACAGATTTGTATATGTAGGAAGTTTTATTGTTGCACAATTTGTGTTTACAGGAACAGTTTGTACTGAATGGTACAGCATGGGAAATGCTTTTGTTTTGTTTTTTTATATACTTTATTGTGTCGGTATGCGCCACAGTGCATACATAAACAATTGAGTGAGTACTGGTATAGATTTTACTGATCATAGTGTATCCTACAGACATCTTCCTAGATACTTTATATACATATATATAGGTTAGGCTTAGGAAGGTTAGGCTTTCATATTTCATTAGCAGTAGGCCTGCTACTGTGACTCCTGTTTTAATCTTTGATGCTCTCGTTCTGCTGTCTTGCTGGTCAAGCTGGTGACCTATCAAATTACGGACAAAAGACTTACCAAATGAGCATCTTCATCATAATGAAGCTGCCTCGGCCTTACAGAGCAGGATACATTGCTCCTACTCTGACTGTCCCGGTTTTTGTAATGACCAGAATAGAATGAATGTTGTCCATTCTATCAGGATCAGTGATCTCATTTACCAACTTAGATAGTGTCAGGTCATCAAAGTCCCTTAGAAAAAACAGCTCGGACCAACAAAAGAGCAGCAGCTACCTTTAGCAGGCCTTGGCTGGTTTTGTCAGTTGAGCTCAAGGGCCAGAAAGATGAGGAAGAGTTTGACTGACGTCGACAACCCACTGGCCTCGACACTGGAATACATTTAGAAATCAATTACAGCCTCCATTATAAAAGAAACAACCTTGAGTCACACACACACTTGACACACACGGTGGGGAACCTGTTGCATATATGTAACTGCAGACAGATGGAGTCTAGATTAAAAAACCAAAGAAAAAAAAAAGGATCGCACAACAGAAAAAATCCGAAAGAGCTGTTTATACCGGCCGTGTCAGCATTTTCAAGGATGACTGTAATGAGTATGTGGTGAGTCAGCTATTATACTTGAAGATTATTAGTCATACCGTATCTAACCAGCAACCTCTTACTACATCTCTTTGGACTGTGCTCAGAGGTTGATTTGTCTCATGCAGAGTAGTTGGGTTGGTTTCCAAGACAACCTGTCAATTATTTGTTCCTGCAGCTTTGTCTGAAGCCTGCTAGAGTTCTCACTCTTCCCCTCCACCGTGACCCAGGAGGCCATGACAGTCCCATCCTCAGTAACACTGTGTCAATGATAAACCTCCAAAGACCATCACAGGCTGAGCGGCAGCAAGAACAAGCTGCGCACAGAAAGGCACACATAGACACAAGACAGGACGTTGCAACACAAAAAGAATATTTTGAGAAACATATTGCTGAACACTCAAAAAATAAATGAATTTTAGAAAAAAAAGAAAAAGAAAAGCTATTGAGTGTGCTCTAGATTTTATAAGGCATGGCAAATTGCTTGGTTGTTGAGAACAGAACTGCATGCATTGGTGCGTGTGAAGCATATGGGATAATCATTTACAGCTTTGGGTTGTAATTTATGCGGCTTGCTTGTTGTTAAAGAAATACCGTAGCTCAATCAAAAAGGTAGTCAATGCCAGAATCATTGTCAAAGACAATTTTAAATTCTGTTTACTCTGCTAAGATGCTTGGTAAACCACCGGTTCTCACAGGCAGGAAAAACATCACAATCATACATACCAACAAAAACCACAAAACGGGTGTTGCACAAAAGAAAATACAGCTTTTGTCTGGGACAACATAGATAGGCTTGTTTTCATAGATGGTGCTTTATATTTCCTCCTTTTAAAGACATTTTACTCATAAGTGTTTTGTCAGGTGTTTATAAGAAAAATAGATAGCTCTTATATAAATGGCTACCCTTTACTAAGTTAATTATAAAGCTCAATTGTCATTGAGAGGAAACTCATAAAGTAATCAGAGCTTGTAATGCTACAGCTGAAACATGTTCATGAACACGATATCTCACTCGTACAACTGGTAACATTGAGTTATAAGGCTGATAAGATGCAGTCATCAATAAAATGTCATGGTTTAAGGCTTTGTTTTGTGACCTGTTATAATTGTGATGTCACTAACATACGAATATGACTTTACATAGCCAAAAACATTCCATTTGTTATGTATGACAACATGTTGGTTGGGCAACTGTACAAAACAGGAATTCACTAAGCTCTTACTCAGACATGTTATTTTTCCTCAAACCAGGGCTGGATAAAAGTGATTTTCCCATGGAAACGTCCACTTAAGAGTCAGTGATGATGTCATCCATGTCAGTGAACCTAGAAAGGACCCTAATTCTTATATGTGTGAAGTAATAATTGGACCTGTGGGACTAAACATCGGAGTACAGCGGTTAGGGGTCGGAATCAGCACACAGGCTATTTCAGTACTATACAAGAGGTTAGAGGTCAATAACAACTGAGCATGTTTTCCACTGACACGGGGGAGGCAGAGGGAAACGAGAGGAGAAATGTTTGGACTCCTTGGCTTCCCTTAAAAATCTCTCTTACAGGAGTGCACGTGCCACCTAAATGAACACAATAAAAGATGAGGTGATGTATTCATATAGGACCACCTACGTAACTTAATCATGCATATAAGAAACACCTGAACGAGAATAAGGCAATAGAAGATAATGAAAGAGTGGTAGCCTACAGGATATGAAGTGCAAGTATGGGGAATTGCTGTATAATAATTGAGCTGAAATGGGCTACGTACTGTATATACCATTTCACTTCTTTCTCATTTGGCACTATGCATGTATTATGCATGTCATTTATTTTCATATTGTATTAGCACTTAACGTCTGTTTAACTCCATATGGTCATATATGGCCATGTGGTAAAGTGTGTATGTGTCCTCTAAGTCTGCAGGCTGCGCTCCGTCCCGTCTCAACACAAACAGGTGCATCAATATTCAGTAGAACTCAGTAGTGAGTAAATACAAGCTGTAAGTCTCTATAATTACAGTGGTTTTGATTCTATCTGCTGCACATGTTCTTTTGTACTTAATAACAGTTTATAGTCTTTACTCAGTCACAAAATGTGGTATCATATAACAGACTGAAAACAAATCTTACCAGGAGACTGTTGTTGCAGGTGACCTGGGATATTTTACCCAAAATAATTAAACAGTAAAAATGAGAAACGAGGTCTTCACAAGATACAGAGTGATTATACATATAGTTTAATAGTGTTACTCGCTTTGATGTTTGATGCCAACACACTGTACACATTTATTTGATCAACCATGTTTTATCGAATTAATTTGTGTTCCATTACTCAATTAAAACCCTTATAGTAAAGGTAAACTACTACTATCACACAATTATTCCTATTCTTCTCAGGGATGTAACATATTTGTGTTGGGCTGTGGTGCAAATGTTTCTCTTGAGCTCTCACCTTCTGTCAGACCGTGACATTGAAGATGGACCACATCAACCTGTGTGCTATTGTCACTCTGGGATTTGTAGTTCTGGCCGGTGAGCTATAATTGTCCTCTATGATGAACTTGGGAGGGGAGGAGATACATTAATTCAATGTCATTACCTCGGACCGTCTGTCTGTCCGTGTGTTTGTTTGTTCACCATTTCATCATCTGGCCGTCTGTCATGCACAATTGCTTCGACACTGCTGACTGGATTTTAATAAAATTCGCCGCCATGATCAGCCTCTCGGGATATAGTGAAAATTACACTGATTGGCCTAAGTGAGGTGCTGTAGCAATGTTTTAATTACCTGTTGCACACCTTGTTGACAAAATCATCCAAATTTCCACAGACTGCAATGCAAAACTCAGGGTTTTTCTTGTGTATTTTTTGTGTATTAACATTGTTTCTTTCTGTAACAGTAACATGTTACAGTTGAGATCCTGGTAGTCCATTTTTGGAGAGCAATACCAACAGTCAGATTGAGTTGTAGAAGTCCCCAGTTTCACATAATACACTTGATGGGAAGTGAGAGGTGAAATTGAACTTTTAAATTATTTCCCAAACTGTTGGGAAATGCCTTTTGCAGAGCTACATCCTGGTTCCACTTTGCCCTAGTGTGCACTTTCATAGCTGAGAGTAGACACTGTTTTGCAATACAATGAAAACTGTGATAAACATGTTTTTTAACCTCCAAGTAAGTGGTGCGGTTTACTTTATGGTTAACCTGGCGAGCCAAATATTATTAATAGGAATTAAGGATAAAAATATTAATCATCGGGAGAACTGGATTGTAAGGAAACATAGAGGAAGAGGGGAAGGCTATGTCTCACTGCTCCATTTGATCATTGTTATAACTGGACTGGAAGGCCTAGGGGAGGCACAAGACTACAGCATTTATTTGGTCCTATTTATTTTCAGACTTGCTGTTTGTCCTGAGCGGATGGGGGTAGGGATGGCAAGCATAGTGTTTAAGTGCCTCTGTACCACACACTTTCCCCTTATGAGGCTGGCAACTTCTCCATCGCTGCTGTAAAGCCAGCAATTAAGAAACACCAACATTATCAGCATTTTTCCTTATTGCATAAATTCCCATTACAGCCCTGCACAACCTGTTTTTCTGTTTACTTTCACTTCAATGCAACTACAGACATGTTGCTGTTTATATAAGCATTTGCATGATCAGAATTTATTGGATTAAGGACATCTGTATCTTCTTCCTCACTCTTATGAAACTCTCATGGAAAAACTATAATATCACTGTAAAGAGAAGAAGAATATCATGTTAAGACATTGTATCACACTAAAACACAGTTCGTTAATAATATAGGCCTTAGGATAAGAATGCTTATTGTGGTCTATACTCTCAGTATTGAATAGGCTTCTACATATCGTTAGGCCGTGTCTTACACCCTATACTCTCAGTATTGAATAGATCACCACAGCAAAGTATAGGGCCAAAGCAAGTCCCTATAGGAACATGCTAGTGTTTTTTGTTGAGGAAGTAGCATTAATAAACAATGCCTTCCTGATGGGAGAATGGCATCAGGCTACTTGGGGTTTTAATGCTAAACAAATATAAGTCTGTACACCCTGTGGGCCTCTAAAGACCTAATTTTGTGAATGTCCATCAGTTACGTCATCAAATCACAGGCGTGCATTGGTCAGCGCTATATGATGCGTGTGCATGGCTGCAAGCCGTGTGACATACTTAAACCGAATGAGTAATTGCATAACTCCGCAAAGCTGTATGGCTTGGAACATGCACAGTGTCCGCTAAAGATAGATCATCCAAAGATCCAATCAAAGATAGATTGTTTTTTTTCACACGCACAATGTAACTTTGAGAAGAAATATTGGTGCTTTATATCACTTTATGTTTCTTTCTATGGCAGTGAGAACAAAACATTTCTACGGCTAGCTGCTTTTTAATTTATTTTCAGATTAGTGCACTTTGGCAGGCGCGAGAGGCTGACATTGCTCTGCTCTCACACACGCCCACATGTCTAAATCGACATGTTTAATTTAGAGGTTGGTGCGCACATATTGCTGTGAGTGCATTTTAGGGTCGCTGGTAAATGACAGATTACTCACATTTGTGTGAGCCTATGTAATCCGATTCCGCTCCAGTTCATTCTGTGCAAATCTCATGTCGTCATAATGAAGCCTACAGTAGGAGCGCTCCAGCCTCACTCAGGCATGACCAGACGCACGCAGAGCCCTCCAACCCAGATGCACTTTGCACAGCGGTGAATAATGTCAACAGCCGTTTAACAGGCAGCGTGGCACAGCCGCAAGTCACATCATGTTCAACTAATTACACCCAGGTAGCATTAATTAGCATATTTTGTTAGACCACTTGTCCATTGGTTTTTTAGACTCTTTGCGTCCTGCTGTCACAAGATAGCCTGGCTGTTATTGCTGTTGATCATGATGTTAAATAATCATAAAATTACACAGTTATTTAATGCATTAGCATGTATTATTTTATATTAAATCTGATTTTTTCTTATCTTAGTGTAGGCCACAGTTTCAAAATGGCACACGAAATATTAAAGTATATTTAAACAATAATTGAAATCCAACTGTATCTATTCCTTAGTGAAAAAAGAGAGAAAAATTAGAAATATTACCTGCCCCCTCCAAAACATATACATAACGTAAACAATTATATATATGTGTGTGTTTTTTTTTTGTTTGTTTTTTTTTGCCCCTTTGAATTTTATACCTTATGTGATGCATTTGAAATACATCTGTATTAAATGGTTGATCTACTTTCTTCCTTTTTCTTTCTTTCTTTCTTTCTTTCTTTCTTTCTTTCTTTCTTTCTTTCTGTCTTTCTTTCTTTCTTTCTTTCTTTCTACTTACGGCTACACACTGTTCTTAGTTTTTTTTTTTTGTATTGTATTGTACACAATGATCATGATGATAATGATGTTTATCACTTGTATAACCAGCCACAGACCTGTAGTATTTGCTGTGGCTCCAGACTGATGCATCTCCTCGTCGCCTCCCATCGACTCGATCGTCAATCGACTCTCTCACTTTACACCAAACTCGCTGCGCTCTGACCACTGCAACTTTTGCAGAGACTCCTCACTCCACAGACATGTCGCACAATAGCTGAAGTAAACCTGTCATCGTGGCTCATCCTGTGAGCCTCCAGAAACACACCGCTGGTGGGATTTGACTCGCACAGCCTCTCTTCTGTCGCTTCCCTCGCATTGGACCCTACGTTTGAAAACGCCTGGATATGAATTATGAGCATTTTCCTCACTAATGAACTGGGCCAGTAATGCAGGAGACCACGGCGACTCTCTCATCAGTGTTTCAAGATGGCAGATTTTTATTGAGTTTTAAACAGAAATCTCGCTTTATTTTTTGCCATGTATAACAGAAATCCTTGCACCGATGGCCCCTGTATACGAAGGTAAGATGCTTTTGAAAATATGCTTGTTTTTTCCTCCTTTCCTGTGCGGGGCTCAGCCGCTGAACCTACTGTATCAATTGTGGTACAATTGAATTGCGGCTGATCGCGGAGGGAAGAGATGCGTTGCACCCTCTCCTCTTTCTGTCCAAAAAATCCTACAACATAGGCTATATCAACATTATATTCTCCAAATCCACCACAAGCAGGCAGTCACATTCCCTGCAGCTTTGTGCGTTTGTTGGGTTCTTTTTTTTTTGGTGACAGTTCAAGAATATTAGTAAATGCTCCGTAAGATTGTGGTGGCCAGTCTGAGCTGTATACGTTTTAAAATAGCAATGTATTAAGGTCAAAGACAAGCCTGTGTTTCACATACAGTGATCTTCATGTGCACAGACACCTGGAAATGTTGTGTTTTGCCCCTGGTAGAAATGATAGCTGTGCTTGGAGAAGGAGAGACGGAATGAAAGAAGGTCGGAGACCGATCGGTCGGGTCTCGGCTCTATTCACTCTTCATTCTTCTATCTCCAATGATTTCACATCAGTCTGAAAGCTGACCGACTGTAGGTGCTTCACTGCCTCTGGTGCATTGATTCCTGTGTTTTATTTTTCTTCCGCAAACGAAAGGCATGCTTAAATAATACAGCACATTCGCTATCGCTGCAGCATTGTGGCTGTGACTAATCCAATTGAGAGAATGCTACCCCGCATGCTTCTCTACATTATTTGCTGTCACAAATGTTTGGTTGTGTTTTTTTTATACTAAAAGAGTAATTTACACTCAAACAATGTGTTTGCTCTGCATTGTCGTTGTAAGGTGGGTTATAAATGTAAAACAATGCAAGCGGCCCATTATAATCCGTGCATGATCGAGGTCTCTGAATGGCCCAACAGCAACTACACAGATCATACCAATAGGTTAAATGGTGTAATTATAACAGGGACATTAGTATGATAGATTTTTCATGCAATCTTCTGTTGTATTTTTGATTGAATTCAGCTGTAGTAGTGTGTCATTCAGAAGTACTGTAGCTTGTGGAGATGCTCCTCTGACATCCTACAATAGGACAGATGACCTATAACAGTATTTACAAAGTAAACAGAGAGTCTACATGCTGATCAGGAGCTAATGCAAACTGACAGGCAGCATAAAGCAAATGATGACCCTTGATGTTTCCAGTATTTATTTTTGAGCAGCCTCATGTTTAATGTCTTTTCTACTCTATAGTCCCTCTGCTGGTATTAAAGAGAACCCCCCCCCCCCCATTCAGAATTGCCATTAAGAAAGAGGTACTGAAAAGTAATGCTTTTAACACATTTAAAAGTGACATTATAGAAATATCAACAGCAAAAGTGGGTCCTAATAGGAATATTAAGGTTGAATAATAGCCTGCTATCGAAGATACAGTATCATAAAGTACAATGAGTGGGCAACAAACTCTTCACTAAGTGCTGTTATGTCCCAGTAGGAATATTGTAGTGATTCTTCATTATGGGTGTTGAAGCTTAGAGGCATAGCTCAAGACACCAGCATTTCAACATGAAAAAGAAAGTTGAAATGAGACTCCTATGCAAAAGGTAATTAGTGTAAATTACATTCTCTGGCTTTTCCCTTCACCGCGGAGAAGAGGAGAAGGGAAGAGAAAGAGGCGGCAGGGGGAATTAATTACCTTGCCTGTCCTCCTCAGTGTTGGAGAGGGCTGTTACGTAGAGCAGTCATGGAAATGACCAGTGTCTCCGGTGGAAAATAGCTTTGGCGGGGGGGCCCTTCACGTAGAATTAGACCGGCTATTATGGTAATTATTCACCCTTGGCTACAGGGCAACTAATAACTTGAATCTATATGATTGACTACTTCCTTTACGGTAACAGCTGAGTTTGTTGTCATGTCTTTGTTTGTTTAAGACTTTGGTTTCACTTGGTTTCATGATTATTCAGAATAATTTTTATTATTTGGAATCAGATTTCCAGCACATCTAATTGTGGTCATTGTGCTTGTCTCAGTTTGTGTCATCTTCCTGTTGGTTCTGCCTCTTTTTTTTTTCTTTTTTTTTCATCTTTTTTTTCCATGTTTGCCTTTGGTCCTTCTTGGCCCAGACAGAAGGCCATCAGGCAGGCCTGCTGGCAGGCCGGGCAGCAGTCTGATCACCCTGGGAGCTTGGTCTCATAACCCAAACTGACACCTTGATGGATGTCTGATGAACGGAGCAGTCCAGCAGCCCCCAGCTGTGGAAAAGCTAATATTCAGACACTGCCAAACCCTACCCGCCTGCCCTCTTGCCCGGCTAGATATGGGTGTTGTTGTGGTGTGCTCATGCATGCATGTGCATATGTCTCTCGTGTGTGTTTGAGCCCGTACACACATGTGCCATCACCCGTTTGTAGGGGAGGCCTGCGAGAGGATTAGACAGCTGCAGAAATGGGCAAGAAGGCAACTTCATTTGCAGATCTGCCCCTCACAGGTCAAGCAGTACTATTCCAGAGAGGATTCATTCATTCCTGCCTGGAAAAATGAACAGAGTATGACTCAGAAGCTGATGATGACGATGATGATTATGATGATGATGATGATGGTGGTGGTGGTGGTGGTGGTGATGCTGCTGCTGACAGGCACTGCACCATCACAGGCAGATTAATGTTTTATCCATCCACACAGCCATTATGAGTTAATGTGACCTTGAATTACCTCGTGGTTTCCAGGTATGGGGAATGCACCCCCGTCCTTGTTGAGGGGAGGTTACTCCTCTGAGGGCTGAGGAAAAGACAGACGGACAGAGAGAGCAAAACTTTCTCACAAACTGCCCTCAACTCCCTCCTGTCACCCTCCCTCTTCCCCCTCACGCTTGTTTGGAGCTGCTTGATTGATATCTTCCTCACAGGCCACGACCCGCGCTTAGAGTCCAAGGTTGCAGCTTTTTTAACTTTGATTAGAATTGCAGGAAGAACCCTGGGGGCCTTTGGGGGGCCATGGCAGGGCCACACCCCGTGGCAGAGAAGGGGGAATTGAAGAGGGTCTTTCTTCCTGGCTGTTTTGACAAGCAGGGTCATGTGTTTAGCTCTTCACTGTCCACAGTGGTGAAGGAGAAAGGGCCAGGGGAGGGAGGATAGCTAAACAGTCGGTAAGAGATGAGGTGATAGTTAAATAGCTCGCTGGAAAGAACAGCCATCACTCCACAAATCCAAGCAGGTGCCATTGTGAATGTTTATTTCTTGTTTTTTGCTTTCACTCAGTGTCAGGGCTGATCTGTTTGTTGACCTGATGCATCGCCTTATGACTTGTTAGGAAGGCAGTTTACTCAGAAAAGGTTATGAAAATGGATAAGCTGTCTTTACAAGTATCGCTTTTGCATTATTCAAAGCTTCCTATCTGAAAAGAAAAGTGAAATCCAGTGTTGGGGGGATTCTTTGTGCTATTGATTTGTTGGAGCATTTAGTGGAAGAAGCTGAGGCTTTGGAGGGAGATAGAATGTGAGTTTTATGTGAGATGAGATGTGTGTGTGTGTGTGTAGCTCTGCATTGAAGGCGGGGGAATATGTGAGCTCTCTGATGTGCTGAAATAGTTCACAGGTGTGATCTGAGGGTTTTGGAAACAGATGGGGGGGGGGGGGTTGCCTGAACTGAAATGACAGGTTAGTAGAGGCCAGACGGACACAGGAGGCCCGGCGTTGAATACAAGCTGACTACTTCTGGCTATTTCAACAGGCTCAACTTTTCATATAGTCTTTTCAGCAAATTTCTCTGGAGTAAAACTGCCTCCAGTACTCCGGCACATCATTCTTCTGGCCTCTATTTTGTTTTTTTTTTTTGCATGGAGGAAATTCAATTGAGATGCAAGGGGGACTTCGCAGTTCTCATTTTCTCTTCAGTCAGTAAGCCTCCTGTTTTAGTGCTTCTGCCATATGTTTCAGACCTTTCTCGGAAACAGCTCTGAAAGCCCGGCTCTGAGGTCCTTGAAGAAGGAGACCACATCAGTTGCTGACATTAGTTGGTTTTTATCGAAGGGGAAAAGGGAGGCAGGCTGGGATGGAGCCTCAACCCTGTCGAATGCTTACACAAGGCATTTCCGTGTTGGTTGTCATGCATGTGTGAAGGCCCTTTTTTCCCCCTGCACTGTTGTTTCACACTGTGTATGCTGTCAGCTTGTGTGGAACAGCTGCCTCTGCCTCTGACTAGCAGTGTAACGACTCTGGGCTCTGTTAGGAGGGCTTTAGCTGGAGTTTCGTACGGTATTAAGTGTAACATGCACAAATGAGGTATATGCACAAAACTTGAAACTTGTTCTTATGTGATGGCACAAAAGATATCCCAGCCTTGACTGCTGGCATCAACACCATGAACACACTCAATCCACAGCATTTAAATGACTGGAACACTGAATATGTCATTTCTTTTCTAAATGGATTTGTATCACTTTGGAAACAATTTTCTGGCTAAAATAAATAAATAAATGAATAAAGTTCACCTCCTTGTATTTGACGATCAGCATGAGAAAAAAAAAAGATGAATATCCCTCTTAGATTTAAATAACCTCCTCTTGCTAAAAGTAATGTAGGAACCTCTCTACAGCGAGGATGAGAGTAGCATCTGTTAAAAAGTACGATGCTGAGAATCTCTGCACCTTATGACACATCCAGTGCTTTGATCCGCTATGAGAGCCACGGTTCACACAAAGGTTCACATTTTACTGCTTCTCAATACAGCACAGTGAATAAGGCCTTTTGTTAACTTGGGCCTGTTAAGCAATAATTACACAGGGATTCCTCGAGCATAAAGGGCACTTTATATGCTGAGGGTGTAAATCATGTTTTTTTTTATTTTTAATATGTGAATAATATTGCACAGTGCAACGTGAGCATGATCTGCATTTTGCTCGCATGCCATATATTGCATGCTCACTTTGCAATCTCTCATCATCCGCCAGTGACCCCCGCCAATTTCCCACCCCCCACCCCTTCGTCTTATTGCCTCGTCCCATCACTAACCCCCCAAAACCAAACCACTGGCTTGTTTTTGGTGCACATTGTCCCAGGTCTTAATCCTATTGTTTGTAATAATGTCCCTGGCATACCCGTCCGTTTGACATCGCACTCTCTGGAAGAGAGCTGGCGCTGCGTCACATCGCACATGCACACACGAAGCTCATAAAAAAAAAAAAAAAAAAAAAAAAAAATAGAAAAGAAAAAAAAGTTGGAACAAAGCTTTGAATGTGGTGCAAAGACAACAGATGATGTAAGGTGCTACAGCTGGATGGTGAGGGCAACTGCCACACTCACAGCCACTTTATTTAAACAAAAGATCCTAACCGTCTCTTCGTGTTACATGAAGCGCGGAGTGAAAAATGGTTTGCAGTTTTTAATCAAGCCTTTCATAACCTCCACATATTTCCTCCTCTTCTGGGGAAAAAAAGACAGGATGGGAGGGAGCGAGAGGGGGGGTGTTTACAGACAGATATTAAAATAAGCAGAGAAGAAGTGAATTACACAGTGAGATTAGGCCACTGAGGTTGAGGTTTAAAGGGTATATGCACAGACACACCTATTGGCTCTACCATGAGTGGCAAGCCAACATGGACTAAGTGCCGCTGCCAGCCCCATCACCACTCCTGGCTCCGGCCCCTCTCGGTCATGGAAGGGAAGTGGAGCGATGGGCGGCTGCTGGCGGCCCCTTCACAGATGGCTGCAGGTACAGCTCTACGCTTGGCTGATAACCAAGGACTTCAAAGCTCAGACGAGTGCTCAAACCCATTTCTGTCCAGAGCCAGGAGGCAAAAGGCACAGAGCAGAGAAAGGAGGCAGCTATAGACAAGGACTGGGGTCATCAAAAGAGTCAACAGGCATGGAAATGAGCAGCTTTAGTCCTTTCCTTTTCCTCCACTCCTTTTTTTTTGTGCAGTATTTGTTCTTATATTCTTGCTCAGACATTCTCCACTTCTCATCGTTTTGTTCGATCTTTTCAAATTTTTATCGACATGCTGCGTGGTTATCATTCTTCTATGACCGCGAAAGCAGACACATCCTCTCGCTAGACAGAAACAGAACTAAAATGTGATGGTCATTGCTACAAACAGTGGCTCCTCCATCTCAAGTGATTTCTTTTTCTCTTTTTTTTTTCTTCCTTAATTTGCTTCGCTTAGGAATCCCGTATTCCCTGTGAAAAATCAGTTTCAGTAAACCAAGAAGTTCCACATCAAAAGGAGCAGGAGGTGGAAGTGACAAAAGTGTATGCTTGTATAAAAAGATAAATCTCTCAGAGGTTTAATGAATTAGAGTCATGAAATGTAGTAAAATGGTCTCTGTATGTACTTAATATTCACATATGTAGAGAAAAACGATTCCTCCATTTCTGCCGAAGGCTTAGGAATAAGCTTTTATGAGCTCTTAAGGGATAATGTAGAGAGGGATGCGATGTTAAAAAGTCATTGATTCAATTAGACAATCCAGTGGCTCCTCTGCTCTAATAATGCTCCAGCACTGACATGACAAAACGCTGTATGTCCCAACTTGAAGAGATATTTCCTCACAGCTGCAATACTGCTGCATGAACATCTCGGAGGACATTTAGTAACATTTAGTTGCAGCATAAATGAATGGTTATGGTTGTTTAACGGCACTGTGATCCTTTTATCAAGAAACTGTAAAATTTAGGATCTTTAGAAAGATTTGAAGTGTATATTAAGTTTGCTATTCCCATTATTTTATTCTGAAAGATCTAATAAAACCCTCTTATTTTAATGGATGGGTGCTGAGCTTTGAAGAACGTTTGTGCTAAAAAAAACCCCAAAAAAACCCAGAATTAATAGTGACATTTATTACTGGAAATGTTCCTCATGCGTGTCTCATTTAAGTATGTTTAAAGTTTAAAGTATGCATTCACAGTAAACTTATTAAACATAATTCAGGAAGAGTAATAGCACGACCTGTTTATATATTTCTGGGCCCGAGTGTGTTGCAGCATTAAAAAAAAAAAAAAAAAAAGAAAAAAAACAGGTTGCGCACCTTTTAGATCCACTCCTCACTTCAAAGCCTCAGGCACATCATGGCCAGCCAGCAGCTCTCTCTGGCAGCCTTTTGAACTGACCCCTCCATTCAGCCTGAGAGATGGAGAGGGAGAGGGAGAGGGAGAATGACAGCGAGAATGACAGAGACTGAAAAAGTGAAGAAGGAATAGAAGGGAGGGCGGCAGCGAATCCGGGTTGGAGAGATGAATACCATCTTCTGGAGGCCCCAGGCTTCAGGGGCACCTCCAGAGGTCAGGGGGGTGCTTGTGTGTGTGTGTGTGTGTGTGTGTGTGTGTGTGTGTGTGTGTGTGTGTGTGGAGGGAGGGGGCCGTTTGGCGGTTAGTTTTGTGGGGGTGGGGGGGTTGCTGGTTTAAAAGGGATTTCGTAGGTGGTGGCAACAGTGTTGTTGGGGGTCGTAGATCTGAGCCCTCGTCTCCTTTAACCTGTCCTCCCCCTCTTACATCTGGGATCAGCGCTGTCCAGCAAGGCGCCCGTCTCCTCGGCTCCCCTGACAGAGCCAAGCAGCTGCTATCACACACAAACACGCTCCCACCCCTCCATCACTTTTTTTTTCTTTTTTTTTTAAGAGAAGCTGGCCCAGAAAAAAGGCCAAAAGTTGACCTTTAGCTACGAGGACCTGTTCTCTTTCCCTCGCTGCTCCAGAGTGGTCCAGGCCAGGCCAGTGGTTTTTATCTCGTTAGACTTGTGCGAGACGGAGACAAGTGAGCGAGTGAGCTCTGCACTTAAAACTTAAAGTGGCATCCGTCTCAATCAGATCCCAACATTTTAATAGCACGTCTATCTTCATTCACAGCAGAGCATCTTACAGTATGATGAATAATTATTTACTGACTGACTTCCCACAGCTCATCTTTTCCATCTGTTAAAAAACGCTCTCAGCTACTACTGAAGTGGGAGTTTAGAAACATCCGAGGCCACGAGAACACAACCAAGCTGGCAAATTCTTAAAGTAAATGGATCTTGTTTCATGTAGTTGACTAAACAAAGTTTGCCATTATGTGTATAATTGTAAAACCAACAACTCCTGTCCTCCTTTTGTAAGTGTTTACCTTTTATGCAAGCCAGTTCAAATGTGTACTTCCCAAACACGGCCACTCAGTGTGTGGGTGTTAAACTGATGGTCAGAATAGCCATTTCCTGCCTGGTTTTGGCTGCTATTTGTGACTGTGAGGACACTGTAAATATAATCGGCTAAAGCCATGAATTTCACGCTGAATCAGACGTAGAGGGCTGAGTTGGCTCGCCATATTTATTACCTCAGCCGCTGCGGCCAGAAGGACTCAACAGCCATGTTTATGACACACTGTCAGTTGGATTAAGGACACATATGCCTTGCTAAATTTGTATGTGAGCACATGTTTGTGTGTGTGCTATAATCTCTTAAAAGCTGCTTGAATATATAGCCTGGTGGGCCTCCTCACTTTGTCAGACAGAAGACAGACGGAATGAGAGAGGCTACAAAAGGAGAAAAGCGTAAAAAAAAGATGAAGATGAGGAGAGATTAAGGGATTAAAACAATTTATTAAACATGCATATGGATGAATCACCTGCAGTATGAAGGCAGGAGTGCATGTGGAGGCATTTTAGAGGGAGAAAAAGGCATCTGTAGTTTAAATTAGTCTGATCTACGGCCCTAATAGGCTCCGAGTAGCAGCTTCACACACCCCACTGAAATATCACACACTCTTGTCACCTGGGGAGGCATGTGCACCCTATTTGATAGTGGAGAGCACTACGGGGGGGGGGGGG
>NW_019525106.1:202246-211078 GCF_002814215.2 Seriola lalandi dorsalis | reverse complement strand
GGGGGGGTTGGGGCTGGAGCAGTAAACCAGCCACATGTGGGGGTCTCATGTGAACTCTCATGAGAGATGGGTAGAAGCCAGTAAAAAGTAGGTGTCCTGCACCTGCACCAGCATTATCATTATGAATCACACTGACTGACTTGTATGTCACAAGTTGTTTTGATAATAAGGAAGTGGATAGCCGTGCCCGTGTGTGATTGGCCCCCAGGTGCCTGGTCAGGTTGGACTGGTTCCTCTGTTGTCAGGGGTTCATCGCTGGGTTTTTAAGGGGTGGTGCTTTGGATAATTCCCTCTGGGTGTGTGTGCGTCTGTATGTTTTGGGCTGGTGTCGTCATGCATGTTGTTACTGCATAGCTAAGATTTTAGAGCTCTGACAAATAGTTCAGAAAGTCCTGCAAAGCACAAATAGTTACACAGTTACACACACACACACACACGAATGCACATACAGGTGGAGTCTCAGAAATGCATAGATGCATATCTTTGGTATACACGCCTAGTACACATATGCAGAAAGTTGTTTGTGTGTGTGTGTGTGTGTGTGTGTGTGTGTGTGTGTGTGTGCGTGCGTGCGTGCGTGCGTGCGTGCGTGGTATCGCGTGCATCCTCGGTCGAGGTGAGTGTGTCAAGCAGGACAGGCGTTATTCCATCTGTCACTGTTGGACATTAATGCAGCAGACTTTGACCCCTGAGTTCAAGAACACACCCAAAACCAAGGCTTAGTAGTGTGTTCCAGGGGACAGGGCAGGGTGGCAGGGTGGGGCGATGATGCCATCTCCTCAAAACACTGTCCAAGGCAGCGCTCCCTCCAACTGACCTCCCCTGTAACTGTCTCAGTCTTTGCCTTCAGCTATTTCTGTCTCTCACTGTTTGACTCTCTAATTCTTACTTTGCACAATTAGAATCAATAGTTTACCAACTGCAAACAGTGCTCACATTCCAAAAAATGGTAATGAGTAAAGATTATCAACTCATTTAACACTTTGGATGTGATAATCATATTAGTGGGGTTAATACAATTCAGAACCTCACAAAGCGAGTACCTGTTACCCATGCATAAATAACAAGGGATAACACGACATGAAAATCATGATGGATTTTTTTTTTTTAAATCCTTTGTTTTTTCTCTGTCAGTTGTTCATTTTCATCTTACAACATAATCATATTTGTTTGTCCAGGAAGAGGTCAGATCCTTTAGAAATAGAATTAAGGTCTCGGTCTCTGAAAGGTTCTTTTACAAACCTCATTCTGCTCCGGGCCTTTTGTTAACTGAACATTAGGCAGAATAATGACTGAAAGGTAATAGGTAGCTGAGCGGAACCTGGTTCTCCATATTTGTGTATGTAGGCATATGTGTGTGTGTGTGTGTGTGTGTGTGTGTGTGTGTGTGTGTGTATAACTGGCTTTTGTCCTTCACTCACTGAAGTGCTATCCTTTCAAAACCTCAGGTTGCGCTACGTTGCAAGAGCAGCAAACAAACCGCATACTTCAGTCTGTAGCTTACAGCACAACAACACATGGCACGCAAGAAACATCCACACAGCTCTGGCCCCTCTCAGATCGACTGCCCGCTGAAGGATGTTTTCTCCCACATTATTTTCTACGTCGGCTCGCTGTTTTTCTTGCCTGCAGTTCTCATATGTTAATCCCATTATAGTACATTGTGTCCGGCTGTCATTGTTGATCCTAATGACATAAGAGGAAGTGTGGTGTGGCGGGGCGTTTCTTACTGTGTGTAAATGATAAGGATTCTGGAGAGCGGCTGCTTATCAGGTGTGTGTCCTTGTGTGGCCCTGGATTGTGTTTGTAACTGTGGTCAAAGCAGCGCAGCTTGATGCACGCAGTGGTTGTCAGCGGTAGTGCAGTGAAGTAACAGGTGCCACTGGTTTATGGTTCGGCACGTTTTCAGCTCCCTCCTTCTCATTTTATTTTGCTGCTGCTGTTGAACACGAGACAGAGGACAAAGTTTCTTCTTTTCTCTTTCAAATTCACTTTTACTTTTGCAACAGCAAGGGCATGTATTACTAGGCATTTCTTTCTTTCTTTCTTTCTTTCTTTCTTTCTTTCTTTCTTTCCTTTCTTTCTTTTCTTTCTTTCCAGGGGGAGGAAGTGGGGTGCTGTGCTTTGTACACTTGCTACACTCGTGATTTGATTAATAAGAAATCCAGCTCAAGCAGAGCCACTCTGCCATCCCTTCCTCCTCCTCCTCCTCCTCCTCCTCCTCATCTCCTGCTCCTCTCCTCCACCCTGTGCCTTGGTTCAGTGCCTGGTTAGGCTGACCTGGCAGTATAAACAAGGCAAATGTTTTTCTCACACCAGCCGTTTTTATGACCACACTTACAACGTGAATAGCAGCTTTCTTATCTACTGACAGTTGCCCCAGGGAACTAGGTCTGTCAGCTTTACTTTAGATTAGAAATGCTAGCACTGAAACTTTAACTACACAAGTTATCATCTCCTTGGTAAACCCTCCAAGTCAATAATATATTCAGAGCTGTCTTTCACATCGGTTTGGTGTGAGTGTGTGTAGCTGTATACGCCTCTTGTCATTGCTGCTCCTGGATGTGGACATGTGCGGTAGCTTGTGTGTGTTTGTCCTCGCTTGTGTATCTATGCCAGTGCATTTGAGCGAATGCTGACCGAACATGTTATCTCACAGCTAACACAACATGTTGTATCTTTGGCTGTTAGTTTCCAGGAAGGAGAGAGTTGAGGGAGTGTCACATTTACAGCAGGCATGTTGCTGATTTACGAGCAGAGAAGTTCTGTGTAGTACGTCTGTCAAACAGCATTCGTGTTTGCCTTTTAGGCCGCCCATATGCGAGATGGATATCTGTCCTCTTTTTGTGTGTTTGTAAGAGAGTGTTGGAGGGAAATGGCGAGGCAGTTCCAACTGGTCAAGTGACGCGGTCAGGATGAGCTGATGGAGCAGCAGCCTGCATGACAGTATCTCCCTGCGAGCTCGTCTGATGCATTATTCTATAAATAAGCAGAGATGAGAGGGCTAAAAAAGCAGACAGGATGGTCAATAGTGGCCGCGGGTGAGAGAGAGAGAGAGAGAGAGAGAGAGAGAGTGAGAGACTATTCAGTGTCAAGCTCCAGCTCCCCCACCGAAGGCAGAACTCAGGCAGGAGGCAGGAACACAAGGCTCGGCTTCTCTCTATGAACAATATGTTCCTCTTCAGTGGTGCATTCAATGTTGTATTTAACCCCAGAGCCACTGTCACTGTCCCCACTACAGGTTTTCCACCAGTGGTGCTGTCGGCCATGTGTGCACATAACATCACTCCAGAAAATATATACAGACTGGTGACTAATTAAAAGGAAACTTGGATAAATGAGAAACAAATGCAGATGTTTCCATACAGGCTCCGGGGGCTCGCTGAATGGTTCGATGTGAATCATATGCTGTGGCCTTTGCATTCAATGCAACTGTACACCTATGGGAGAGTATCTATCTATGATATCTTTTTGGAATAATGGCGTTCATTCCTTCAGTAGATTTGCAGAGAATCTATGACAAAGAGATATTGAAGCTGTTCTTACTAATACAAATGATGTTGCTCTCCTATCAACACGTCAGGCTGCTCAGAGACGGGCCGGAGGTGAGGGAAGCAACACACACACGCGCAAACAGCAGCGAAGGGTGAGATAATGCTTTGTCTAGACGGTCAGAAGTTATTTCATTAGCAAGCGATTTGACCCACCCCCACCCTCACCCCATCCCCACCCAAACTGTCCAGTCCTGTAGACACTGGGATGTCCAGTAAAGAGACAGGGTCATCAGAGAGTCTCCATTGGTGTCAGTAGCCATTAGGCCTCAGGAAGTAATCCAAATATACCCAGGCCAGGGGACATCGACCAGACAGACCTGACTGCCGTCTCTTGCTGTCTCTGCATAGTCTCCTAGGTGACGGCTGGGCTCTCGGTACCGTATCTATCCACTCAGATAGACATTTTTGTGCAGACTTAACGAGGAACAGTTGCTCTCTGGATATTGATTGATATATATATTCAAATTTATTAGCCTTATTTTATGCATTCTTGCTGTGCAAAAAGATCTGTTTATCTCACCCTTGAATTGTTTTGAATTATGAAGCACAGAACTTTGGGCACAGGCATGGATAAGTGGAATGACAAGCAGGTTTTATATTAAAAGACTATTTGTAATTACAAAAGGCTACTTGGCAGGATTGGTGGTATCTAAAGGTGTTCTCATCAATACTCTTTGTCATGTTGTCAGCCGAGTATAAATGACGGGTTTAATAAAAGAGAGCAAACAGAAGCAGGTCACAGGCTAGAATGTGAGGGCCACTCGTGGCCCCGCTCTCCACGCTCTGTTCTCCTTCCCTCCTTTTCAGTCTGTCTCTCACCCTCGCATGGCATGCAGAACGGCCCTGATCCTCCCAAAAAGAAGATTAACAAACCCCTGACAGAGAAGTAATCTCTCTGAAAACATTGACTATTACCATTTCAACATGCTGCCTCTAAACAGTGGAAAATGCCTCTCTGGTATTCTTAATTGCAGTGTGTGGGACACACTGTGTTCCTTTAGGTATGCTAAATGGAAAGCCTTGGCTACTGAAGGTATTCCAACATTGTAAATGTACTACAATGGACCTTTACAGTTTTGCGCTTGGCATAGAGTTCAGAAATTCAAATAAACTTCAAGAAGACATTTTCAAGGGAAGGTCTTTTGCACTGTGTTTTTTCTGACAACAGCATAGAAGGTTTGTTTGTTCAGATTCTACATCATAAATATGTTTGAACCTTGGTTTGGGTGAAGAGTGATTCATGAGGACTGGAACCGCTTTTCCAAAGAAGTATAATTGGTCACATTGTTGCCTGTGTATGTTGTCATGAGATAACATTCCAGCCATTTGACCTCTTACTTTTGGTTCATTTAATTACTTATCTGTGTTCTGCACAGGGCTCTTAACTGTTTGTACAGCTTTTTGGTTCTGTGGCAAAACGAACTCTGCAGAATTTCTTAACAAGTCAAAGCTGAATTTCAAGAGTTTGCGACACATTTCTAAAGATTTTGTGTCAGTTATATTTCAGAGCCCCTTCCCAGTCATGGGGAGCATATGTGTCCTTTAGTTCAATGCACCATGCAGGCAATGTCAGGTGAACTCTTTGACCACTTTGTTAAAACTGACAGAGAGTCAATGAGTGACTAAGATCGGGGTTGAGGAGGAATTCATGTGATGCTAATGCAAAGAGCAGCTAGCCTCGATCTGGCCTTGTAAAACCCCGAGCTATCCGCAGTCATGCTGGCAGATATGTAATGCTGGAATTTTCCATAAGAGGACAGGCCTGCCCCTGTGTCTGTCTATCCATCTTTCTGTCCATCAGTCTGTGCCTGTGATTATCCTGTCAGGCTCTCAGTCACACACTGTTGACGCTGCTCTGTGACGCAACTCATCATTCAAATTATTTTTAGCGTAAAGTCCAGGCACAGGAATTGGTAATCCAAGGAGTGACATCTGGCCTTCACGGCTTATGTGATTAGCACAGAGCCTTGCCCCTAATAGCCTAGCGGACGTTCTTCATTACCTCTCTGGTCTAGCCATACCTAGTGGGACATGAAGTGTCTAGGTGTGGGCACTTAAAGCAAAAAAAAAAAAAGACTACATCTTATGGATTGATCAGAGCATGTATGTGCAGATATCACGGCAGAAATAAGAACTACAGGAAGCATGGAGGTGCTATGCTACATCCGCTGCTGTACAACACCGGCGAAGCTTACAGTGAACTGTATCTCCAATCCTGCAGCATTAAGGCTAAGACCAGATGATGCAAAAGAAAGATACAAAAAACTCAAAAAAAAAAAAAAAAGGAGGAAGAGAGGTCAGGAGAGTTAAAAAAAAACAAATGAAGCAAAGTATACTGGAAGGCTGCCAGCTTGCCAGCTTCCTACTGAATTAATCATCATCACCACTCAAATGGCTAATAATGACAAAGTGACCAGGCATGTCCCCTCCTCTCTGCTTTCTGTCCGCAGAATGGAGCCCACAATTATGGACGTCCCAACGTCTTGGAGGGAAATGGTCCTCTAATTATCTTTGAACGGAGCAAAACTTCCCAGCTTTCAAGATGTCTATTAAACACACAAAAGCAGCAATTTTTCCAGCAGCAAACAAAGTTAAAGGGCTGTTTGCATGCATGGGCTTTGTTAGTGTTTGTGTGCACGCTGCGACCGTAACATTCTTTGAATCACGCATCGGTTGATCAACAGCGAGGCCTAATCGTGTGTGTGGGCGTCGGTATGGCCAGGTGGAAGCTCTTAGTTTGTTAGCAGTAAACTAATTGTGGGTTTACTGGAAACCGTTTAAACATAGCATTACTACAAGTCTCATATAATCGTGCCTTGTGCTGTAATAATCATTTCAATGTTACAAACAAGCCTGTTTGTAAAAGAGAGAGATAAAGAAAGGGACTATTTTTGGGCAGTTGTTTGCTTGGAGAAGCTTTTGCTTATTCTGAGGCAGCTTGTTCCCAGGAGTTCAGAGCACAGCCTCGCTGCAGTTTTGCTTTTGTTTTGTTGTCTTCAAGATCCGTGGTTGAGAGCTCAGTTCAGTGCCCTTCTCCTGTTTTCATAGTTACTTTAGCAAAATTTCTTCCACCACCTTCCCTAAAGTGAGTAATTGTGTACCAACAAATACAAGGGCTGGGTTGTGTAGTGGGGAAGGAAATTGCAATCATTCCTTTGGCCTGTTTTTGTGTACAATTGTGTGTTGCACCTCTGTCTCTGTGGAGTGTCCCATGAAAGGGTATTCTTTTAGTATTCACTCAGCCTATTTACTCTGCTGCAGATGGGAACAGCGGGGAAATGGCATTTCCTCTGCATGAACCAGTGGTTTGCATAAGCAGCACTCAATCTAAATCTGCTTATCTTTCTAAACATTCTGGCTTTTATTTATGTTGTATAACAATATTAAAAAACTTAATTACATTGTATTAAAAAAAACAAAAAAAACCTGTCCCTTTCCCGGCAGTTTTAATGACGTAGTATCTGATGTTTTAATACAAAAATACTTAATTGTATTTCTCAGAAACAATTCAACGTCAAAGCAACAAATGCTTAATGACATTTTGAAGGTTATTTAAATGTCTGTTACTTTACAATGATGTTAAAGAGTTCAAGAGGTTAACATGCTGACACATCAGCATATACGCTTGGTGTTTTAATGACCTGCTCTGACCCAAGCTGTCTTTATTTAAAGCTTCTAGCTACCACTCGTGTTTCAGACACTCTCAAATTCCTAACCTCTCACTTTCATCCCCCTCCTGTCCTTGCTCCTCCCCTCTTGTCACAGGTATGGCCTCGCAAGTGCAAGTGTTCTCCCCTCACACTCTCCAGTCAAGTGCCTTCTTTAGCGTGAAGAAACTGAAGGTGGAGCAGAGTTGTAACTGGGATATGACAGGGTACGGCACACACAGCAAAGTCTACAGCCACAACAGCAGCAAGAACGTGTCGGCCGCCAGTGGGCCCCTAGGCATCAACAGCTCCCTGCAGGTCGCCAGCTCCACCCTGCCCTACGAGCAGGCGCTCATCTTCCCAGCCAGCGCGGGCCACATTGTGGTCACCTCAGCCAGCAGCACTTCAGGGGCCGTGGGGTCTCTGCTGGGCAGCGGGGGTGGAGGCAGCAGCAGCAACAGCAGCGGTGGTGGAGGTGGCGGCGGCGGCAGCGGTGTGGGCGGCGGGGTTGGTGTTCACAACCTGACACGCCGCAGCACGGTCAGTCTCCTAGACACCTACCAGCGATGCGGGCTTAAACGCAAGAGTGAGGAGCTTGATAACAACAGCAGCGTGCAGATCATTGAGGAGCACGGTCCACCGATGATCCAGAACGGAGCGGCCAGTGGAGCCACGGTGGCTACAGTGGCCACTGCCACCTCCACGGCAACATCCAAGAACAGTGGCTCCAACAATGAGGGGGACTACCAGCTGGTGCAACACGAGGTGCTCTGCTCCATGACCAACACCTACGAAGTGCTGGAATTCTTGGGGCGAGGAACCTTTGGGCAGGTGGTCAAGTGCTGGAAGAGGGGCACCAACGAGATTGTGGCGATCAAGATCCTAAAAAACCACCCGTCTTATGCACGGCAGGGTCAGATCGAAGTCAGCATCTTGGCGCGTCTCAGCACGGAGAGTGCAGATGACTACAACTTTGTGAGGGCCTACGAGTGTTTCCAGCACAAGAACCACACGTGCCTGGTATTTGAGATGCTGGAGCAGAACTTGTACGACTTCCTCAAGCAGAACAAGTTCAGCCCCTTGCCGCTCAAATACATCAGGCCCGTGCTACAGCAGGTCGCCACAGCACTAATGAAACTGAAGAGCCTGGGGCTGATCCATGCTGACCTGAAGCCAGAGAACATCATGCTCGTGGACCCGTCTCGACAGCCCTACAGGGTCAAAGTCATTGACTTTGGCTCAGCCAGCCATGTGTCCAAAGCAGTGTGCTCCACCTATCTGCAGTCCAGATACTACAGGTAAGAGCTGCAACTTTGTAAATAATAATTAGTTTGTTATGAAAATGTATATGAAATTTAGGCATTTTATGTCACATTGTAGTTGCAAAGAGGAAATGGCACAGAGAAAAAAGAAGACTCGTCTCTTTGTTTGTTCCTGTTTGCTCTGTTTGGACGATCACTGTGCTCCCTGCATCTTGTTTGATTTGTTGCTGCTTTAATAGGAATGTTTTCATAGTTGAGCTGATTATCTGGCCAAACACCCAGATTTGCTGCCAACCTTATGAGCTGCTGCTGAAGCCGTCTCTCTTCACTCCAATTCTGCCTTTCCTGTTAGCCTGTTTACCACCCCCC
>NW_019525106.1:200261-202226 GCF_002814215.2 Seriola lalandi dorsalis | reverse complement strand
TTAGTTAACCTCCCCTTCCAGTGTGGGAGAGGGCAGTAAAACTCAAACGCTTGCTGAGTAGCCAGCTGCTTAGTGTGTTTTATCTGATAACACAAGCATGTTTTACTGTTACTTTGATAATTATTGAGGGGCCTGTTACTTCACAACCTGCTGAAGCTCTGGTGAAGGCGCAATGGACCACAGCGAATATTTGAAGTAATGGCATTTTTTTAAGTATCATTGAGAGGCTCAGGGGAAGAAAGTGTTTTTTCCTGCTTTCAATGGAGGGTTTTTGAAAAGATCTCAGAGAAATTCCCTCATTGAGGAAGGGCACCAATCATGCGGGGTGGCAGCCTGCCCACAGGCTTCTATTCACCCTTCTGCTCCCCAGGCCCCCGGACCCTCAGCCCCCCATCACCATGGCTGGCTCCCATTTCCCCCGGGATAGAGATGAGGGGTCAGCCTGAGTTCTCCTGTAATATGTGCCTGTAATCCACACCAGCGGGCCCTGCATTAGAACCAGATGACTCTCTGGGAAGGCCTTTCTTTCTTCTCCCAGCACTTTCTTAAACAGTCTTTTTTGCCCATAGCAAACAGTGTGTTTAGGTTTGAGCAGAGGCAGCGTTGGGAGAGCTGTGCGAGGAATCAAACAGTGTCTATGTCCGTACAGAGAGAAGCTTTGTTTGGGGCTCAGGGCCTGGTGCTGAGGGAGTAACAGGTGTGTGTGTGTGTGTGTGTGTGTGTGTGTGTGTGTGTGTGTGTGTGTGTGTGTGTGTGAGAGAGAGAAAGAGAGAGAGCCGTGGTACCACACATGTAAACACACACCCACAGATATATACCCGCTCACACATGCCAGGTGGAAGGTTCTGCAACTGCGCATAGGGCAGATTGTGTAAAGAGAAGTTTGCGGTCCCCATTTAGTGGATTCTGTTGATAGAAGAGTTTGGTTTTGTTATCTTTACAGTTTATCATTAGCTTTTTGAAATATCCCACACTGAAGGCCATTGTCTCCTGTAGCAACAGGAAGGTGGCGAGGCTTACAGTGGAGAGAAGTTAGAGCGAACAGTGATGGCTCTCAAACAGCTGCATTCACATACCACATCAGACAGGTGTATTATTTTATTGGAGCTTTATTGTGTATTGAATTGTACTTTATACAGTCCTCCCCAACCGGCTCCAGAGCCTATATAAAGATGGGAATTGGATTGTACATATCAACAGGGCAGTGCTGTTTTATCGGTATAAGTAGCTCATCCTGGAGTAAACACCGCTAGTAGCCTGTTGTTGTTGCTCCTGGGCGGTAGGTCAACAAGCAGGCCATAAAATGTTCCTGTTTGTTTTCTCGGGCAGTGACGAGTGGAGGAGAGCGGAGAGATCATCCCTTCATTTCCTCTTGGCAGCGGAGGAGGGGAAAGAAAGGCTGACATTGACCAGAAAATTACAGAACCAGCCACCGAAACCTAGACCAGGGACTTGGTGACCCTGGTTTGAGGCATTGGGAGTGGTGTGTGTATATATATGTGTGTGTGTGTGTGTGTGTGTGTGTCAACAGGTTTTCTGTGCTGCAATGCCATGCACGTACAGTGTGACAGTCTAGCGTATGTGTGTGTGTGTGTATGTGTGTGTGTGTGTGTGTGTGTGTGTGTGTGCGTTTTACCTGGATTTGTTGTGAGGAATGAGGCAAGTCTTACAGTCCAATTCAAAGAATGAACTCATGGGAGATGGGCACTACGGGTGTCTTAACATCACCCGCAGTTTGGGCAGTAAACAAACTTTGGCTGTGGGTAGAGTTCATGGTGAGTTCAAAAGCTTAGAAGACAACATCAAACCATCTTTGATGATTTCAGATGAGGAGATAGAAGGACAGTTTCCTTTACAGGGTAGAGATTACATACAGGTGTGATTTTCTAGCTCCTGACTGGCTCTGCATTGCTCTGTATCCTCAACAAAAGCAAAAACACCCTCCTCCCCTCACCCCCCCCCCAC
>NW_019525106.1:197065-200230 GCF_002814215.2 Seriola lalandi dorsalis | reverse complement strand
CCCTCCCTCTGTCGTATTCTTTGATTCTTGTTAAATAAAATATTTATGTCTTGTGCACTTAAATTTCTCTCAACAACCGCTGTTTTTGATTGATGGGCTGAAATTACATGAGAGTGAAGCTACTGCTACAGAAAGATCTTGAGAGCAACTTGTTTATCTTTCTTCTTTTACAATCTTTTCATATTGACGAGACTGAAGAAAAAGTCATTTCAAGCCCATTGCAGACGATATACCTACTAAGCCATTATCACTTCTGCTTTTTCCTTCCATCCAGTTGGGTGGGAGTTTCATCCCCCCCCCACGTTTGCGTTTTGAGCATCATAGATATGCTGTTGTCGTCGTATGTGCTGTAAGAGCCTTGCAAATGAGTTATGGATTTTCCACAAGGTTGACTCATGCAAATAAAACACCAGTATTCAAGGTAAACAAGTGATGTGCTATTTGCAAGAACAGCTCTCGGGGTGCTTAGAGTCTCTACTTTGTTCGCCTCAGTGCTGAGCGAATACAGGCTCATGTGGCTGAGCTCATCTATCCTTGTCAAATAGGCCTGTCTGTAGCACTTATACACTTGCTGCGACTGTACTTCAAGACAGCCGGTCTCCCTACAATTATTTAAATGTATTATTACCTCAAGCTCTGTGTAGTCTGCCACAGTATCTCTCTGTCCTGTTCTTAATTATTCTGTGGTGTTTACGTCCCGATTACATCAACTTGTGACCTATCCCTGGTCCTACTTCTTTCATCCTCCTTTCCTGCTCCCATTCTCCCCTCTTGCCTATAGCTAATGATGTAACAGGTAAGCCGGCTAGTCAAGCTCACCCTGTGCCAGATAAAGGGATTATTGTCTTGTCCCAGTTGGGCATAGTCGTCCTATTTATCTCATCGGGTAAAGGCCATGAGATGGGTGGAATGCGGCAAGACATTATTTAAGTTTATGTAAAGTTTCCTGAGGCAGAGCAGCTGGCAGGAGCCGGCCCTGTGGTGGCTGCCGGTAGTGAAAGGGAGGTGTAGCGTGCAGACAGGGGCAGGAATGTTAGGAGAGCATGCTCTACATGACTAGTCTGCTAGACTATCCAAGGGCCTCCTCATTTAAGAATGGGATTTCGATGTCTCCAGTTCTGTCAGCTCTGTCACTGCTAAATCTGGTGTGTGATCCTTAGCTGTGACTTCCAGACACAACAGAAATGACCAACTAAGCCTAAATGGAATTCCCACATTTAAAAACCTTCTCTCCGCCCCCCAGGGTTCATAAATCACTGTCTGATGTGTCTGTCTCCACCTCGGTACTATTGAGATGACTGGAATTTGGTTTGCTGCACTTGCTATGCTGTTGCATTGGACCATCCTCCAAATGCGCTATACAGTTTTCATACAGGACTCTTTCCTTAGTGGCAAGTACCTTCAAAGAAAGCTGTTCACAGCGGGATGCATGGATTATTCTGAGAAACAGGAACATTGTCTCTTATTGTTTTTTAAGTCTGCTTTTTTAGTTGTTTTGAGGGGCTTGTAACAAAATTTTGTACTTGGGTGGAGGCAGAAGCTAAGAGATCAATATTTAAAAACCTGAGCAAAAATGTTAAAAAAAAAAGAGCTACTATCTGCAAGAAAGCTAGAAGCAAGAAAACAGAAGAAAACAAAAGGGTGAGCCGACTTCTGAATCTCTCTCTATGCCTTGTTTGTTTGCGATAGGTGCCTGAACACATATATGGACTCCTCATCACAGGACACACACTTAAGCAGTCAATATATCCCAATGGGAGCGCTTGTCAGGATGGTTGAACTCCACCTTGCAACTTTCCACTGTAGGAACGTGTTTGGGAATTTTCCGCAAAACCAGCAACCCGACAATCGAAAATTTGACAAATTAGGCAGCGTTTAATTATTTCTCTAAAGCTCCTTTTCCATTCTGATGTTTTGGGTGTAAAAAAAAAAAAATATGAATGCCCTCCCTCCATGAGACTGTCTGAAAGTGAGTGCGATTATCTCCATATTTAAATAGTTAATTAACATGTCTCACTCTTCTCCCCCCCCACGCACCCCCACCCCGCCTTTGAACGCAGCTGTTTCGCAACGGCTATAAACACTTTTACCTTCACCACTCTCTCTGTACGCGTGGAAAGAGTCTTGCGAGCGGTGGATGTTACAGTTTCTTGCTCAATTGCCACGAGACGGAGGAGCAGCGACAGAGACAGAGCAATTTCCTCTAGTAATTAAACGTCTTAATATTAACATCTGAGAAGCCTGAAGCTGCACTGCGCACATGTCGGCACCTGCCAGCTCGTCCCTGTTATTTAACATGCACACATCACGGGCGTCATACTTGCACATGCGTAAGCGGCATATATGGTACATGAGAGACCCTACAGTATCAGATCCTCTTGCGTTAGCCCATCAGATACTGTGGGTGAAAGGAAAATGAGTCAACTGTGTCTGAGAGGGAGGAATGGACATGTTGATGTCACCAGTAATCTGAAGTGGCCAGTGTCTGTGTGCTATTAGTGTTATCAGTGTGAAGCTATAGAGGCCTGTGGCAGCGGAGATCTTAATGCATCCAGATGGAAACTTCACCAAAAAAAAAGCTCATATTGTGAAAGTCATTCTCGCATTTCTACTTTTAGAGCCCATATCTTTATTCATGTTGGCAGTAAAGATGGGTGCAGCTGATGCTACAGTGGGATCTCTGACACCCCCAGGCTTATGTCGTAGCCTTAATAACTGATGAAATATGTATCTGTCTTCATCAGGGGTGGTGCAGTCAGCGCTCGGGTCTGAGGCGCATGAGTGTAAGACGAGCCTCTGCCCCACCTGTCTATCTGTCTCTCTATCTGTTGTTTAGCGTCGCAACAGCCAGACAGACAGGGCAGGCGTTCCAGCACATTTACCCTGCCTCCGTGCGAAACATCAAGGGGTGTTTTAATGAATGAGGTTGCTATTAGTTACTGTTCTGTGAAGCGTGCGTTAAAGCGTATGTGTGTGTATGTGCCAGACAGGGAGAGAGAGGTAGGTAAACACCAGGATCGGGTTGCTACAGAGGAAAAAGATGAATTGGGAAAGGATGGAAAGGCAGATTCACTCGGTGGCTGTGGCGCTGTTAATAGATGCAGGTGTTGTTTATGGGAAGATTCTCGAGAAAGTATTCTGAACGGGGAGGAGAATGGGGGTGGG
>NW_019525106.1:176965-197045 GCF_002814215.2 Seriola lalandi dorsalis | reverse complement strand
GGGGGGGGGGGGGGGGGGGGGGTAGAGAGAAGAAGGTAGAAGGACAGAGGTGGGGGGTGTGCATGAGGTCGTTGTTTTGCATTCCTCACCAGTACCTGGAACAGTGCTCTCTTTCCCCCAAGCAGTGGCAGATTATTACTAATGCAGATGAGCTTTCATTAGGTTCAGCCTGACTGGGTGGCTGCTGTAGCATGTTGCTACTTTTTTTTTTTTTTGCTGACTTCCTGGTTGGTTTGTTTTTTTTTTTAAATTTATTTATTTCTTATAAAGCTATACTGTATATTTCAAGCTTGGGACCACACAGGACCAAGACCATCCTAGTGGTATTGACAGTAGATGCTGAAATCATTGGCTATTATCAGGACCTGACATAAAAGAAAGACCCCAAAAATGATAATTACTGCTCCCTGCTTCTTTTTTTTTTTTTTATGACAGTCATAACATCTTAGTATGCATGACAGAATCCTAATAACCTGTTTCTCATTTATAATTTGCCTCTGGGCAGCGCTTCCATGTGTCTCCACAGAGGAGCTGGCAAGCAGGAGACATGTAGCAGCTAAGCTAATTAACTACCGGTAGTCGAGCATATGCATTGGAACATATGCAGTAGTCAGTCACTAACAGTCATTTTGGAAAATAATGAACAAGGATTATTTAATAACTCATAGGGAAAAATGTGAACTTTGCCATCTAGCTGATAGATATACCTATCAATACAATCTGACAGGCCCAGGTACCTGTGTGTGTGTTTGTGTGTGTGTGTGTTTGTGTACCCCTGCTAGTGTGGGACTGTGTGCTCCGACGATAAGATGGAGCTTTCTGAGTTGCACCACATCATTTGATCCTGGCTACTTGTCTTTGTTCTCCCTCACAGTTCAATTTCCATACATTTCCCAGGATATTAAGCTGACGGAAATTAAGCTGCCTTGATAAAATGCAGCGAGCCGCCCACTCATGCTCAGTAAAGCTGCAGTCTCTCTGCTCTGTATTGATTGGCTTATTTGAAACGTAGGATTTTTCCTCACCCAAAGCCTTTGAGGTGGTTAGCAAATGTTAGGAGCGCACAAGTAGGAACTTGTTCGGCCTTACAGGTGTATGTGGAGTTGCTGCATAACACCGCGGGCTAGCTAAAAAAATCATAAAGTGGAAGGTCATTAAAATGGCCAGACTCGAGTGAAGGGTTACGACCACAGAACAATGGAATTTTCTTTCCACTTAAGTCTGAAAATCATTAACTGCACAGGTGAAATTTCTCACAGCAGTAGTCACATATTAATTATCCTGCCTGCCACAGATTTGTCTTTCTTTTCTGAATTCAAGCACCAGTGGGTTGGCAGGGTGATGGCTGCCATCAGCAGCTGACTGGCACAGGTGCCCCCAGGTCTAAATAAATCATGAGGCCTCCTACTGCTCCCCCCCCACCCCCCACCCCCACCATTCCTGTATGCCCGCCATCCCTCCGCAGGGAGCTCCAGAAAGGGGGTAGCTCCCCACCACCCCGCGCTGCCTTGGCTCCTTCCTGCCCTCCTTCCCTTTCTCTTCTTTCCCACCTCCCCTCACCTTCCCTTCAACCCCCTCACCTCTTCCATCCACTTACATGAATATTTAAAAGCTAACACCAGGATGGAAAATATGCAGCAAGGGCAGTGGAGACTTGCTAAAGAGGGAGAGAGAGAAAAGAAATGTTCATTTTGGGACCCTGAATTTCCTAATTTAAGGCAGGTCATGGGTGTATTGATGAAATTCAGAGAGGCTGACTTACAGAGAGAGAGAGAGAGAGAGTTATAAAGACAGAAAAACAGAGACTTAACAGCAATCAGAAAGAGAGACAGACAGAGGGGGCAGGAGGGATACTGAGAGAGAGAGAGAGGAAGAGAGAGAGAGAGATTGATCCAAGCTATAGCTGTCCAGCTGGGGAGAGGACTGGGGGGGATTGGGGAGGCCCGGCAGGGACCTGCAATTGGCTCCATGCTGACTCTGTGTGTGTGTGTGTGTGTGTGTGTGTGTGTGTGTGTGTGTGTGTGTGTGTGTGTTTGTGTTCGGACTAACTGCCACTGTGACAGAGAATGCCTGGTGTGCAGAGGCCCATGCAGGCTCCCATGAAGTTTTCAACAGAACAAAACAGATGCATTTGTTTTCTCAATTGGAGGAATTTGCTAATGTGCATATACAAGGGTAAATAGTTTGGCTAATTTGCAGCAGGCAAGTGGGCAGAGCCCTCTGTCGCTCAGCCAGCCAGCTGGGGCCCCTGTACAGAGAGAAAAGGAGGCTTTGATGACCCCCCACCCATCTCTCTCCCTCTTCCTCCCTCTTCATTTGGTATCATCCCTGGCTCGACACAATGACCTGATTTTCCTCTAACTACATTTTAACAAATTTACTCCGCTTGTTTTTATGTCCTTCCTCTCCCTCCCTTTTTAAATGTGTTCGTGGCGTTTGATGGACGATGTTCCGCATCCCGGTTAAACATAGCTCATATTCATGGTGACAGTTGTCGCTCTATAAAAATGTTGCTATTTTTCATTGCAGATGGCAGAATTAAATGAGGCTCTGTTCTTAACACGCAGGCTATTTTCAGCTCATAAAGTCGTGAAGCGACATCGCTATGTGACTTTTAGATTCCGATTAGTAAAGTCACACTTATTCATATTTATGGTAGTCAGTTTCAGATAGGATCAGAAACGTTTTAGAAAGATAATTCATTGAAGTTAACAGAAAAAGGAATAAAATGAAACTACAGTCTAAAGCACGGCGGCAACATAATAGTATCACAGGTTTGACACTACATAATGCAGCCGTGAGTTACACAAAGTTTTTGTTTCACCATTTAAGCAATTTATGGGTCAAGAAAAGGGTAAGGGAAGTTTATGATAGGATTTTTATCAGCACAAAGGATGTGATGTGGCCATCTGTTGGCAATGAGGAGTTGTCTGAGTTGAAGTCTTGCATAGCAATCTTTGTTTAGATGTCATAAGAAAAGGCTGTTTCCACACACACAATGTACGTCAGCATCGTCATTCCTTTGCTGACCTTGTGTCTCAGTGAACTCTTCACATATGGACGTCTCTATGGGCTTCGGAGGATGAGCCAGAGGAGCTTTTCATCAAAATTGCTTTTGTGGAATATAATAGCCACTCAAGATTCTGTTGAAGCAGTGTGCTAGTCATAAAAAAAAAATTTAAAAAAACGGGTCTGAAGCAAATCCTAATTCACCCAAGCTTGATAAATAATTTAAAATGACTAATAGTGGCTTGTGACAGAGAATGTATCGCCGTGGTGTATCAGATTGCGGTGGTTTTGGCCTGAGGCGTAATTTGTTTGGAAAAATAATTACTCCTGTATTGGATCCTGGTTAAATATTAAAAGGGTTAGCATTAGGAATGGGGCAGGATCCAAGGGTGTTTTGGTCTACTCCTGGGCAAACAGCGTTGCTGTAGACAGGCTGCCACAGAGGAGGGAAACAGCTGTATTTTATTGGTAAATTCAAACTGCATTGCTAAATTTCCCATAAGAAGAGCAATGCAAACTAATGAACTTTCCCTGTGCGCTTGCCCGCCAAGCTTTGAAGACTAATCCCAGTGTTTTATGAGCAAGGAGCGTCGGATTGTCTGTTGAGTTCAGCTGGTTATTGAGTGCACAAGCAGAGAGGCACCAAAGAGCATAAAGACGCTATATATCAGCCCAGAGAGGAAACAGAAAAAAAACATGTTCCAGTGAGATTGTGGATAACACAAATAAGAAAAAGCAGAAATACTAAAATTATAAAAAAAGAGATGGAAAAGAGGAAAAGACAAAAAAAAACAAAAGAATAAGAGGCAAATTAATCACAATAAATGTGAACAGCAGCTGCTCAGCTGTACTCGGCAGTTTGCTGTGTGTGTGTTGTGTGTGTATGTTGTGTGTGTGACTGCCTGACTAAACGCGGAGGTTATGTTCTGTCCCACTACACACAACCTGTTCAATGTTCATATTCTCAAACCACCTAATGGAACACAGCATCTCAGTGTGTGTTATCAGCATGAACTGGACATAACTCACATCACCCCTTTAAACACAGCGGGGACATTGGGGAGGCAGCAACACCACGGCACAGTGTTTCATTACAGCCAGAATCTACAGTATACATTATCAAACAGATGGCTTCTCTTTAAACAAAGACAGTGTTGTTGTCCTTGTACCCAGGGAAAGCAAATTACATGTACCCCCCCCCCCCTCTTCTTTTTATGACGCCATTTCAGTACACTGGCTTCAAACAGACTTTATCTGGGCATGACATACATACATGGATACACAAAACTTTCTGTATGTACTCCGTTGAAGACTTGGACACCGTAAGCAGATATCAAGACTCAATACACTCATTATAAACATATTACACTAATCCATTAACACACAGCCCTGGATCCTGCACAAGCTGCTTTCAACACAGTATAATACTCTAATTTCAGAAGGAAATACATTTAAACACATCAGTGACTAAAATAAAATGTCATTGTGTCTTTTAAGAGTGTATACAAATCTTTTCAGCCCCCCCCCCCCACACACACACACACACACAAACACCTTTTTTATCTGTCCTGTGTTTTTGTCTAAATGAATGAGGAACATTAACACGCATCATTTCACAGGAGTTCTAAAAGGAGTCTCTCTGTTGCGTCCGTTGCCTTGGCAACCAAGGCTCTTGTTCCAAAATTGTCCGTTTGCTTCTGAAGGTGCAACACCTGAACTGGAGCGGGGCTGTTTTGATCCGCCTGCCTGCCCCAACCGACAGCTGTGTACTTTAGGGACAGGGAGGGCCCTTGAGCCACACTCTCATCTCGCTGCTATTGTTTGCCCAGGTGGGCCAGGACGCCCTGTCTTTCTCCCTCCCTCCCTCTCTCACTCTCACTCTGCCCAGCTCGCCTTCGCCTCCCTTCCTCTGTCTCATTCCCTCTGCCTCTCTCACTCTCGATCTCTTCCTCTTTCTCTCTCTCGCCTCTCTCTGTCTTTGTTCCACAGGGACCTGTGGTCCAACTGAAGCTCTCGGTTACACAAAGAAACCCAAATTGGCTTTCATCTGCAGCCTGTTACCAGCTGTGTACATTGTGCGTTTGTGCTCCGTCTAAGCACAGAAAAAGTATAGATTTTACCCATGACAATGTTATTATTATTGGCTTTGACTCATAGCGCTTGTTGCAGCGAGGCTTGCTTCTCGTACAACTCCGGGGTAGGTTTCTAATTTCTTACTATGTGGCGTGCCTTTGCTGTTAGCAGTGCCGTTAGGTGTGCTCCCATCTTTCCGCTTTTGAAACAGGTTTTACATGTAAAAATAGGATGAGGTTGAGAAGCCCCGAGAGGCCCATTCTCTACTTCCATCTTGGGTCAATATGTGTGCCAGGCTCTTGACATAACACTCGTATGTGCTGGAGGAGCGCACCGCCCCACCCAAAAAAAAAAGGCCCAAACCAAACCTGTTATTCACAGTGTCACCATGGTGACAATGAGACTTCATGTCAGACACAAAGATTGGGTTTTTAGGTGTGTTAATTCACTCTTCCTACAATGTGTGTGTGTGTGTGTGTGTGTGTGTGTGTGTGTGTGTGTGTGTGTGTGAGACAGAGATTGGCCCATTTAGCATACCCAGAGTTTCTGGCCTTGTATACAGCACTGCTGAGGGCACAGAGAAGAACAGCTGAGAAAACAGCAGGGAGCATTCATTAGTGATCCCTGCCCCTTGTCCCCCTTTTCCCCTCTTTGCTTCTTTTTTACATCTTTCCATCCGTCGTCATCCTCCCTTAACCTCCCTCCCTTTCTCAGATGTCCTCTTGGTTCCATCCCTCCCTTCCTCTCTCCATTTCCTTTATCCCGACCTCTGTCCCTCACGCAAATCTGCCTGGCATTTCAATCATCACATTCAGACGCCATGTAGGATCACCAAGCCTCATCCCACACAGCTGGCCATGAGGGCAGAGAGTCTCAATATGGGTGTTTGAGCAGGATTTTTTCACTTTGGCATGTTTGAGAACATTCAGTAGACCTTGAGGCTGTGAGATACATCTTCTATCTTCGTGTACAGAATAGGTAGATGTTATATCAGGTCGGATCCTTCGTTCTGCCTTCCTTTGTGTGGGTGTGTGCGTGCTCTTACAGGTGTCCTACAGTCAAATATCTGTACCCACAAGCGCCCATGCTGCTGGTGGAGTTAACTCAGCTGCTCTCGACTCAGTCAAAGGCAATCGTTACCGCAGGAGGAGGAGAGAATTTAACAGACTCCTTGAACCTCTCGTGCACGTCTTTGCGCTCCAGTCTTCTCTTTGGCTTGTCGGTGCACGCCACAGCTCAAATCAATCACAACTACAGCACCTGTTCTACAGAAATGCCAGCATCAGTTAAAAAAAAAAAAAAAAGGCACTCTGTTTGTTTGTTTGTTTGTCTGTCGGTCCGCGTGTCTGTCAGTTTTGTTTGCCTTTTCTTCGCGGGCGCAGGGGGAAAAAGGGGGAGAAGAATGGATGACTAAGTGCACTGAATCATAAATGAGTTGAGGAGTGTGCCGGTGCGTCGGGGAGGCTCAGTGTGATAGCACCAGCTACCTGTCACATTTCTGTCTCCTCTTTGTTTTCAGCCTAAAATAAGCCCCTCTCTCTTTATGAAAAGAAGCCATTTTGTGGGGGCTAATTGCACAAAGCCGGCATCTGAGGACGAGTCATAACAGCCCTTTTTTTAAGATATACTGCAGACAGCTGAAGCGGGGCTGACCCTGGACCACAGCAAACCGTCGGTCACAAATGTTGAGCCTGTGTACAACAAATGATGACCCTCACTTTGCTCCCACCACATGAGTCCAGTTTTAAAAGGTTTATTTAAGAGCAAGCTGGCTTAGTAAGACAAGTGTACTGTAAGAATATATAAGGATTTACAGATTAATCCTACCCTAAACACAGGAAAACAACCGCGTTCACGAAGCAATCACCGAGTAAGGACAGCAGCATGCTATGACGCACCTCCCGCCTCCTTTCCCATTGTTAAACTGGGTGTGAGGAGTGCTATTTGCATTACAAGGTTCCCGTGGAGCAGAATAAAATGCAGACAGAGCTGTGAGCAAAACGAACACTCTCAGGGTGGCCCCGCACTAATTGCAACCGGGGTGCATTTACTGATTATAGTTAAGTGGTCCAAAATGGTCCCCTGCTCTCTGTTACATTGACCCACTCCCTCCCCTGGTGGATGTGGTCAATAGCAGGCCTGTTGAGATGCCTTTCCACTGAGAGAAGAAAACAGGGTCCAATCCTGCCTGTCTCCTCGCTTCGTCTCCCGTATAGCACAGGGGAGGGGAGGGGAGAGTCTGGAGGGAGGAAACGCTGACTTTAAATCAGAGTTTATAACAAGGTGAACAATGGAGTGGCGACAGCAGGAAGCAGACGGCTGCTATTTTCATTTATCTCATATGAAATAAATGTTGAATTGAAATACAAATACAAAATTGGATCTGCTGCAACGGCTAAAATGATTGGCCTCAAGTGTGAACAATGGCTGAAAAAAAAAAGAAAAAAAAGACTCAACTCATTTGTGTTCTTGAGGCTGTGTGTCGTTTTTTTTTGTGTGAGTGCATTTGCAGCTCATGATTATTCATGTTGCCAGCAGAAACATGCAAGTGTGGTCAAATGGAAATTAATGGAATGCAAAGTGGGATGTAAATGTAGTTGCAGAAGAGGGAAATTAAATCCTCGCTAAAGATCCTGCAAGGTTGCATTCACAGACGGGCCCGCGTCGGTGTTTTCTGTTTCCACTCTTCCCTGTTGCCTGCGCCGTAACAGGAGGCCCCGCAGTGGGAGAGCAGGCCGGGGTGATATAACAGCCACTGGATCACACAGGCTTTGATCTCCCCTCTGGGTTTCTAAGCATCTATGGGATAGTCTTTAGGCGTACTGATAAGGAGGTGGAGATCTCACACCCCCTCTAGTGCCAGTTCGCTAGCAGGTCTCTCTATTTGACCACACAGAGCATAGCTTTAGCCCGGCTGTCAGTGGGATACTGGTGGACTTTTTCTTTCTTTTCCATGCAGAAATATAGCAAACGGTTATGGCTGACCTGGTTCTGGTTAAGCTAGATAGGTCATCTCTTTTTGCATCTCTCCCCATAAGGAGTTGCTTCCTTCCTAAATGCTTTTCTCAGAGGGGGTTTGAGTCTCACAGCAGGTTTAGTGTTTTACATAACCCTAACACAGTGATGTAATTCCTTTTCTCCCTGAATGCTGGTGTCAGAAACACTGGGCTGTGTCCCTCTTGCCGCTCAGTCCGCCCTTGTGTCATAATCTCTCTCATGCCTGGTCTGATCCCGCTCCGATTTATGTAATTAACTGATGTCACCGCTCTGGATTGCTTGCAAACACTGTATCACTGCAGCCCTGATTTCCCTAAAAGTAACAAATCCTTGAGGACCTGTGGTCTATTAAGGCTGTTATTCACATAGCTTACAGTTATAGAGGGTGGGGGGGAGGGGAGGGGGTATTAAAAGTCAGAAAATAACAAGCCCCATTACATAAACATGGAGAAGTAATTGGGGTAGAAAAAAAAAGTTTATTTTATTATAGGAGCTAGCAAAATTACTACATGCCAATTAGAGAGTGAGTGTTTTATGAGTTTGGCTTGCTGACGTAGAGGGATTTGTTTGTGTGTGTGTGTGTGTGTGTGTGTGTGTGTGTGTGTGTGTGTGTGTGTGTGTGTATGTGTGTGTTTGTGCAAATGGGTGTAGAGAGTGTGAGAAAGGGGTTAGCCTTGTGTGACTAATACATCACACAACCTGTGCTTTTGGAGCACAAATACTAACAAGAGCACATAACAGCCAGGGCTATGTTCTCTTAAAAAAAAAAAAAAAAAAAATGCTCCCATCAAAGCTGGGTGGAACTCCTTTTGTTTGTGTACATGGCTGTCTGTTTGCACTCCTGTATGCACATCTGTGTGTACAAGCAAAAACAAACATCCAACTGTGCTGGATGATTAGATTTCCAGGGCATGGTCAGTGGCTCGTATGACTTCATGCATCCATACGGTGCGAGCGAATCGCAGACTCTCTGGCAAGCAGACCTGACCTACAAACAGTCAGACAGACATATAGACAGGCACTAAATCCAGATAGTCTGGAAGGGAGACAGGCAGACAGACAGTATGGCTAAGTAGCAGACTGGTAAGAAATAGACAGACAGACAGATAGAGGGCAGGGACTGGCTGCAGGGAGAAACAGGCTCTTTGAATGAACATTTAGGTTAGACAGACTGGGTGAATGTGTCAGGCTTTGCCACTGCCCTCAGACATAGATCAAACATAGAACCAGCCATCCAGGACACATCAAGTTGCTCAAGGCCCAATGTCGGCCCTCCTGACTGAGGCAGGGACTCTGCCTCCCTCCCCCGGAGGGGAGGAGATCCAAGGACGTCTCCTGAAGTTTCCATGGTTGCATATCTCAGCTAGATCCAGACTTGTTTGTTTTGCCTGCAACATGCTCCGCTGCACCGACCCACATTAATGAAGTGCTTGCAGACTTAACCCTTAGGTGGCCGAACTAGACGGGCCCGGCTAGTACGTGCATTTGCACGTCACAGACGCGCCGTTTGTTCCGTGTTCGCATTTCATTGCCGGGGTGACATTTAGGTGAACATGTGATGGGAAATGAGCTTGGTTTGTGTTTTCCAGAGTCCCGCGCACCATGCCTGATAATAATGAGGGAGAAAAAGGCCAGAGGAGAGGGGTGGGGTCAATATGCTAATAGTGGGTGTGCATTTAGATGCCTCACCACCAGCATTGAGTGGTTTGGAGAGATGGGCTATCATTCTCCACCTCCTTTCCCCTCATTATCCCCCCGCGTCTCTCTTCATCTCTGTCCTCCCCCATCCTCTGCTTTCTGCTCTCATCCCTCTCCATGCCCTTCACTATCTTCTCTCCTACATTTCACCCCCCCTCCTGCTCCATCTCCCTCCTGGTACTCCTCTCTTCTACGCCGCCCCCCCCCCCCCCCCCCCCCAAACGCCTCTCTCCCAGAATATGAGATACATTTGTTTTCCTCTGCCAGGCTTCAAGAGTGGGACGCGTGGCGTGCAAAGTGCTGATGTGTTGGTTTCTGGGTAATTATAACATCCCTCGGTCTCCAAGAAAACTCTAAACTAATGTTTAATTTGCCTCTGCGCTCAAAGGAAGCCCTTCTTTGTTATTGCCGTGGCAATTAGCTGGAGCTAAGGCCCAGGCATTTCCTGTGATTGTTGTGATTTGCATAGAGAGCGAATCAGAGAGAGTATCAAGACCCTGTACCCCTCTTCTCGCACTGCCATTACATCCACCCACTCCTCCCTTCCTACCTCTTTCCCCTCATCCCCTCCCTCTATCCCCCCTCTACACCAAATCTCCATCAGTGGCCTAGCAACTGAAACTCCAGCCCCGCTGTCTGATACCTCTGCATGTTGTGGCTGATTGACTAGGGAGGAACTGGCTAACTGGAGAGCACAACACAATGATTTTATTTGTTTTCCAAGACGAAAGTGTCAGCGGGTCACGTGTTTCTGATCCCTAATGGTCATCCTCTAGTCGCAGCCAATAGCTTCTAATTAACTGTCTGTTTGTAACCTAGCTGGTGGCATTCCGCTGAGGATGGCGCTAATGGATGTTGTTAATTGAAAGTATGAACATACGGGCCGTAGATGAAGATGTCACACCAGTTACGTGCGTGCTGGCCACACAGATGCATTCAGCGTTTTGAATGCGGCGCAGCAGCATGGAGGCCTATGTGTAGTTAATGAGATTATCACTCACAAAGTAAACAGCTAGATGATGGTGAACGTGCTGTTTTTGGTCCTGAAGGGAAACCATTAACTAGGATTGCCGCATCATGGCAGCTATTGTGTTTTCTGCTCCGGCCAGATAAGAAATAGATCCCCCCTGACTGTTTAATCTCAGGCTGAATGCTAGCTGCCATGTTTTATGACAGCATTGTTACTGTGTGTCCAAAAAATTCACAATACGCATGAGTTTCTTTATCAGCAGTCACAACATATTTGTTATCACTGAGTACTTTTGAATTTACTGGTTTTAACGTGTTAAACCTAACCTTAATGAACTCCTACATTACAGCTCATTTCCATAAAAGCCTCCCTTTTTGCAGCTTTGTTAAGCTTTAGTTTCATTAGAGTACCTGAATGAATTCACGTTGGCTTATCAACTTGCCTCTGTGTCTACGCTTACTATAATAGTACCACTGTGCGATATGATATCCGCATTTCCTCCGCTGCTTCTCTCTTATGCTCTCATCAGATTATTGGCACTGGCATTTTCCCATTTGTGGGTTTTAGTGCAAAGAGCTGTGGCTTCAGGGGGCCAGTTTAGTGGAGAGAGAGAGATATAGAAAGAGGGAGAAGAGAGAAAGGAAATGAGAGAAAGAGTGGTAGGCAGAGATCTAATGGTGAGATGGAGGGTAAGCTGCAGGGGCTGTTAAACCTGAGGAGTGGCTAATCCATGAGACGGCACTCTGCTCTCATCTGCTCTGGACTGGTGTGGCATGGTTGGCAAGTGGCACATCCAGGGCCCCAGCAGTCAGACATAGCCTCCTGATCTATATTTCAAAGCTGGGCGTAGAGAGGAATTCAGTAATGAGCTCCCATCTTCCTTTTGGTAGTAGAACACTCTCTTTGTGGAACTAATTGAAAGTGGCATGTGGAGCGCCGGGGAGCTCTTTGGGGGCTGCGCTGCATTTCAAGGGATGTGGGGAGATAAGCCTGCATGCCGCTGTGGCTTTTGTGACACAGGTCTGAAATAAACAGTTCTCTTAGAGGAGAGTGATGCACTTTACGCCATTGTGAGGGGTGTTGTGTCGTTTTTTTGTGTCTGTGTGTGTGTGTGTGTGTGTGTGTGTGTGTGTTTGTGTGCGTGCGTGCGTGTTTTCGCCTCCAACAACCTGTGACCATTGCTGAAATTACACCCCCACACACATTCCACATCTCCTCTTCTATCCCTCCCCTTAATAAATCTAGTTTTCTGTGTCAGCTCATCAGAGATGCGGCGTATATGTGTGTGTGTGTCTGCGCGCACGTGTGCGTGTGTGTGCGCACATTTGCGCAGACACGTGTGTGTAAGTTGGTTCTCTCTGAGCACAGTGGAGGAGCGGCTCTGATGGGAGATGGGCTTTCTCTATTACAGATATGGAAATGGCCCGAGACGTATGCAGTTAGACTGATATACTGCGTGGCATTTACTGAAATGATGAAACAGAGCCTGGCCTTAACTATTTACAGACACACGCATGCATGGACACTAATATACCCACACTTTTCATGCAAACACACACTCACATCGGGTTGGTATTTCACTTGTGCTTGGCAGGTGTGTGGGTTCAGCTTTTCTGCCCAATTGGCCTGCCTGTGAGCCAGTGAGAACCTCATGGACAGGAAGGACACATGTCACTGAGGCTTCTTCATAAGTTTTTTTTTTTCTTTCTCCAAAATGCAGCTCGGCACATTCCTTAGTGGTTAAAGCTGTGGGAAATGTGCTTCTTTTTTTTTTTTTTTTTTTTTTTTTGCCCTGTACATCTGGATCTTAGAGGAACTTGTGGGAACTTTTGGAGTATCAAAATATATTCTGATTCTTTTAATTCATTAAGACCTGACTCAACTATCAGTCAACTCATTCTCACCAGTGATTGTAAATGATAGTAACCAAACCTCTTAATGTGAGCTGGTAGGGAAAGGAGAGGAGAAGCGATGTTTCGCTGATCCCCTCTTACGATCCGGGGTCCTGTTTCTGTTGGGCTTTCGCAACTCGTCTCATACATTTATTTATGACATTAAGAAGGCGGTTTTATATATCGACTGCTGTTGCTGATCACTGGCAACAAGATAGCCCCGCAGTCACAGATGGAGTTATTAGATTATGTCGTCTGTTTGCTGACATGTCTTTTTACCCCTGTCAACGTGACACACCTTAAAGGAAAACCGCTGCCACCAGAGAATAAAATGATATTCAGTAACGGCAGAATATGAAAAGAACTTATTAACATTACGGCAGCTCTTAGTCATGTTGATCCACTGTTGTTGTGGCCTCAGCCACTTCTGTCTAACCTCATCATGTAAACCGTGAATGAGCCGAGGGAAGAAAGAGCAGGACGTTATATCTCCTCCAGAACAATTTGAATCACTGATGCAGGACGTGAAAGAAGGATATGTTCTGTTTTTGGGGGGGTGTGAAAGATGGTGAGCAGAGGGATGGAGGCGGGGATGGTGATGGGTGAAAAGTGGAGGGGGAGGGCAGACCAGCTCGGTGCCCAGCTGTGAAGCTGCCCCTTGGGTTTGGGGAGGCTGTGGAATGTGGTTGACGTGAGTCTGTGTTTTGGGCTGGAGATAGGAAAGGCCCAGGGCACGCAGCTGTGAGCAGTGATGTCTGTGGGAAGAGGGCGTGTGCCATGTCCATTCCTACGAGAAAAGAGATCGTTTGTGGCTGCGTTCATGTCCTCTTGCCTCTCTGTGTATATGTCAGCTTATGGGCATGTTTGTGTGTCTATACATGCGATGTTGTTTGCGACCTTCTGCGGGCCGCAGCTGACTGAGGCCCCATCCCAGGGAAAGCAACAACATTCGGACTCATTTCCTGTTTCGAGAGTTCAGGGCACGCACTTTCGCCTCGTCCGTCAGAGACGACTGGAATGTGAGACAGGACCAGATTACAAGAAGCTACCTCCCTCCAGGATCGGTCAGTCTGCCAGTCAGCTGAGAGCAGCTTTGTTCAGAGCGAGCCTGTCAGGAAGAGATGACATCTAGCTTTTGTTCTGGAGATTTCCTGTCCTGTCCTGGGCAAAGGGTTGGTTCAAGTGCATAGAGGAGCTGTAGCACCACTCCCTTGTCGTCGTCCCCCCCACCACCACCACCCTCCTCACTCCCTCATTTCTTTTCCCGCCACTCGAAACCCCTGTGCTCATATTTCCCACCCACCAACCAATTATAGTGCCCTGTGTGTTGGGGAGAAGTGATCTGATTGGCTGTGTCGGGGGTGTCTGGGAGGTCAGAACTGTGTTCATTTCACACTGTGTCCTTTTGGACTCCCTCCAGCAGCATCCTCAGAGCGTTCACACAGACAGCACAAGGAGATGAGGGGAAAGAAGAAAAGGGAGAAAGGAGGGAGACAAAGAGAGAGAGATGAGAAGGAGAGAATTCCTCTGTACACAGCCTTCGACGGGATATGATTTCCTGGCTGAGAATTCGTAAATGTGTCATGTTTAGCGGCGGTTTAAAATTCACATTGACTCCAGCAGGCACCTCCAGTGCTGCTGCCGCTCCGCAGTTTTTGCTTGTACTGTAAAACTGTCTGTTGCCTTCGACTCCACAACAAAAGGCAATGTTCAGAGCCAGAATGCCTTTGTTGTGTGTATGTGTGTATGTGTGTGTGCGTGTGTGCGTGTGTGTGTGTGTGTGTGTGTGTGTGTGTGTGTGTGTGTGTGTGCGTGCATGCGTGCATGTGTGTGCTCAGTGAGAGGGGACGGTCTTCCCTCTGGGCAAGGTAAGCTAAGACATGAAAACACCTGGTTAAGGAAGGCAACCATCAGTTATGGTGCTGTCACAGGACATGCATATGTGTGTGGAATGTTTTTATCACACACAAGCCATGAAACCATGATGACAGCATATTTGTCATCTGTTCCCTGGTATATGTTGTCATGGAAAAAAAAAAATCCATGAAAGAGCAGAAACAGTCTTGTCTATCATTACACTCCCACAAGCAACAGACTCCAATCGCAGTTGGTGCTATCAGTTTTTACATTTTTTGAACCTTCTATCATTTAGCTTGTAAACATGACCTTTTCACCCTGCCCCCTGTGTTTATAAGTGTTTTCTTTTAATAGAAACTAAATATTAATATAATATAATATTATCACGTGTAGGGGCGATCTGAGCCTGGTGCTTTCATTTGATTACGTCTCATGCACAGAGTTTCCATTCTTGCTTTTGGCTGGGTATGTTTTGGCAAAATAATCAAGTAATCTTGTTATTTCAGCTGTTTATTTCAAACCAATTATTAGTTTAAGTCATTAATCAAGCACAAATGCAAAACATTCACTGCTTTTTGTTTTGATACAATGAAAAATGAATGTTATTTCGGTTTCGGGCTATTCAACAGACAACAAAAGCAATTTGAAGATGTCACCTGGTAAATCATAATGAATATATTTCACTATTCTCTTTTATTTGTATGGAGTAAACAAAAAAGAATCAACATTTTGATTTACTGATTGATTGAATCCCCTTGATTTCTAGTGTTATCCCCTTGATCAGTGGTAATATGTAGGCTACATGCTGTGGGACATTAACCCTCCTCACTGTCACTTGTCTTTACAAATCCACAACATGCTCCTTTTTATACGACCTCCCCCTCTCGGGCAGTTCCACCACGGTGATGCTGACAAACCGAAGCCTAATTACAATTAATATATTTGTCACTCCTTTCTTTAATCAGACACATAAACACATGTAAGCTTCACCCACTTTGCTTACATAGTGGACATCACGATGTCATCGCCAGAATAGATTTGATATTTGTACAAATTACTATTTTGATTAAATCATCACTGTCCGCTGTCTCCCTGAGTGAGGCCACGGCAGCAGCAAAAAAAAAAGAAAAAAAAATCATATTGTCCATAATAATTGAATCTTCAAGTATGGCTACATGAAAAGGATAATGTCGTATTGATTGTTGCTGTACAGTAATTGTTTTCCCTCAATAGACAAGGTATGGCATATTAAATGCCGAGCATGCCTTCATTGTTTGTCAGGGTTGACCATATAGTAGGGGATGGGAGAAAATTATCTCTCTATATGACAGAGGGAAGGAAACACAATACAGGGGTATTGTCATTGAGAGGTGATTAACTGTGACTACACTTACAAATGAATGCAGGGTTGCACTGTTGCAGGGCTAAATTAATTACCTGTCATTGTGACTGATTGTTTTTGAAGACCTCTCTTATTATTACTGCCTGCTGTAAGAAATGCGTTCACACTGTATTTCACCACGCAGCGGCAACGTAAACACAAATGAGCGATGATGAAAGGCTACATTTCAAATTGTGTTTCTGATTCACACGTGTTTACTGTTGGTTTTAGAAAGAGGCATAAATGTATTTGCTGTTTGTTTTTTTGTTTTTTTTTTTTTAAAGGTATAGGAGCATTGATGGTATTGAATAAACATAAGAGACAATCTTTTGTTTTATAAATTCATGCATACAGATATGGCTTCATTCGTGTGAAAGCATTTAATTACTAGCAGTGGTTTCTTAGCCCTGGCGATGTGTATTAATAGTACAGTAAGGTGAGTTACTGATCATTATTCCCGGAGCTTTATGTGAAAAAGCAGACGCTGTCCCTTTTGTAGAATCCAAAAATTTCATTGTTCTCATTTTTGGGGAGGATCCAAATATCATCCAAATGCACTACTTTTGAAGTAAAATATTTTCGACATATGAAAGATATGGTTGAGCTTTGTTCTGCCTCAGGTGGGGGTATCTCAACTTTTTTAAAGGCTTTACTTCCTCCTGTATATAAGTGGCTTGAGCTTTGAGAAACACAAAGGCAAACACCTGTCCCCTTCATGACATGGTTTTGTCTCTTGCATGACTGATCTCGACATAAGAAACTGTAGCCCTCATTTACAAGTTAAAAAAAAAACACCACCACCAGCACCACACGCAATACTTACTATTTGTCTCCCTTCATTTGTTTCAGAAAGGAGAGCGGCCTCTGATGAGGCTATGAGGGAATGGCCTATTTGTCCAAATTCCTCCATAAAGCCTTTAATAATCCTGCTGTTGTTTCTCTATGTGATGACATTTCTAATTCTTGTCAGGGAAGAATGCAGCGTGACGAACGGTGTTAAGAGTGTCTGAAGGCACAGCAGGCAGGCAGCACGCTGGGGCAAGATAGAGGGACACGAGTCTGAGGAGGGAAGACTCGAGATCAGCAGCGCTTTCACCTTTCCCGAAGGACACTCTTGAGGACGCGCGCGCGCGTGTGTGTGTGTGTGTGCTTAGCGACCTGTGTATTTTCTTGCATGCTAATGTGATAGCTGTCATGCATGTATGATGTTAATTGTGACGGGGGGGGGGGTCAGTCACTGTGTTAAGATTAAGATCTGACCACATCTGGGTGACAATCTGGATCAGGCCCTGTCAGTCTGTCCTATATCCCCTCTCTAATTAACCATGAGCCTGCTGTACTCCAGGGACTCACTGAAACACACATATGTATCACAAAGAAGAGAGCAGCACTGTACACACACACACACACACACAGACACACACACAGGCAGGCCAACACGGAAGCAGGCAGCCAGGGAAGCAGAAGCAGGCAGAGAGAGAAAGAGAGAAAGCCTAGGGAATCACATCCAGGAAGTCGCTCCCTGTGTTAAATTTTAGAGAGAGATGGTGAGCTGCTCTATAGGACCTGTGTGAGGTTTAGTTACAGCTCTCCGCGGCCCTGTAGCTTGTCGTGAGGCAGCGCAGCCTTGGGCACCGAGAATTCATGTCACACACAGCAGAATTTGATTAGGCAGGAGATGGTATTACTGCCCGACTGGGTGGGAGGAAGGAAGAGGGTAGTCAAACAAGGGATAGTGATAGAGTACAGAAATGTAGCGCATGTACTGTATTTTAGCTCATGCTGGGGTGGGGGTGGGGGGGTGTAAGGTGTAGGGGGATTTTTCAGTCTGCCTCGCAAATGTCTCCCCCATGCGCTCTTTCACTTGCCCCAGAAATAAGGAACTAGTCAACCAGAGCAGCGTTTATGATTGAAACCGTGTATGTGCATGTGTGTTTTGTGCGTGTACTGAGTGGCAGGGAGACGTATGTCATTATGCCGGTAGGATGGCGCCCCCGTGGCTCCTAGCTATATGTTCTCAGGCGCTGCATTTCAAATGGATTTTTGGCGTCTGTTGTTTTTACCACATATCCTGTATATGCGCGGCTCCATCCAGTCAACCACATTGACCGTGTGCCCCCGTCTTTCTCTCCCCCCTTCCTATCACTTGATCTGTATCTGAGTCGCACTAAATCAACAGAATGGGACATGTCAATGCAGTGCCTTGCAATTTCTTGCTCTGGACTGAATTGGACTAAAGCAACTTGCTGGAGGAAACTAGAGAATAAAATGACAATAATGACCATCAACCAGACAGCAGCAAAGACGGACGAACCACAAGAGAAGGAGGGAGACGGACAGCCAGTCAAGCAAGCAGATGAGATTGTGATTTGTTTGCCCAGCAGTTTACATAACTGTCATGCTGGGCTTTTTCGACTGAGAGGCTGTGATAGAATATTACGATACGATATACTGTATATATTTTTGCAGTTTTTGCCCGAGCTCTTGGTTGCCCTGTTGTGGCTTGCACTGTGCTGAACGAACTGTCTGGCTTTTCTTTTGATTGCATGTCAGCCTCAGATGGAGTGTAGCTCTCTCAATCCCCTGTACACTCTAATTTGCTGAGGTGATCAAGGCTCTGGGTTTTAGCATCCCTCCGCCACCAGCAGACACAATCTCATCTGCCTGACTGGCCGCCCGCGCCCCGTCTGCACAGTGTGTCTCGCTGCCCGTTACGCCGCATTCCTGTCTGTTTTGGTAAATGTCTCAGCCATTGGTGACAGGCTTGCCAGCTGGTTAAGCTGGTTGACTGAGTGACTGCGTGCTAGAATGTGTTATCGTCTGTCTGCATTGCTGCCTTTAGTTTGGCCTCACCCACTCCCAGCGAAATCTCTGTGTGACCCACATATTTCCCTGTGGGCTTATTGAGAGCGGAGAGTAGTGACTAACACAGTGTGAGGGTGCGATGGCATCATTCTGAATGGTCAGCAGTGGTGATTTAGTACCTTCCAAGAAACTTGTCTCTGTTTTCTCTTGTGAGTTATACTTTCTTTTTTCTTTTTTTTTTTTACTGCCAGGATGGAATATCAATTACCCATTTTCAAGTTATTATTTAGAGACTCCTCTAAAGTCTGATTGTCATGGAGACTCAAGTCTGACAGAGGAAAGCAGTGCATGCCTCAGGGTTGGGTCTGAGTCTGGCCAGTGGCTGGTAGACTGGCCTAATACTGTCTGACTGTCAGTCCACTATCCTAATAGGGCTGGAGAGACTTGAGGCTCCCTCTCGGCATCCCCTACATCTTCTCTCCAGGCTGTCTGTGCAGAGAGCATCACTATATGACAGATACCCATCATTTACCGATCACAAATCCTTCTCGGCACTATACCCTTTGAGAAGAGAGGCAGAAGGCGCAGAATATGTGTGTGTGTGTGTGTGCGCGCTGGTGTGTGCGTGTGTGTGCGTGTGTGTGTGTGGGTGGGTGTTGGTCAAGAGGGCGTTCGTCTTCCATTGTTGTGCCCATCACACCCTCTCCGTCTTTCCCTCCCTCATCTCCTCTCCGTCGTTTCTCCCTCTCGCTCCCTCGTTGAAGGAGGTCTGTCCCTTTGACCCCTGCACCAGGCGGTGGGGGTTGGGGGTTTTATAGAGGGTGCTGCAGGGAGCCAGGGAGAGCCCTTCGCAGGTTGCAGGTGGAAATGAGATGTGTTACTGATAGAATCAGCCGCATGCTGGAGAATAATAATAACCACAGGAAAGAGGTAATTACCAACCGGGTACGATGAAGCACTGCATAGATGTCGAAAACGAACAACTGAGCTGCACTTTAGCTGCGCTCATTGTTTGGTTTGTGTAGATGTTAGCATTGCTAATGGAAGCTTTTGCGAGCAGAGGGAGAAGGAAAAAGAGAGGCAAAGGGGACTAAAATGCTTCTCAGAGGGGTGGAGAAAGTCTCCACAGCAGCAGATATATTGCCAGGGCAGTTAAATATGTGTTTGATGTTCTATGTTACCTAACAGTAAATCTGATATGTTATCTAACGCTGCTATGAGCACAGTCATTTAAAAAACGGCCTCTCTGTGGTGACATAGGGTGATGCCATGTGAGGGAATGTGAGAATATCCGGTGTGCTAATATTGACTGTGCCATGTGTGCCACAGTGACAGGAGTGGCTCTCTGCCCACTGAATATTTCATCATATAAAACGCCTCAAAGAGGAGGGATGAGGG
>NW_019525106.1:171940-176876 GCF_002814215.2 Seriola lalandi dorsalis | reverse complement strand
TGGGTTAAATGTGACATGGTGAGACTGTAAGAGGGAACAGGGAGGACCCTAGAATGTAAGAACGCTATCTATATTACCTCTCAGTTACAGTATACTCCCTGTTAGGCTGCTGAGCTGAACTGCACGTCACGTTGTGTCGAATCAGCACGAGCACGCACACAGCTGTCGTCCATATTTACATTAGCCCGCACTGATGCATTTGAGTTGGTGTAATCATACTTTCTATTGAACGACAGAGTTGCTAATGTTTAGCTGCAAGTTTCCCTGTTGCTTTTGCTGCATCCTCACGAGGGTCCCCTTGTCTACCCTTCATATGAAACGTCCTCTCTCCTTCTCTCCTTCCATAGGCTTTCATTCGCCTTGTTTTAATACATTGCTCGATCCACAGGGAATGCTAATACATGAACTGGTAAAACACTGGCGGCCTCGTCAGCGCTTTTTCGCTGTGCCTTTTTCTGAGAGAGAGAAAGAAAAAGAGGGAGAGGGAGGCCTGTTTTCAGGACCTTGAACACTAGGAATGTCGCCCCTGCTTAGCGAGCGATGGCAACAATTCTCAAGGACTCTGAAAAAGTTTGCCTTGTCCAGATATCGTCCCCTCCCCCCATTCCCACCCCTCGACCACCTGGAACACCCAAGCTCTAAATTTAAATGCCATCTACATTCTCTGTTTACATAAACGTGCATTTACATGATCACTGCATCCTATGCCTGGCTTGTGCACTGTGCAGTGATTTCTGATGTGATGAGAGCAGGTGGAGCAGTTGAAGAGGTATAGTGAATGTGTGTATGTGTGTGTGTGTGTGTGTGTGTGTGTGTGTGTGTGTGTGTGTGTGTGTGTGTGTGTGAGAGAGAGAGTGCGTGTGTGTGTGTGTCTTGGGTTGGGGTGGGTCCCCGCGAGCCACAGGTGCACGGCAGGGGATGTAGCTCCAAACATTGATTTCACAGTCAGCGACCACCATGCAATATATCTAGAAAAGTGTTTCTCTACGGTGCGTCTTCAAAGAGGCTGTGGAGGAACCTTTGAGGGCATGAATATGTAGATGAATACCCTGGGGGAGGAAGGGAGTCATTCACAGCACCAACCCGAGCCTTTTACATTAGGCAAGGGCAAAGCGTGGGATGGAGAGAGGGGAAGAGGCAAGGAGGAGGGAGGAAAAGGGAAAGAAGAGAAGGAGTTAGAGGGGAGAAAAGTTAATGGCAGGCTCTTTACTCATGAAGTGCTTTTTCCTGTTAGCACTGGACAGCTACCTCTCTCCACAGCCAACACTATGTTATAACAGTGCTTTCAACATAGCCGGTATAAGATTGTATTTACCTTCAATATACATGCCACTCTTTACTTATAACTGCCTGCCTGCCTATTGAATAAAACATAGTTACTTCAATGATGAAGTCTTTGAAATGGAAAGGAAAGGGATCAAACCCATTACCATAGACTGGCTGACCTGTGTGCGTGTGCATGTGTGTGCGTGTGTGTGCATGTGTTTGCGTGTGTGTGTGTGTTTAAATGCTGCAGGGTTCCAGGGATCCATCAGTCTCCCATCTGGAGCCAAGCTAAGGGAAGGTCAGCCTGATGGATACATCCTGACATGCACACAGCCTGTGATGTCAGCTGTGTGTGTGTCTCTGCGAGCGTGTCCGCATAAGTGTTTATGTGTGTGTGGGCTGGCAGGCCAGCCAAGCGCAGGCACGGTTCAACAGAGCAGAGGGCGGATAGGCGAGCAGGGAGGGGAGCGCTAGACTGGCCTCAGCGCCCTAGTTTGAGGGGTTTGAAGGGGGTTTTTGCTGGCAGAGGGGTTGTAAGGAGGGGGTAGATAGTGAAGCAGGGTGAGGTGTAGGGGTTGGCTGGGGCTGGCAGAGAGGGGGTGGGTGGAAGGGGCTGAGGTGTAAGGGTGGGCTGGGGTGGCAGAAGAAAGGCCCCATTCATGAGTTGTGCCATCTCTGGCTCCCAAGGGGACCGGGGCTCATCAATGACCAGGCCAGCTGGGAGGATGTCAGTATGCAGACTCGCTCTCTCTCTCTCTCCCTCCCTCTCTCTTTTGTCAAGGGCCAGTGCTGTCAGAGCCACTAGGCTGAACACTGAGGCCTCTCATGCAGTTGGGTTCCCATTGAAATCCAGAAAAAGCCTCTGGCTAGCCAGTGTTTCGCACACCGTATGTACTGTATGTGACAGCTCACCTCCACACTCCGAGAGGCACTGTCTGTGGTGGCCACGTCAGCTGGAGATGAGCGAGGTGGGGTGCATCTTAAAGGGGGATAAAATGGCAGTGTCTGCTGAGCGTCGTATGCTCAGATGGCGTGTCCAAGTACCTTAATTCTGGAGCTTACCGGTGTAGTGTAGTTTTCTGGTCTTTGAGCCACTGACAGAAGAAAACAGTCTCTTTTTATTTTAAAGCGCTTTGGCAAAGTCTTAAAAGTGCTCCAGAATTACGTGAGTCAAAAACCAACTGAACTTCTGGGTGCTCGAGTGCTGATTTTGCCCTAAAATAGAGATGAAGAGCAAATGTCGTATCTGCATGAATTGTCAGTCTCTTGTGCTCTGCTACGCTAGGAAGGAAAGGGGGGACAGGAAAGGAGCAAGGTTTGTGAGCTGCACAGATGTGTGTGCTGTTTATCACTGCCAGTGAAAGGCCTGCATCAGCAGCAGCTGTGCAGCGCTTTGCATGCAATGGCAGCAGCGCGCTGGTAGGGGCACATTTGCATTTGTGGTTTCATATCACATTTCGTATCATGAGCAACGATGTTACTCCCTCTCTCTTCCTTCCTCCCCTCCTTTGCTCGCTCGCTCGCTCGCTCACTCTCTCTCTCTCTCTTTCTTTCTCTCTCTCTCTCTCTCTGTCTTTCACTGAAGCGGAGGAGCTTTCTGTGAGAGAGGCAGAGGAGCCACGAGAACAGCCTAAGTAGAGCACTGGAGCGTAACCCTGGAAGGTTCAGGCTGAAACTGATCCAAGCATAACATCAACACTAGCAAATCTCTCCATCACACACAAGGGCAATGTCCATGTGGTCATGGCGCACAGCTTCATGCGTGCTACTAAAGCTAAACACCTAGCACTAATTGCCTCTAATGAAAGTAGGTTTTGTTGAAGTTGGCTGTTACAAAAGCCAGATGACATCGCTTCTGCGTCAGCTGCCCTTTAGCTCGTCTCTTGCGTCAGTTTTACTTGTTTTTGAGCTTGTATGAATTACATACCATAATGGTGACTGATGTTGGAAGTTGGGAGGGTAAAGAAAAAGGATCAGGCTTCAAGTTGAAGGTGCTGTGGTCTGTATGTGTCCACTGGAATTGCAGTGATCTAGAGGACCCTCTGATGAAAGGGCTTCCTGCGGCTTTCATTTCCACAGTGCGTTTTGATGGGGAGAATTTCCTCGCAGCTGAGTCAAAAAAAACAGCCTTGTATTGTGAGAACAGCCCATCTCTCTTTGCAGTTTGCCATGGCTCATACATATTTTTGGTTTCTTGAAGTCAGATAAGGTTTTTGGAGAACTCATACTCATGCAAATGAGGGGGTATATATATATATATATATATATATTTTTTTTTTTTTTCTTTTCTTCATGTAGGAATGTGTGAATCCTATTGAGATGACAAATGCAGGACTGCGGGGCCGCTCCAGTATATTGGTTTCATTATATCGTAAAACTATTGCATAGGTTAAAAAAAAATGCTGTTGCTACGATGACGATGTCACTGTGCTGCCTGCTTCTATTATCAACTTCTGCACAGAAAGCATGATAACCGAAGAGCTGAAGTACAAACAATGATGTTTGAATGTATAAATAGAATATAATCTTCACAAACTTCTGTGCATTGTTCCGTGTTTTGTCATGAAACAAAGTGCTGAAAAGATTTGACTTCAGTTTCTGAAGACTTTAAATTGATCTAGTCTTCAAACCCATGCTGGATAATAGGATTGTTAAAATCTGCATATGAACATGTGCTCATGTTTTCCTCATCATGTTTGACTGAGTGTGTTTCTGTATCAAGGTGAAAGGGACACAGGAAGTATAGCTTTGAGTTTACTTTCTTGGTGCGCTTGCTTCTCTGTGAAGTGGTGTACCTGTGTGTGTGTGTGTGTGTGTGTGTGTGTGTGTGTGTGTGTGTGTGCGCGTGTGTGCGCGTGTGTGCGTGTGCAGCTGTTATTTTTGTTATGTCCACAGTGAAACTCCCGCCTAACAGGCTGTTAGAGGAGGATCATGCTGATCCTTGTCCTGTTGTCCATCTCTTCTCTCCCCTACCTTCAGCAGACTGCGCTGTTCCCTCTTCTATCACCTCCTAGCAGGCTCCTTTATGTTTCTTTGGCAGCCCTTTGATAGACGTCTCGGCTCATTGTGTGTGAAGGTGTCTTTGTATTGGTGTGTAATGGTGCCCTAAGATACTGTTGCTAGAGTGTTGTCTTGGTGTCTGCTCCACTGCTGCCCTTGAGACCCCAATAACCACCTTCTGTGACAGGAGCTCTTCACTGAGCAAAGCGCTGCTCCCCCTCATTTGCTTTATTTCTGTCTCTGCCTCTCTTCGCTCTCTCTCTTCCTCTTGTTTCATTTTTTTGTTTTTCTCATCTACTCGTCCATCCTGTCTGTGTCTTCTGCCTCTACATAGCGGCCATATCTCAGTGTCCAATGGATCGCCTGTGCCCTCTTTTGATTTCACTCAGCATCAGCGAGCAGTGAATAGGGGGCATGCTGCTACAGTTAGAAATTTGCTTTTAAATACGCGAGGTGTGTTCATTCATTCTCCTCCAAACCCCTCCAGCTGCCCTCAGACCGCTCACCCATTGCCCCCCTGCAGGCCTGTAAAGTCCTATAGCGTCCCCCCATGCTGTTTTCCACATTCTCTGTTTCCCTGGTACCTACAGTTCCAGCGGGCCCGAGGCCAGTCCCCCTCATTTGTCTCTCTGCGACCAAAACCCTGCCAGAGCCCGCCTAGGCTTGGAGT
>NW_019525106.1:168959-171920 GCF_002814215.2 Seriola lalandi dorsalis | reverse complement strand
GGGGGGGTAGCCTAGTTACCATGGTCACAGCAATTAGCATTGTGAACTCTGCAATGAAAACAAGAAACTTTCCAAGATCAGCCTTAAGCTCCTGTGATCTGTGTGTCATGCTGTTAATATGTTATTAATTGTTAGAGAGGGGTTTCAGTTTTAGCCGTTCAGTCTAGATTGACGTTATAGATAGGACAAGAGCTCAAGACCAAAGACGCCTCGCCTGTAGTGGTGACAGCCTGAGAACCTCTTGAAAGTGGCTTGGATTGTTAGCGAGCAGAGTCACTATGTTCTTGGTTATTTTAAGCCCCATCAGAGACATGAGCTCAGAAGAAGTGTATTAGTCTTTCTGACAGGACATAAAACGCGTTGAATTAAATTTGAGAATTGTTTGGGACTGCAGCGCTGTTCAGATAACTCAAACAATATTTCTCCTTTTTCATCAAATCATAGATATTTATCTCTCTCACCACTAAAATGATCTAAAGTGGTGTATCACTGTATGTATGTATGTGTGTGTGTGTGTGTGTGTGTGTGTGTGTGTGTGTGTGTGTGTGTGTGTGTGTTTGTTTGTGTGTGTGTACGACTGGGAAAAGCCAGTGTGTGGGAATTAAGCACTGACATTATTAACTGAAATGCAGCCTACGAAAAGCCCGGATGAAGCTCATTGCATGCTCAAGAGAATATTTATGTTGGTTTTATTTTTCATGGCATAATTGCTTCCACATTGCTTTGTGGCTGTGGACCGTGAAACACAGTAAACATGCACTTCTACCTCTGCACGGTGCCTGTGTTTGACTAGCAGAGATGGGGCTCAGTGATTGGTGCTCCTGCACGGTTCATCCATCAGTTATCTGCGAGGTGCCACCTTGGAAACTGCCAACATGACAGCCTTCAGACACAGCGAATTAATTGAATCGCCTGTCTTGCTGTAGAACTGTGGTCTGTTTGCTAAAAAAAAAAAAAAAACGCTAATTTTTGTTGTCTAATTAAATGGTATTGGCTCTGGGAATGTTAGTAAAATTTGTGGACAGTCTCCAGCTCACTCCTACATATTCAGCATAGATTATTTCCTCTTCTGACCTGTGTGTACTACACTAGGCTGCTTTCCATCAGTTCCTAGGAAGCGTGGAAAGACTCTTCTGAAAAGGCTCTTGCAGATATGACTTTATATTGAAAATGACAATGTAGTCATGTTGCATTTATAGTATGTTTCAATTTTTAATGTCTTTGTCCCATAATAGCTCGGCTCAGTCTGAACTTATACATTTCCTATAAGAGTATAACGCTCCAACAATCCTGTCTTTTCTTTATCCTCAGGGCTCCGGAGATCATCCTGGGCCTGCCGTTCTGTGAGGCCATAGACATGTGGTCCCTGGGCTGTGTGATAGCTGAGCTCTTCCTGGGATGGCCCCTCTACCCCGGAGCCTCAGAGTACGATCAGGTAACACACGATTGCTCGGACCTTCAAATTGTCTCCTGACCTCCTGAACAGCTCATGATTGTGCGTGTTCGGATGTTGGGTTAGCTAGCGCACCCATGCGTCTGCGTTCACGTGCGTTTATGTGTATATGCATTTGCGTGTGTTCTCCCTCCGCGGTGGTATGTGTGTGTGCTTGTGAGTGTGTTTGGGAGGGTGGGAATGCTTCTCTAATCCCCCTGACAGCCCCTGATGATTCTTGCGCAGCCTCCCTGTTTATCTGAACAGATGCCACGGAGCCACTTGTCCAATTAGCGCAGCCCCTGTGCTCCAGAGCAAGACATTGCTGCGTTCCCCTCTCTCTATCACTCAGACGAGGCTCAGTGGGAAAACCTTGAGCAAGTTGTGCTCCATCACTGAACAAGCTTTCCCGATTTTTTTCACAGGCCCCAAAACTTAGGCAAAGTGTCTCATTTACAAGTCTTAAATCAATCTCTTGAGCTCAGGTCATGTTTTGGTACTCTGCATATTTCAGGCAGATATGTTTGGAGTAGTTAATGTCAGCCAAAAAGAACAATCTTCCTAAAGTTTTAGCTTTTTTGGTGATCAGCATGAAAGCTTCACAGTGCTCCACAATAAGATGCAACTTATGTTTCAGTCATGCATGTGATGTGATTGTGTTTTTCCATCTTCTTTCTTGCAGATCCGGTACATCTCACAGACACAGGGTCTGCCTGCGGAGTATCTGTTGAGCGCAGGGACAAAGACCACCAGGTTCTTCAACAGAGACCCAGACTCGACCTATCCCCTCTGGAGACTTAAGGTACAGCTGGAATGATACAGATACGCAGCATCGAGAACATCCTTCTAGTAGCAGGTCATACTTCACCAGCAAAAGCTGACATTGATATTCCAGAAACACAGGCCCTATTTCTGGCTATAAACAAAGTGAGAGAGTTATGAGAGCAAAATGGATCTGTGTTAGAGGATTTGGCAAATGGAAACCCAGCCTGGTGAATCAAGCTCAGAGGGTGTCTACTCTAACCCCCCACCCCCACCCCGTCCCTTTATGTAGGCCACTCGATGAGGAGGTGTGCTCCTTTCTTTTCTAACCTGATTAACTTAACTTGAACTTTTGTGTGTCACACAGTGAGTTTGCACACTGAGTTCCTGACTGTATCAAATTGCAAACACTGATCCATCTCTGCAGGGTATGGCGATGTGTTTTTCCACGTCTGCTCTGCCTGTGCCTTGGACTGATCTTCTTCGAAAAGCCGAGTGCATTTCTTATGAATCTCATCAACATACCGCGCTGACAACAGCCGATGAGGGTCATGATCGGCCCTTTAAATGAAGACATGTTAATATAGAGCTGATGCTCTCAAGTCAGCTGCCCCACGGGCTTTTAGCTTTTAGTTAAAAGGTAAAAGTTACTCAACTTTTTCATGTTTGCCCACACTGAAGAATTTCTATGAAAAACTGTTAGAGCTATGGGCTGGTGAGGCCTTTAAAAAACAAATTGTTGTAACTATAAAGAAAGGAGGGCGGCG
>NW_019525106.1:159719-168939 GCF_002814215.2 Seriola lalandi dorsalis | reverse complement strand
GGGGTTGATAGCAGCATTGTAAGAAAGACAGAGATGGAGTATTAGCTCGCACTTGACACCACTGCTGTAAGTCATCATGGTCTTCTAGTGTCTTTGGTATGTGGAAAGTCAAACATCAAGGCATCCTGACCACTTCTTTTCCACTCTAAAGAGCGATTGCTCAGCTTCAAACTGACCTTGCCATGTGTTTCCATGTAACAGCAGCTGCGTTGCTTTGCTGACTGTAATTAAAAATATCATGTGTTCAGTCAGGAGGTTTTTACAGTCAACACAGATTCGTTGCGGGTACATTTTCAACCTTTGAAAGATAATTATCACATGTGTTTGTTCTTGTTTTTGCATTTTCATGTAGTTTATGTAAATGTGTGTCCATGTGAACTAGCGCAGTGTATGCTCTGTACATCGTCTCGGCGTTGGTGTGATATAGTGTGTGTCTCCACATGCAATTCCCCCTCCAATCTTCCCTGGCTGTTAGATGAGTGTCTGTGTGCTACCCCAGGGTTGCTCAGAGGGCAAGCCGAGTCCTGCTGCACATCAACAACAAGAGGCTGTAATGAGCCAAATGTAAATAGTGCGTTTCCAGAGGGGAAGTGTGATGGGATTTGGGATGAACATCTGCTTCTTGTCTCCCACAGACTCCAGAGGACCACGAGGGTGAAACGGGGATCAAGTCCAAGGAGGCTCGCAAGTACATCTTCAACTGCTTGGATGATATGGCGCAGGTATGCTGTTTCAGTATCACAAAGCACAGCTCTTTGGACAAAAGATGGATTTTTTTTCTTTCTTTTTTTTTTTTTTTTTGCTTTTGTCTTTTTCTTCAATCGCACCCACCTGTCTCACATTTGAAGCTTCCTCTGATGAGGCTACTCAGGTCCTGGGCCAGTTTGATCCATCACATCCCGAGAATTATCTATCAAATATTTGAAGACCTTTAAAATATTTATCCTTTCAAGCCCTGATCTCCAGATGCGGTGGAGCTCTGCTGCTATATAGAATTTTACAGCAGTGAAATGAAAGCAGCTGTTCACTGAAAAACCCTTCCTCAACTCTGCCTCTGCTCTTCATTTTGCTTAACTGCGGTCTAATAAGTTACAGACAGACATTTGAGCTGAACATGTGGCGAAGGCTGGTTAACTTGTTAGATATGTACAGTTTGCTTTCTTATTTAAGCTGGGACGAGTGTTGTGGCTACGCCTTCGCTCCGTACATCTGCAGTGCATGTAAGCATGTAGAGGGCAAAGGTACAAAATGTTGTTCTGCCCCCCCTTCTCTCTTTCTCTTTTACTGACACACACACACACACACTCATACGTGCACACATTCCAGGAGATCCCAACCGGTTTTTCAGACCAGCTCAGTGGGACCCGCAACATATTGTGTCTGCACGACACATCTGGTTAGCCCCCCTGCAGCCCTGCATGTCACCTGAGGGAAACTGTTTGTTTAGGAGGATCTTACATAACTCCAGGAAGTGACTTATAGACTTACATGCGGAGAGGCACTGTCATTGACCTCGCCTACATCTTTTGTCCCTTTCCTCTGAGACTCAGACTGAATTCATCTCTCCACGGTGGGAAAGTTCACATGTAGCCAAGACATTTTTGATAGGACGTGCCTGACAGTGAGATGATAGTGAGTGTTGTTTTGTTTCCCCTGACTTGGCCAAATGCTGGTTCTGCTGGCAGATAACGGAAGCAGTGATGGAAAATTACAGTGTTTTTCCCAGGTCCCTTCGAATCTCTGACTGTACTCACTTGTCATCACGCTCCTCGATGCTGCCTCTGATAAAGACTAGCCAAGAGATAAGAGTTAAGCAGGTGAATTATTTCTTTTGGAATATGGTCATCTTGGTGCCCAACCAGCAGCAGCAGCAGCAGCAGCAGCCTCTGGAAACTGTCTATCTGGATACCCAACACATGTAGCTACTTAAGTGATGGAGACAATTATGGTTGTCCAGTAGCGCCCAGGGCCGCTGTCAGGCCTGTCTGGAATAACATGCTGTCAGCTGGGGCAAGATACTATCACTGCCTGGGTTTGTTGAATTTGCAGTTACCACACACACACACACACACACATGCAGCATGGAGTTTAATGAAACCAACCTGCAGTGGTATGATATCCCCTGGGTCATCTCTGTCTCCTACGCTTCAAGCTCTGTGTCCCATCTTCCTCTCACTGTTGCAGCCAGACTCAGCTTACTACAGAAACACAGAGGAGATACAGTCGAGCTGCACAGGCTTAATGTGGGAGAAAAAATGTCTATTTTGCCCCATCTCACTATCCCGGCCGTATAAACAAGTCAGCCTTGTGGACATCTGTCTCCGCGTGTATAATGGATGATATAGCTGAAGGCCCTGCAAGACAGAGGGGCTGGGTGCCAGGAAGAGATAATGAACCTCCTTTCAGTCGTGGGAAATGTGGGGAGGCTTTAGTCACAAGTATATCTAATTTGAGTAAATCAGAGACCCAACTTACAGAAAATGGCCCGATGCAAATGGAGGGAAGGCCAGAACTGCTCAAAAATGGATTTCACTTTGATCTGCAATCATGCGATATCTCTGTTGATAGGAGTGAAGCCACGGCAAGAGGAGCAGCATGTTCTTCACCTTATCTTCCTTTTTATTAGATGCACTTAAACACACTCTTCCTTTCTTCCGACCTCTCCTCCCACTGTGAAATAAAGTTTATGGGCGAATCTGCACATGTTGTAGTGCTGTGTAGAAGATGGGCCTGCATCCTGCATGCCTAACTCCACATCTCCTGAGGCGTAGCCCAATCTGTCCCACTGCTCGACATCTGCCATCCCTGCCCTTACTCCAGAGTGGCATGTCAGTGCTCCTCACGGCACAGATGTGGCTCCATAAACAGCCGTTGACATGCAAGACACGCAAGGCTTACCGTGTTAGTGGAAGCCCCTGTGTTCTTTAAAGACCATTTTCATTCAAGATTTGGAAATGTCAAATGTTGCCTATTGCTGTTACTGAAAGCAAATGGAGCCTGAAAATATCTTTTCTATCTTGTAAATTCACATACTTTAAAATTAAATTAAATTAAAATTAAATTTATGATTGCAAACTTATTTTTTTCCTCTTCAGGCCTCTCCTCATCCAGCCTGATTATTGTGCCACAACTCAGCCACATGCTATGCATGTGCCGCCGAACTGTACATTTCCCAAAGTCATCTCTTCGACTAGCAGAGGACAATGTGATTATTTCTCACCTCATTCTGCAGATTATTCCTTTATCACAGCCAGCGGAGATGGCAAGCAGAGAGGAATGGTTACAGAGCCTGAATAACCTGCATAGAGAGACAGAATTGAATCAGATTTGCGGTGTTGACTGGCAGCACATCTGATAGCCCCTGGAGCAGGCCTACAGATAAGGGCTGCGTCCTTATGAAAAACAGGCCTGCTACCTCTGCATGGCACAACCACAATAAACAAGGCTGCCTGTTTGTCGCCACTGTCCCTGTCTCTGTCCCTGTCGCGTTGCCTGACAATCTGCTTGTTCTCTTAAGCCCAGACAGGCTATATCACGACCTTGTCCTGCTTCCTTCATTCCTCACCCCACATGACAACCCGAAAAGCAAAGCCCAGACCCCAGAGTGATTTCCTACCAAATCAATTCCTGCTATTTATGTAGATTTGCATCAAAGCAGAAATCTGCTGCTTTCCCCAGTATTTATCCACAACCTAAGCTGCAGTGCTTAATACAGATGAAGCAACATGATGTTCCAAGGCAGCTTCCCAGAACTGCCTCAGAACATATTTAGGTTAAGTTGTCTTATGTCAGCTCTTTCAGAGGCACTCAGAAAATGGTGTTCTTTGTGAAAGGGTTCTTTAACGACTCGCCAATGGCAGCATTTATTGGGTTCATGTTTTTTGTTTGTTTTCACATCTTAGGAATAGATAAAAATCTCAGTGAAGGCGCCAGGAGATATTTCAAGTGGTGCTATGAATACCAGTGCAAATGTTTATAATGTCACTAAAGTGCAAGGTTATCACTGGGCTCTGTGACACACAAACTGACACCCTAACTGATGAGGCCTTGTGAGTATTAATAGGTCTCTCTATGGGAATGAACCACGGGAGAGATTTTTCTCTGACGTCTGCAGAAACATTAGAGACCTTGAATACTCAATCAGCTATTTGAAATGCTAAGAAGCGTGTGTGTGTGTGTGTGTGTGTGTGTGTGTGTGTGTGTGTGTGTGTGTGTGTGTGTGTGTGTGTGTATGTGTTTGCTTGTTTGTTTCATGCATCCAGGTGAACATGACATCAGATCTGGAGGGGAGCGACATGCTGGCGGAAAAGGCCGACAGGAGGGAGTTCATCGACTTGTTAACCAAGATGCTGACCATCGACGCGGACAAGAGGATCACCCCCATCGAAACGCTCAACCACCCCTTCGTCACTATGTCACATCTCCTCGATTTCCCGCACAGCACACAGTACGAGCCCCAGCAGACTCTGTTGTTGTTGTTTATTGTTATCAATTATCAGTTTGATCAGTGAAGTAACATCTGCCACTGTCATCTCATTCATTCTCTGTCTCCCTCTCCCGCTCTCTTGTCCGTGCAGCGTGAAGTCGTGCTTCCAAAATATGGAGATCTGTAAGCGTCGTGTCAACATGTACGACACGGTCAACCAGAGCAAGACGCCCTTTATCACCCATGTGGCCCCCAGCACCTCCACCAACCTCACCATGACCTTCAACAACCAGCTGAACACTGTGCACAGCCAGGTAAAGCTGAAAATAAATAAACATCCTCATTCATCAGCAAGCTATTAGGAAACCACTGATAGTCAATGTCCTAGCTGTCAGACACAAGTATGGAAATGATTTTAGCTACGGTTTTTGCATTTCCACGGTGGGCTCCAGTAAAATTATCATAAAGACAATTATATGTTGTATCTTAATAGAGATGCAGCTGAAAGTAAAAAGTACAGATAGAAGTAGTAAAATATGTGACCTTCAAAATAATAGCATTATGAAAATATAGAATGGTTCAAAACGGATAATTAAAACCGAGCCCAAAAATTTTGAATGATGCATTTGCTAACACAGCCAGAATAAAAAAAAATAGAGCCAAATATCAGTGGTTGAACAGCTTAGCATCCCGTGAGCAGCTATCTGTCCCTTTGTTTTATTTTATTTTTTTTTCCATCTGTTCTCCCTGTCCGTCTGCACGTTTCCATTCCTACTGCCTTGGTGCATGTATATCTGTCTGCCTGCATTTCTGCCTGTGCCCCAGGTCCTGTGGGATTGTCACAAAGTGCTGATTACACACATGACAAGCCCTTACTTCCTGCTTGCCTTGCATTCTGGGGCTTTCAGGCCTTAAGAATCCCTTTACCAGGCTTCCTCTCATTTCCCCTCCTCTCCCTCCTGTCCTCCTCTGTCTTCTCTTCTTTCCTCCCATTTCTCCGGGTTGAGCCTGTGGTGCTTTACCGCTTCGTTCTCGTACGGCCTATGAATCGAAACTGCTGACTATTGGCTACTGCCGGAATCACAGAGCGTGGGGTTGCAAGGTTTTCCAGATTGAGCTTAGTTACAACTCCTGCCCCCCCCTCCCCATTCTTTAGTAAACAGAGTTCTTTATCACCAACTATATCGAGCCAGCTCACACTGTGTACCATGCGACAAAAAAAAAACCCATCTTGCTGTGATTTAAATGGATTAACATTCCCTCGGCTTGTCTTTTTTACGCCCGGCTCTCAGGGCATATAGACAGACTTAAGTTAGTGATTTATTCAGCTCGATTCATTTGCAAGGCTGGTATGCATCTTTGGCTTGTATTTTGCTGCTCCTGTGCTTGTTTATGATGAATGCCACAGTGCCGTATTGATTATGTTCCCTCCCCTGGTGTTCATTGAACACGCTAAAGAGAGCAAATGAAAAATGAAAGCGCTGTCTCTGTATTTCCCTCCATCCCTATGTATGCAAAATGAAAGGGCTAAAATTAGACGGTGTCTCGTGGAGCAAATACTTGCTACAAGCTGAGCGAACGGTGTCTCTTAAAAGCATTTGTTTGTCTCCAGGATGTTCCCTGGCGGTCTTAGTATTCCGCATGTCTTATTAATGGTCAAGATGTGCTAGAGTGACCTGAGCTTACATAATTATAGAATGACTGTTGGCTGTGAAATATTACTCCTGTCAGGCGTATTGATTTGGAGGCTAGATAGTGAAGCTGTGACATGGAATGTCAAATTTTGCTGCAGCTCATTATATTGACTCATTATTCTGTACCATTACCATGATATTATCATGTATTCTCCTTATGACTTTATGCTCATTGAAATGTGATAATAAGGGAAAATGCTTGTGTTGCTGTGTGGTTAATTGTGTCAAAATACCGCCTCAAGACATATAAAGCATCAATTCATGCACAGTGTATTATTAGTATAGACAGTATACATTTTTCCGGTCCAGCAGTGCATTACTCTAGTCTAAAGACATGAGGTCAGTAAATGCTGAAAATGATATAAAAGGATCAAAATCTCTTTTCTCTGATGGCATTTTGCTCATTGATGGTTAATTATTCTAAGAATTCCAGCATTGATTGCATCTCTCCTCACATTCTTTCTCTCCCTCTAATTAATCAAATCAACAATGCGCATATTTTAAGATGCGTTCAAATCAGTTGTCCAATTTCCTCAATCTTCCATTGGCTCTCATCAATGATGGATGCCCCAGCTATCCATCTTCTCTTGATCTGGTGATTGTTTTGCATCTTTACCTTTCTGTTTTTGCCCTGCCTGCTTCTTCAGCCTTCCCTCCTTGGAGCACTTCCACTTTCCCGTCCATGCCATCAGAGCCTCCACTCTCATGATTTTTATTTTGGTCCCATCATTCCTTTAGGCCACCAACCTGGCTCCCTCCTCCACCACCAACAATGCCACCCTTTCCTTTGCAAGTCCTGATGTCTCCATACTAAACTACCAATCTGCACTCTACCAGCCCTCAGCTGCCTCCATGGCAGCCGTGGCCCAGAGGAGCATGCCCCTGCAGCCGGGGGCTCCTCAGCTCTGCGCTGCCCGGCCCGACCCTTTCCAGCAGGCGCTCATCGTCTGCCCACCTGGCTTCCAAGGTAAGGAGGTCTGAGCAGTCAGTGTGCATTATCGGGAATGGATAGAATGAGATGTGTGGGGATCTGTGCAAAGCATAAGATCTCAGCCATGAAAACCTGAAATAGAGCAGGTCATGACACAGTAAAGTTACAGTAAAGTAGTTCAACCTTAAGACCAGTGTTTGTTTTAAGCATTTATCTGGCACCAAATACAGTTACTGTAGTCAGTTTTACTTCTGTCTCTTTGCCCACAGTCCTCTTCTTTTGTTGTTAGCTTTCTAGTGTCCCAGCTTTAGCCTAGCAACCCAACAGGCAGTGTCAATTGTATCATACAAACGATGATTCAATGATAACTTGATGAAGCAATTTATCATTTGAAAGGAAATGTTATACCTTTGTGTAATGCTTACTCACGCCCCCTTTTGTCTCCTCTGAGTTTGCACTGAGAGGGCAGAAGAGCTCCGAGGCGTTGTCTTATTTGTTTGTTTATTCTTTCCGTGGAAAGGCTGATAAATAGCTACTGTTTTTTGTTTTTCTCAGTAGAGTTTCTATTTTTTAACATAGCAGAAGGCTTTTGACATCTGTTGAATGCAGATAAATCAGTTTGCACATATAACCCATTGTCTGTTCCCTGGCTCTTAATTTTGCAGATAGCATGATGTTGTTTATAAGTGACAGATGTAGAAAATATTGCTGCACTTACTTGTTGACATTGTGTGTGTGTGTGTTTTATTTGTGCACAGGGCTGCAGGCGTCCCCCTCCAAGCACACCAGTTACTCTGTGCGGATGGAGAATGCTGTTCCCATAGTGACGCAGGCCCCTGGTGCCCAGCCTCTGCAGATCCAACCTGGCCTGCTTACACAGGTGGGAAGATTTTCGAGTATCACAGAGAGAAAACTAATAGACTTTTGTGGGCCTTAACAGTAACGGTGCCTGTGAGACTTGGAACTGCTCACATTCAAACAAAGCTCTCTGCATCCTTCTTTTCATAAGCCTTCACTAAGAATAGTATCTATCGATGGAGGCTGGAAATCACTCAATGTTCGTGACCCTGTTCCTGCTGGCAGCTGTTTTTTCCTGAGCGCTCTTCTGTGCATTGCTCCCTGCCTCTCTCTCTCTCTCTCTCTCTCTCTCTCTCTCTCTCTCTCTTTCTCTCTCTCTCTCTGTCTCCTTGCACTCTCTCCCCCTCGCTCTCTCCACTGCCCCGCTCTCCTGGAGGCTGAGGCCGCCACGGTCTGATGCACACAAAGGCAGGAGCCTTTCACACAGAGCAGGCCTTTACTGGAGCCTGCGCAGCGGAGCCGGAGCTTTAGCTGCTAATATACAGTTGTTGGAAGTAACAGAGAGTGACTGTGCATCACTCTCTCTGCACACACACACTGTAGACCACTTCCATTGCCACACCACCTCCTTCCCTATGGAAATTTCCATGAAGGCTTTAAATATCCCTGAGAATCCAGGGAGTTTGAAGCGCTCCCTTATCTCCAGTTAATCATGCAGTAGGCAGGCAGGCAGCAAGCTCTGTGTGTGTATGTGTGAGCGTGCCTGTATTTCTATGGCGGGTTAATCTGTCAGATACCAAATGGTGATTAGCTCTAGGGCTGGTTCCAAGTCAGGCGCTCCAAATTACAGGCCTCAGAGGAGCCTGGAAGGTCAGGGGAAGCTTGGATGAGGCTGTGCATGACCAGAGAACTCACACCCCCACATTCATGGATATGATGGCTCAATCAAAGGATTAAAAAATAAGAATAAAACATCTATGAAGAAAAACACAAATTGCAATTAATTGATATATCAAGTGTAGTTCCCACATTGCTGCCACGCTCTGCAGGTGTTCACTGTAACCTCTGTCTGCACACATGTTAAACAAAGACAGGCAATAGTTAACGTAAGCAGATGGTTTATATAGGCCAGGCCAGCGAGCAGCACACCTAATAACTGGGTGTGCGGTGTGCGTATTTGTGTTTGTGTGTGTGTGTGTGTGTGTGTGCGTGTGTGTGCATGTGTGTTTCTCCGTGTTTATTCGGTTACTGTGGGAGGTCTCACAAGCTTGTCTGAGGCGTTGTTTGCCTCTTGGTTGCATTCTTCCCACCTGTGCCTTCACCCACCCATTGCTCACTGTAACCCCCTCACCCCACCAACTCCACCCCCCA
>NW_019525106.1:54451-159699 GCF_002814215.2 Seriola lalandi dorsalis | reverse complement strand
ACCCCCCACCCCCCTTTACACCATGCACCTTTCGCCCACGTCGGACCCATACAAGTTTACCCCCCAGCTCCTTGGGTGTGCGGGGGGGGGCTAAGGAGGCTCCAAGCAGGGCGGCAGGGAAACCAGCAGGACCTTTATCTGGAGCAGGAATGCAGAAAATGTGGAAACAATTGGGCAGTGAGAGCTGGGGCTTTCAAAGCCCTGAGGTGACAAAGGGTTTCACCCGGGGAGTGTAGGTCGAGGTGGGAGGCGGTGGGCTGCTGATAGTGATGGTAGGCTCTGAGAAGAGAGAAAACGGCTTCTTAACTGGGTTACCATTTCAGGGCAGACAGGCTGGTTACACAACGCAGACGCCTAGTGAGAGAGGCATGTAGAGTGCCAGGAATGGAGATAGAGCGAGCAGGAGGAGGAGGAGGAGCAGGAGATGGATGGATGTATTAGTGTCTCTTAATGGCATGATGATAAAAGGCTTTGGATGTGGTCTTAGATGTAAAGACCATCTCGAGCTCTAGAATGTTCCATTAGAGATGCCAGTCATCAGTGCACAGACAAGGCAGCTCTGCTGGCCTGTAGATGCCCCCCCCCCCGCCCGCAGCACTTCAACTACAGGCTGGTTGGTTTGGGCTTTGCAACCTACCTACCAGACAAAAACAATTCAACTTCTATAAGCCTGCAGCCAGACTACAGAGCAGAAGAGCCACTTTGTGTCAGAATATAATGGGAACAGATAGAGCAAAGCAAAATGTATGAAAATAAAGATAAAGGTTAAGATAAAGGTAAAACATAAGGTATGTGTGAGTTACCGTGCTATATACACAGATTACCTGCTTTGCATTTTGTATGGTGCCTCTTTCTTTCTCTCTCTCTTTCTCTCTCTCTCTCTCTCTCTTTCTCTCTCTCTCTCTCTCTCTCTCTCTCTCTCTCTTTCTCTCTCTCTCTCTCTCTCTCTCTTTCTTCCTGTATCTCCTTTCTCTGTCTTTTGCTTCCTCTATTTAAATGTGTGCATGCTGCAGCACATACTGATGCTGTTGTAAATAGATGTGCAAATGGTATTAAAGGAACAATTCATTAGCCCTGACATTAAAGTGCTAATCAATAGAACTGCATTAAACCATTAGGGTTACACACACACACACACACACACACACACACACACAAACACACACACACACAAACACGGAGTAACACACCAACGCGGGCATGCATGTACGCACACTCATCTTGGCACATCTCGGGGCATATTATGCCTGATACTCCTGCTCCGCATCAGAAATACAAAGTAGCCTCTTTCACAACAGCTTGAATAGGCCTATGAATTTAATTAGAACATAGGTTGATTTGACTCAAGTCAAACTCATAATCACACTAGCCCACAGACACACACTCACATGGGCTCAGTCACTCATACACAAGCACACAAAGGAAGGAGCTGCTCTACATCTTTATTAAGTCCTGGTCTTATCTCTTTTGTCAGTGGATGTCTCCTTGAAGCTGCATGGTGGAGTTTATTTTGCATGCCCAGTAGCGAGTTGAAACCAGCTGTTATGCACTTTTGAAAAGATACAGTAATTTATCACAACAACTTCAAACTAATCAGCCAGGTTCAATGAGTTTCCTTTGTTCCTGCATTTACAATGTTTGAATTAAAAGATGCAAAAAAAAAAAAAGAAAAAATAATCATGGGTAACTGCAGTCCCATGACAAACTTATTTAAAATTCATTTTTTGTGACATGGCAACTGACTCCTTTCAATCTCTACTCCTCGTCTTCTCCCCCTCTTTGTTTATCCCCCACTCTGTGTTCTCCTACCTCAGCAGGCCTGGCCCAGCGGCACCCAGCAGATCCTGCTGCCTCCAGCCTGGCAGCAGCTCACCCACACCTCAGTCCAGCATGCCACTGTCATCCCCGACTCCATGAGCAGCACACAGCCTCTCGCCAACTGGAGGTGAGCAACACTGCTTTCTTATTTTCAACTGCTCCCGGCCAGTTTTAACCTTAACTGATGTAGGAGAGGGTCTGAATATTGTGGCATACATGCTTTGAGCCCACCTTTCTTCAGGCAAGATTTAGCTGGATAAATAATTCCAATAGGTTGACACGTGTCATTTCAAAGCTTCCAAATCAAAGCACTTTGTAAAATCAAATTTATACACATAATACCAGGGGTGAGTCTGTAGTTAAGGTCAGATAAATGGATTTCACACAGGCCAGCGGTGGTTTTTATAGCCTTTTATAGGTCAAAATGTGCTATAGGAAGATGGTATGGCATAGGACCGATCGAGCGAGGAGTCTGCACTTCTCTGACAGCTTGTCCTTTATCTTTAGTGAATCACAGTCCTCATGTGAACAGTGGTGCTTTTATAAGAGCAGATTTACCTCAGGGAGATGGGATATATGTACATCATGTCGAGTATAGCCTGTCACTACGATGACTTAATAAATGGATGGAGAGATGGGATAGGGCAATTTGCAGGGAGATGAAGAGGATGCAGGTATATAATGTGTATGTGTGGAGGGCTGCGAGGGCCATGTATGCTTAGATTCATTCAGAGCTGTCCATCTGTGACTAGACACCACCCTCCCCATCGCTCCCTCCCTTCCTGGCCAGTGGCAGCTCTGTTGTCCTCTGAGAGACGATTGGGAAAGTGTCGCACTTCCTCTGCAGAGCTATCGCTCCACAGCTGCTGGTGTCAGCTCCTCTGCCCTCCCTCTCTGCTCTCTCCCTCTCCTTGCCTTTGGTCTTCTTTAGATAAGTTAGCTGCTGCCACCTGCTGGCTTCTGTGGGGAATACTTATCCATCCTTCTCCCCTATAAATGCTGATTTTGATTATCTTTGATACAAGTATTTTTCAATATTTCATGCATTGTTGCCCCACTTGCAGGTTTCAAATTGTTGTGGTAACTTAAAACTGTGCTATGTTACAGGAATTCCCACCCTCATGGCAGCCATTATAATCCCATCATGCAGCAGCCAGCCTTGTTGGCTGGCCACGTCACGCTCCCATCCAACCAGACGCTCAATGTGGGAGTGGCACATGTTATGAGGCAGCACTCAACCAATAACAGCTCCTCTTCCAAAAAGAACAAACAGCACCAGATGTCTGCCAGGTATTCTTTAATACTCAGGTGGCTCTAGACGATCTATAAGCTATCATCCTGGCAGCTAAAGATCATCACAACAAGATCATGATGCCTCATAGCTTTTGATTTTGAAGTTTCCGATCTGTGTTTATCACCACCTAGAAAACACTCACCCCGTCCCTGTCTTTCTATCAGGAACATGTCAGCCTACGAGGTGTCATCCTCCCAGGCGGTGCTGTCCCCGCAGCGCTCCAAGAGGGTGAAGGAGAACACGCCCCCACGTTGCGCTGTGCTACAGAACAGCTCGGCCTCCAACTGTCCGCCCCCGCAGCCGTGTGGGGGCAGCGGGTGGGGGGCTGGCGAAGCGGAGCAGGCTTCCAGCACCACACGCGACCATCAGCACCAGCACCACGTCCCCAGACAGACCATCATCATCCCTGACACGCCCAGCCCCGCAGTCAGCATCATTACCATCAGCAGCGACACAGATGAGGAGGATGACCACAAACAGAACAACAGGTCAGTTCAGTGTTAATGTGGTTCTTTTTACGCGGACTAAAAAGTGTGTTTATCGCTGCAGTGCTTGTCAGTTTTACTGTGGATTGCTGATGTAAGAGATTTTCAGGCTTGTCCTCGCGAGATGAATTCCCACAATAAACACAACAAACGCAAACGCCTGCAGATTTAGATCAGCAAAGGATAAAGACTACAAGGGCTTGTTCAAAATCTGTTTTGACTTAACAGGACAGAGGTCCTACCATTGCCAACAAAGCAAACTTTTCTGTCATCTTATTCATTCTGTTATCTCGTTTTGGGTTTCAGAGTAGTGTTACACACATGTTTCTGTAAACTGATGACCATGTGACTATTAAACGTGATTTGGTCTCAAGTCATTTAATGCTATCTGGGCTATTCAAGGCCAGTGGTAATCTCTGGAGTGTTAAGTGTTTTGTGACGGTTGATCAGATCAGGTTTTATAGCCACAGAGCTATAAAACTGATGAACTGAAACCAGTGTGACATGTTGAATTGAAACACAAAGCAAGTGATTGTGAGTAGGAAGCGACAGAATGTTAACTAGAGAGGGTAACAACAGATTTATGACTTGCGAAAATAAACCAGATGTATGTTTTCACATTCTAGTAATGTGTTAACTTATGGCGTCAGTACTAAGCTGGTGGACGTATGATCAAAGAATGTACAGATAATTATAGATATAGTAAAAAATAAACCTCCCCATAATAGTTTTAAAAGTTTTGTCTCATTAACTCTCGTCTGTCTCTCGCCCCCTTGTTTCCTCCAGCTCATCTTCAAAGCAGAGGAAGAATGTCATCAGTTGTGTGACGGTCCATGATTCACCCGACTCCGACTGCTCCAGCAACAACAGCCCCTACACTGTGGAGTCCAGACCCCCCAACAACAACAGCTACGACACAAAGACCACCATACTGGACAACTACAACAATGGGAACCCCCGGACCATTATCATCCCCCCTCTCAAAACCCAGAACAGTGAGGCCCCGAATGAGTGTGAGCGCCTGATGCCAGGTAAGGGACTTTGACTCATGCATCAACCAGTAACTATTATGTTGTTAGGTATTAAAGTCGCTGCTTCACAATTAACTTGTATCCTCTCCTAAGCAGATGCAATGAACCATCAGAATTCAGCTTACAAGTTCAAATCCTCCAATGGAGTGGTGTCTGGCAATAATCACGTACCAGGGGGCATGACTGGAGGCGGGTCCTACAGACAGCAGCGCTCAGGGCCACACCCCCTCCAGCAGCAGCCTCTAAATCTCAGCCAGGTATGGAGGGACATGAAAAACACTATCAGTGTGTGAATATGTGTGTAAGAAATAATTTTATGTGGAATAGATTTATTGGCCTCTAAATCTCCATCGCCTCCTCTTCCAGGCCCAGCAGCACATGGTAGCCGAGCGAAACGGAGGTCATCGGCGCCAGCAGGCCTACATCACCCCCACCATCGCCACTCAGGCCCCGTACTCCTTCCATCACAACAGCCCCTCTCACACGGGCAATGTCCACCCGCACTTGGCCGCCACACACCTGCCTAGCCAGCCCCACCTCTACACCTACACGGCTCCTGCCGCTCTGGGCTCCACCGGCACCGTGGCCCACCTGGTTGCGTCGCAAGGCTCTGCGCGCCATGCGGTCCAGCACGGAAGCTACCCACCAAGCATCGTCCACCAGGTCCCAGTCAGCATGGGCCACCGTGTGTTGCCCTCGCCCACCCTGCACCACAGTCAGTACCAGGCCCAGTTCGCCCACCAGGCCTACATCAGCGCCTCGCCCGCCTCCACTGTCTACACTGGATACCCGCTGAGCCCCACCAAGGTCAACCAGTACCCTTACCTCTAGAGAAGACACTGACTGACACTGGAGAGCCTGACCCAGCACTGCTGCTCCCCCCTCCCTCCTGAGCCCACCCGCCCCTGAGCCCCTTTGACATCCTGAACATCCTCTCCTCAACCTCAGACATAAACAAAGACAGAGGAACATGCAATCCTTATGAAACTGTCACGTATAACTTGAAGATGTAACGACAGAGAGAAAAAGAAACAAAAGATTCACAGCCTCTCTAGAAGGGAAAGATGAATTTCAGAGGGGTACAGTTCAAGATGTCTTCTTTCAGTTTTGTTTTTTTCCTTCCTGAAAGGGCCAGTTTTTTGCTTTGATTTGTCTATTCTTCGCTTTACTTTATGAGGAAAGTAATGTCTCATTAGTTTTACAGGGAGGTTTGAAAGAGGCCTTTTGGGACAGTGGAGGTTTTCTGGTTTGTTTTCTTTTATTTTCCCCTCTTAAATTTGGGAAGTGACTGTTGAACAGGGGTTACTGACTGGAAGTTTGGAATCCCAAGAGTTTTGGGAGAAGGTGAAATACGGAAACCTGCTGCTCTTCAAAGAAAAAAATATTGATGGCCTTGAACTGTCTTAATATTTCCAAATCATTCATGGTGTGGGGAGAAAGGAGAGGCAACTTCCCCCGCTCCACCTTCTCTGGTTCGAGGAGGCTTCTGGAAATATAACCAACAGAAGACAACAAACTTTTTAGTGTATTTATAGATATTTTTCCTTTTTTTGTTTCACCTTTTACGACGATACTTCAGTTTTAGCTAGGTGTCTTAGCTGGGCCCCGTTCTTAGAATGTAGCAGTCTGCACCTGTTTGTTTTAAGATTTTTTTTTTTCCTGATACCAATAGATTTTTTTTTTTTTGTTCCTCTTTTTTCAATGTGATTGCACAAAGTGGTTATAATAACATAGGCATGTACAACGTGATTGTCTGTGTGTGCTACTGTCAGCCATGCGTGTGTAGTCCACCTCCTCAAAACCCTCTTCAGTCGTTAGGTTTTGACCATTGTTCCCTCGTAGTGCCTTACAGATATAATGACACAGTTTACTTGGCTTGGATCCTGAAAGCCACACGAGACTATAGCTATACTTAGAGAGACATGTTTCCCTGGTTTGACACCCGAGTCGGGGCAGTTGTAGCTCTCTTCCAGGTGTAGGCTCGTTCCTTGCTGTTTCTCGTCCCTGATGACAGCTGACTATAGATGATGAAGATTAATGTCAGAGTTGGTATCACGCTGAGCTATTTTATGATGTGTGCATGAGATAACTTGCCTGGGGTACTTACCAAAGTCATAGATAAATTGTTGTTACATTTGCTCTGGATATTAATGTAAATATGAAAATGTACAGTATAGCTGTAGCTGTAAACCTCTATCGCAGTGGCACCCAAAATGTTGCTTTAGTTTGGAACATATTTGTTGTTGGTATTTTTTGTTGTTTTTTTTTTTTTACTCATACAAGGGAATTCATGCATCGTGATTACAGAGCAGAGATATTAACTCAGTTTTCATGTACAGGGAATGAGTTACAGTAAAATGTTTGCGACACAGTAGCAGTCGTTTTTTTTTTTTTTTTTTTTTAAAGGATAAAAGCTAGTCCGAAAGAAGGGCCTGACAGAAAGTGATTGTTGCCACGAGGGTGATTCTGTGAGGCTATGGAAGTAGCCTGGCTGCAGCAAAGAGACAGAGTATCGAGGGTTGTTTGAGCGAGATACTGTGTAGGCACGAGTGAGGGGGGCTGGTTGAAAGCATAGGGTCAGTTTAGGTAGGGACTGTGGAGGGCACGGTGAAACTCTCTATCTTAAATGGGACTAAAATGGTAGCAAGTTGGCACTGAGCAGGTTGATAGTAACACTGAGCCCGCGTGGTTGGTAGGAGCCGCAAGGGGGCACTACCTTACGTTGAATGCACACTTCGAATTCTGACATGAATCCTTTTGTTGTCGTCTTTTTTTTTTCTTTTTTTTTTTGCTTGCTGTTGCTGTTCGTTTCTCCAGCAAAGATAATTGGAAGTTACTTGTTTGCGTTTGAGGTTTGGGTAGCATCGCAGAGCTGCAGGAACAGAACAGAAGGGAAATGCCACAGCATACACCTGGAAGGGCACCTTGTGGACGATTTGTTGCCACTGTCCATTTGTCTTCGAACCCGATACACCACAGACATCGCCACGCCAGCCAGATGGGATACCTGAACACGTAGAGAACCAATAGGGCTGTCGCTTTGTGTGTTTGCTGCTTGATTTAACAGACATCATTTATTCTTGTAGCCGATGATACAAATAATCTCCTCTGTTCATTTTGTCCTCTTGAACATGGGCACATCAGAACTGCTGGTGGTTTTAGTGAAAGCCTTCCCCTCTCCTTCTTGTTATGCCATAGTACTTGCATTTGAAGTGATTTTTTTTTTTTTTTTTTTTTTTTTAACTTAACATTATCTTGAACTTTTTTGACATGGCTGTAGTACATGTTGTGTTTATTTTTAGAGATTGTTGCAATAATTCTCGTGGATGTTTTATCAGAGTGTGTGTGTGTGTTTTTATTATATGTCAGGCTCATTTCTATTTTGTAACCTGGGGGTTGGTGTACAGTAATATTTAGTATTCCGTGGAGGTGGGTGCACCTGTGTAAAGTGTTGCAACACTGCTGATGATAGTAAGTGTTGAGTTGATGATAATCCAATGGGGCTCTTATAGATACATACTTGGCTTGAGGGTGCCACACCCCAGAGTGGTCTTTCATCCTGGTACTTGTTTCCCCAAAATAACTCTCCACTCCCCGTCAGCTCCAGCATGCAAAGCCTTGGGTCCGGGCACTTAAAGATGTGATTACATAGTACGTTGCTGGTTACATCATTCTTCTCTGTTCTGTTGTTGTCTTTTTATTTTATTTGATCTACTTAATTTCCTCTAGGTCATTGGGGCCTAAGCACACACGCGCAGAAGGGAGATGATTTTTCCATTGAAATCTTTTGGCTCCTCTGTTATGAGACAGACTACTGAAACATTCCACTGTTTGAGGGAATTTGGCGTTACCCATGCTACACTGCTGTCCTGTCCCCACTCTTGTCAGCACGGGGACGGTGTCGTCACGCTCTGACTTTTCCGCTCCTCCCACCAAAGAATTAAACTGATTGACCATGTACAGCACAGCACAGTACAGTACAAGCAATCCTCTACAACGTTGCTAGAGCATATAGGCAATAACTTCTGGTCATGTTGTTTTAACCCCCCCACCCCCACCCCAACCAAGTGCATGTGTGCATAAGATGTACAAGTACACAGGGAGGATTTAACGTACTTCATGTATACAGCACAGTCTTGAGTTTGTTTAGAATTTAGACATTCAGCTATGAGAAGCGCTGCAGTCTGTTTTGAAGCTTTCTCTGTATTTACTTTCATTACTCTTCACACTTGGCCCCTGTCGAGACTGAATGATCGATATTTGTCTAACCTCTCTCCAAATTGTTTTATAAGCCAGTTATTTTTTACGCTGTTCATGTTGTAGCTTTATTGGTGTTGTAAGAAAATGAATTTGTAAAAAGAAAAAAGGAAAAAAAAGTTTGTTTTACATTAGCGTGCCATGGAATAGAATGACCTGTAAAAATGAATTAATCAAAAAAAAAAAAAAAAGTACCAACTATACCTTTAAAACCACGGTCACCTGCGCAAAAATGAATGTAATATGTGACCTGCGACATCTGAAATGGCTTTAGATCTTTCTCAGTGGGTGACCATTTAATTTAATTTCTACACTGTTTGTGGCCATGCATGATGCAATAATTATACATCTGATCTCCAGCAAAATCCCATATGAGACAAATAATGTAAAATTACCACTGTCCTCATGATTAGGGTTTATAGAGTAATCACTATTTTCTCAAATGAAGCATCCAATTAAGAGAAGCCCTATATGCGCAACATTGTGGGAAATAACTTGACATGTATGATACCTTTGTCTATCACGCTGTTTCACATAACCAATGTTTTGTGTTTTATAAAAAAAAGAAAAAAGAAGGGGAATCAGAAATGTGAGCATTAACGTAGATCGAGTGACCTTACAATTACCAAAATGTGCTTAAGTAGAGTGTAAAAATGTTTTGTGTTGTTGAGGTGAGCATAGCCTTCCCAGCTAGCGACTTTATTGTTAGAGTACTGCCTTCCAAATAACCAACAATACCTCTAAAGCTTTAAGGTGACATTTAAATCAGAGAAAACTGAATAAGGCAGCATCTCACTCTCTATGAAGCCTGGCATTCTCCTATTAAATACACTCAAAACTTCCAACTCTGCTCATGGTGTTGTTGTGAATAGTCCTCCTGGAGCTTTGGCAACACCAAGAAACATTCCTGAGAGCATGGCACACAGTGCTATACATTAGTCTTCTTCAGACAAACTCCTCTAAGGTGACTTGAAGCTAAGCAAGAAGTGAACAGACAGCCTGCAACAGAAACCCACACACTCTTACAGGTAATAAAAAAAATAAATCATTTGGTAAAGTCGCAGCTGCTTCCCAAAGTACAAAAGGGTTAGGAGCAGGTGTTAGGTGGATTAATCATATGCTGATGTACTTTGTGCCACCAGGAAATTCATAATCTAACTACACAAGCATTCTTAAAGCCCTTTTGGATATGAGTGTATGTTTTTTTTTTTGTTTTTTTTTAAACTTTTGTTGAGGAGATCTGCTCCTTTTGCTGGCTATTCCTTGGGGGAATTCAGGGTGAGGTGGTCAAGGTTTGATGCCATCACTGATCGAGGCTGTCAGGTGATTGCAACGTATGAATTTAAGAACCAAAACTGATTCAATTATTATTCTTTTCCCTACCATATTTGTTTATTCTAATTTGTGCACAACCAGGCAAGGATGTGAATTAATTTCCACCACCTTTAAATCCCCAATTTGAAGATGTTTAGATCCTAATTTACATGAATGGAAAATGTTGCTTTTCCGACTAATTGCAGAGAGATCTCTAGCCAAAGTCAGCTATTTTTGTAGTGTTAAATTGAACAAACGGAATCTGGAAGTGGTAGACCAAAGCTGGGTTCAAATACAGATTTGCCTGTTTACACTGCAAAAATATCCATCTTACCCTAGAGTTCATGTCAAAGTCACAATCCCTTTTAGTAAGTCCTCAAAATTATAATTGTGAATTAGTGTAGCTGGAGTGCTTAGATAGCTATTGCACAGCAACCTTTTTGCAATTGATACATCAGTTTATTTACATTTTCTAAAGACCTAAGAGTGCATCAAACCCTGACCCCCTTTTGTGTCCATTGCTGTATGGTTTCTCGATGGTGTAAAATCTCATTCTTTGTCGATAAAGCTAATGTGTGCTGCAGTATTTCCTAATATACTTCTTTGTTAATTGTCTTTTCTTATTTACTTTTGTTTATCGGGGTGTGATGTCTCATTATTTCAATCTGTTGATGTAGCGTTCTATGTATACCCTGTTCCTTAGCCTAATATTATTAAGTATGTTATGAGAATGGATATTTTACTGGCTTTATAGAATGTTTAAATAAATATAATAATGACAATAAGAAGAAGGATTAATTAAACCTCCTAACAAGTTGAGTACTTGCTACTAAGCGCTTGTGTTACCATTATGATGTTGTGTGCTTCTCTTAATCATTTTCGTTGTAGAAAAATGGAGTGAATTTATATTAGGCTTCGAAAAAACTAATGATAGCATTGTAAATTTTACAGGAGGATTTTAACAGACAAACAGCTTCGTCAAATAGAAGAATATAGTTATTTTAATTGTCCTCTTTACTAACTGTAGGGTGAGAAGGGGCTCGCGTTGTGGTGAACTATGTTATAGCTTGTTATTCACTGTTACTTTTGATCATTTTTTCGGTCTCCGAGGTGAATCGAGTTATTAATGAGAATTTGTATGCTCACATATGCATATTGTATATGTGTAGAAATGTAATCACACTTTGTCTTGGATTTACATTAAACTGTTAAGTCACGGCACCGGTGTCCTTTGTTCTACTGCTGTGTGTGTGTGTGTGTGTGTGTGTGTGTGTGTGTGTGTGTGTGTGTGTGTGCGCGCTTGAGGTTTGTTGTGTATGCTAGGGCATATTAATTCTTTTTATACATCAGAAAGGAAATAAAGATACACAATAAAAAACAAACAAACTACATTGTTTGGCATTTGAACTTTAAAAGTGATTGTAAACCAACTTTAAAAGATTGAATTCAAGAAATGTAATGTTTTTTTTCTGTTGGTTGAGGTAGAAATATTTTATCTAATTAACATACTGTCCGTGGGTAGTTTAATCTGTTGCAAGTGCTGCATAAGCTCATTACAAATTTTGTAAAATCTGAAACCAGCAGAGTAATCTGTAACTGTAGCAGTTATAGATAAATGTAGCAAGTTGAGTAAAAAGTACAATATTTCTAAGACCCTCGAAATTGTGCTTAAAAACTGTTGGCTGAGTAAATATAGTGAGTTACATTACACCGCTGACTGAAACCGTGCCATCTCCAGTTGCTTCTGGCAAAATAAATGTGATTTTATACAATTCAATGCAATATAGAACTATTCTGTCATGTTTTGATAAGAGACATAAGGATTTCATGACATAGTGATCCATAGCACACACAGGAAGTTAAGTGAAATCCAAACTGATTTGTCATCAGCAACATGAGTCATGGGCTACTATACTGCCACTAGGTGGCAGTGTGCACCAAAATGTTGATGTAGGTCTACATGGACTGGCTGTGACGTGATTAGGCTATGCTGATCATCTCCATTTATTTTCACCCACAAAACCTTGCTATGCAAGATGTGTGCAAAATGCACCATCATGTCACACCTCGGGCCTGCAAGCTCTTTAGAATTTGGAGAATTTACTCCCTGATGGATATAATGCATTGCAGTCGAAACGAATTATGGATCATCGTTGTGTCTGTCAGAATTTGAGAATAAACACTGCGCTTAAATAGGCTTATATATGGTGATGCAAATGTAACGTAAAAGGCACAGGAGTACAACCAGTAAGATGTACATAAAAAGGATTCTTACAGCAAAATAGTCAGTTTTGTAACTTTTGAAATGATTTATTGCAGCATAACAAGAAGATAAATTCTACTCAGCCAATAAAAAGCCTGACGGTGATATATCCATCCATGGATATACCTTGTTAAGTGCTTCATTGCATGAGGTAACGTTGCCGTGGAAGCCGCAGACGCCAGTCGAAGAGGACCAACCTAATTTTAAAAGCCCATTTTGATAGAAAAGGGCTTCAGCCAATGGTAGCGGGTTTCGATAAATTACAAACTAATCAGATCTTCCAAGGGGCGGGGCTTACCCAATCCTCAGGACGAGAGAAGGTAACTGTTACCAAAAGAGTGTCAGATGAAAACCAGCTACCACCAGCTAACGTTCAATATGTCTGCACTGAAATAACTTAAAACGCAGACAGGTGGTTATATGAGGGTTAATGACGAAGCCTTGGGCAGCATTTTATTTCTTCGAAGGAAATTTTCTCGTAACTCAGACAAAGGAATTGACAGAGTTTGAGCTCCCTTTTTTTGGTAAGTATGAATGCGCAGCTATGAGCTGGCTGACAGGAATGGCTGGAGGGAAAGGAGAGAAAAAAAAATCGTGTTATCTGTGCACTCAAAGGTAGCTATGGGTAATATCACTAAAGTATGTTGGCTAACCCGCTTTTAGCATTTTGCTGTGGCACTCATAGGAGGGATGACCGTTAAGCTTGCAAGCAACGGGACGGGATGTAGGACAAGAGACTGTGTCATGATGAGAGCTGCTGACAGAGCGACTGAAAGCTAGCCGTACAGCCGGGGAATGAAGTCTGTGCTGGCTCTATGTGCAGTGCTCTTTTCCCTTTTTACCACCTTACCTGTTTATTGGCCTATGTGGAGTAAGTAGGGATGTCTAGTTTATCAAATGGGGGGACAAACCCTCATTTATGCTGATTTGATGTTATATACGCTGCCTTATAATGACCTGGTTGGCCATGTGCATGAAATGTGTCAAGTTTTTTTTTCACAATACATAAGCATAAGACCAACCTGTGTCCACCCCCAAAATGTCTTATTTATATTTTAAATATGGAATGTGAAGTTGGCATATCTTCTTGTCCGTGTGTGTGTGTGTGTGTGTGTGTGTGTGTGTGTCTGTCTGTCTGTCTGTCTGTCTGTGTGTGTCTGTGTCTGTCTGTGTGTGTGTGTGTGTGTGTATGAGAGAGAGAGAAAGAGAGACCTCCCAGTAAAATGAAACATAGAAATGGGTATTACCGTTATTGTCTGCTTTGGGAATGTAACCATAATGTTTTAAGGTTTTGAATAATTTAAATCAAGCATGTGCTTATGTGTACTTCATGGATTATTAAGTAATATTGCTAAATGCTTTGTTTTGACAGTCACACTGTTACTCTTTTGTTTTCTACAGCTATTCTTCACTGCAAGCACATGATATGGAAGGAGGGGCCTTGAACTAAAAGAGACCAAACCAGGCAATCCCAAATAAACCTTGATCGTCTCTTTGGCATGAATCTTCTCTTCCTAACTGGATGAAATGCCTTGACTTTACCTCCGCCGTACCATGGCAGGTTTAGTCTCCTCTGTGGGTTTGGTGCTGATGCTCAAGGCTCTTATGCACGTCCATGGCCAGCGTGCAGTGTTTCTGGGGATGACGGTGTGGGTAGCACTGATCGCAGCTGACTCACCTGCTGCAGGTAAGAGAATACCTTTTGCTGACTCACCTAACATGATCCACTAATTTGTCTCTTGTGTTACATAACTGACACAGATCATTATGTTGTACAACATTACTTAACATTGCATTGACAAGTAATAGAAACCTTGCAATTGAAAATGCAAACGAAAAATGACTATGGAGATCATTTTGAAGACAAAAACACAACCCAGCATTTTTATGGTGTATGAATAGCTACGTAAATTGCACTAAACTGAAAGTAACCATGAAAGATACGTAAAGTTGTGGAGTGTGTTTGTGTTTGTTTGTGTGTGCAGTCGAATGTGTTGATGGCATCCAAGATCCAGCCTGGGCGTAATCAAGATCTTTGTTTTTATAGATATAGTTTATTCACTCTCTTTACCACTTGTCCAGTACAAGGTTGAATCAAATGACCAAAAAAATTGAACCGTCATATTTTATTTTGCAATACTTGACACAATTACACACAGTCACATCAAAGAGATGCTTAATACAACTGCAGTCTTGTTTGTGTACCACTGAGCAGCTGCACTGGGGCAGTTGGGGTTATTATGTCCCTTGCTCAAGGCCAACTTAACCTGTGACCTTCCAGTCACACAGTTGCTGTCCTAACCTTCAGGCCACTGCTGCCAACTCTTCTATTTAAAACTTGTCTTTTCCTTAATCAGAAAAAAAAGAAGTGATAGATAATATATAGCCCTAGCAGAGCAACTTCTTTTTGCTTTGCCTTTACTTTAGCACTGTACAGTTTCATTGGTAGTTTAGCTCAGTATGAATTTACTAATGTCTTGATTTTCATGTGAAAAGTTAAGGTTTCTGTGTGACCTTGGATAGCTGTGATATTCCTAATGAGGACATTCATATGTTCGATTCAGGATTTTCATGAGAGGCAGAGTGGCTCTATCCCTACACAGACTGTAGAGTTAAACCAATTTTCAGTAATTAGAGAAAGAGAAAGGGTCTAAATCCAACCACTTGATGGGTGTTTTCCCGGGGCTTACTTTTATAGATAATGACATGATCCCACCAACTCCCCTCCCCCCACACATTGCCCAGTGTAAAGAACCCATTTTAAAGGCAGCCAAAAACTCATGATACTATGTGGTAATAGGATTATGCAGTAATTGCCAGGGTGAAAGCCTTGTTCAGGAAATCAGGAATTAGAATATCTTAAACTCCCACTCATATGATAACACCTCCATTCACAGATTTTAATTTGATCCTCTATTTCTTTCACAATGCTTCTCGTAAAGCTACACTGTACTTGTAGTGGATGATATGGCCTGATGGTTTGGACAGTTGTGGTATTACTCTATTCCTAGAAACCACAAAGAAGTTTCTGTGGCTGTTTTTGCTCCTTTTTTTTTGCTTTCGGGGTTTAAAGTGCATATCCACTTTGATATATTTTTAAAGTATTTTATCTCCCACGTTTTGTCTTTTTGATCCAAGGACAGTTGTACAGCAAAACCTGTAAAAGGTTTTTTCTGTTTTCATGTCAAATGAAAGATGTCAGATTTCCTGTCTCATTCTCTTCCCGGTCTCTTGCTCATTTGACTGGTGACTAAGAAGTGGGCTGGTGATGTTTTTCTTACTGAGTGGCTCATCCTGTGTAATAGAATGGGGGGAAATATTGAAAGTTAGCACACATTTTATTGCCTGTAATCTTCTCTATTTTCGTAGGAATACTTCATATATCAGGGTTGCTTCATCTCTTATGGGGAGATATCTTCCACCAAAGCAGAGCGGCTGGGTTTAGTTGATTTATCCTCATGGTTTTGATGATCACACCAAGCTAAGGCAAAACTTTGAAGAGCATCTCATAGACATTTCTTCTGTGGCAAACCACTGCATCACATGAGAATACATTTATCAGCCGTGGTTGGACAGGCTTCAGACAACTGCATGCTGTTCTGAATTAGCCTGTTAAGCACTCTAAATTTGGGTGAACATTAATGCGGTGTAATGGGAACATCAAAAGTTGGGATGAGTATTTTTTTTTTTTATCTAAGAGTAATATGTATGAAAATTATAACACTGTACAATAAGACTCTGTTGTTTGTAAAGTCTTACATACAGTATAACAGATTTGTAAATCAATCTCACTATGGAAAGTCAAATACTGAGAGAGACTGTTGAAAAAGTTTTATACATACAGAGCTAAGTTAGTTAAGCTAAGAAAACTGTTGCATGATACTGCAGTTTAAAAAAATAAATAAAACGGTATCATTTGTAAGTTATACCTAAAGCTCTAATGAATGGGTGAGGCAAAATTAACTCATAAAACTGTAAACCTTATGGTAAACTTCTTGTCCCAAACTAGGAATATCCCTAATATCCCTACTTATTGTATGACATATGCAGGATGACAACTGTGTTTCCACGGTCTGTTTCAGCAGTGAAATCATCAGTCTTACAGCTTTCCTCTTCCAGACTCAAAGAAGCACACTTTATAGTTTCTAGGTCAAATAGAGCAAGGAGATGTACATATAATTGTTCCTCCAGACCCGACATCATACAGTAATGTCCCTCTTTCTTACTTCTCTGCTTCTCTTGCTCTTTTTCGTCCTCTGCTTAATTTTTAATTCTGGACGAAAAAGTTCTACATATAAACCCTAGATCTAAAACGAGCAATCTTATAATAATTATAAACTTTATATGTAATGCCATAAAGTGCCCTTGCAATTTTGCCCCAACAGTCTCTCTCTGCACCACAGTGACTGGCAAGTTCAACACAACAAGCTGCAGGCCAGCAACATCCTGGCTAATTACCAGTGCAGTCCATTGCCCTGTGAAATGAGATCTGTGTGGGATGACAATATGGCCATTCATTATTCATTAGAGCTGGGAGCCAGTTGCAGATCAATGGGTAGAACCCATCAAAAGCCAAACACTGGGTGCTTTTGCGTGCACCAGGGCTGCAGCCTAACCATACAGATCTATTGGAAAGCAGCCGGTGGCCGACCGTGCCTGTCTACTGATGGGCTGTCCCAGCATTATTTGGCCATGTTGAGAGCAGTGGAAGCTCGTCCGCTGGTCAAGGGTGGGTCAATGATAGCAGGCTGACACATTTTTAAAACAGTGTTTTGTTACTCTTCCACATTATAATCAGTGTCCTTCATTTGTAATATCACGTTCACACGTCAAAGTTATTATATAGTCAGCTATTCTGAGGATAGCTGTAATCTCACTGACATAATTTTTTCCAGTTGTCCACTATTACCTAGATCATACTGCTAGGTTGTGATGTGAAGGTACCATAGTGGGGGCTTGTGAATGTACATCTGTTAGTGATTTTGTGTAACCTTTTTTCAGTTTTACCAAGGCAATTTTCCATTTAAGTTTCTGCATCCTACAAGTGTCCAAACTTGGCATGAGTATTGTTTAGAGCAACAACCTTATTTAATCATGGACTGAAACACCTCAAGAGTAATTTTATGGATATAATGATTACAGCTAATATTTGATTTTTAGTTCTATATATTCAAAATCCTTATCTTAGAAAATGTCTGTTTATTAGTCTTGTATGATGTCAGACTCATTTAACATCGTTTAGGCACATAGAGAATTTGTGTTGTTAGATAATCACCAAATGCAGAATACTAGAGCTTTTTCTGACACTGTGAGCTGACCAATAACCGTTTTCTTACGGAAAAGTTGTTCATACACAATCCTATAGTAAGGCTTTATTTATTACAAATAGATCCCCCTGTTTGTGCTTACAGTTTGCTGGGCTAACAGCCTGTCAGTGTTGGGAGCTTGAAATGTGCATTGCAAAGTTCACAATTTGACAGAAGGCAACGTTGAGTCCATATTGTGCTGAGCCCAAATCACTATGTGCTCCGATGAACTGCAGCTGATTATTTATATATTTATCAGAGCAGATGGTGCAGTTCAGCCCGGCTTCTTTTGAGCCACCTCTCAACATCCCTGCTACTTCCATTAGTATTTAGTCTAACCCTACACAGATATTTCCCTTTTCTGCTCACATATGGACTTTCAGGCAGAATAGAAAACAGGTTACTCTCAAGACACCTTAACTGAACCCAGTAGACAGTTTTTGTTCTCCCAGGACCCAAAGCCTTAGAGTGGCCTGTGTTGGGAGGATTGAAGCAGAGTAGAGGAGGTTGGTGAGTGACACAGTCCTGTGGGCTTCTCTGGTTACAAGTCTTTGCCTTCCTGTCTTTCGAAGAAAATCAGTACTGCAGAAAGTGAAGGAGTGTATCCAGATTCGTGTGTGGGTGTGTATGCCTGTCCCTGTGTGTGTGGTAGTGCAGGGCTTTTCTTAAAGAAAGACAGACTGCACCATCATAATGCACTTGTTGAAACTGATCACACAATCATACCAATCATTCATTGTGGGGAGACCCCTGTCAGTTTGTTTGTCTGTTGTGGAGCTTTTATGAACTTAAGTTCTTAAATCTCTTATACAGTGGCCCAGCATGCTGCAAATACCAGAAGATTCACAGAAAATATTGTAGCTAACTATACCTTTAACTCAGATTCCCTCACTCTCCGTCTGTGACTTCTCTTCCTCTTAGTTGGACTCTCGTACTACTCTCCTCCCCTCCCCCTTATCCTGCTACCCCTGTTTCTCTAAAAAAGTGTTCCCTCAGGAAAACAAAACAAGGATCACATGAATATTTGATGTGCAGGCATGACCTCAGTCAGTCTCCATTCCCATGCTCAATTTTAGCCAAATCAGATGAATTAGTTTACGGTAGATTTTGGCAACCTCTCCAACTACAAAACTTTGTGTGGTGCTTTTTCCAAGATTTTGATTAGCATTCAAACTTAGTTTCTAATTATAGCCTTTGCTTTATTGATCTAAAGCTGTTCTTTAATCTTGTACTGCTTGCTGTAGGTTGAATATGACAAGTGGGTGCAACCGGAAAGCAACTGGTGCAGGTTTATGATAATGCACCCCTTATGGAGTCAAACAATCTTTTTCTTGGGGGGGGGGGGCTGCTTGATCTTTGGCAGAGAGCTTGATCTAATTGAACCCCACTGATAAAAACAATGGAATCTTTCCCATCTTAAAAGCTTCCCAGATAAACCAAATGTCAACACAGCCATATCTTGATTGTTCGACTGCACTCAGCATACGCAGCTCCTGCCAACTGAAAAGAGCCAGTCACGCAAGGGGCTCAACTGAAAACAGAACCATGTGTGGGGTTGTAGTTAGCAAGCATTAATACCAACAGACCCTTTCTTCTTCTCTCTTTTTTTTTTTTTCAAATTACACAACCATTAAGTGACTTTTTCTTTTTTGCAATAAGGAGTCTGGCAAACATAGGAAATGATATCATTAGAGGGCTCTGTAATTGGTATCTCAGGTTTCTCAACACACATAGGAATATATATGCGCATGTGTGCGTTATTCTATGTGGTGAAAGCACAGCTGCTTGGCTGATACCAAGTGTTTGCCTGCTGCAGTGACCTTATTCTGATAATTAATGGTAGGTTGGTCCTTAGAAAATACCATCAGCAATCACCATTGAACAATGCAGTTGGACCTTATATCTTTGTGGTGTGTGTTTTTCTGTACATATGTTATTGGTTTGTACTGAGACCCATGCAGCTAGCCTTTGGCCTGGAAACACTGTCTCCTCCACTCAAAAGATGAGCATATTCAAATACAACTACAAATCATATTATTTGGGATCCTTCAACTTGCATTAAAGCAAATACATACAGAAACATGTTTGTTGTCCTTTTCATCTACTGCAAATGCTGCTGCCATCATAACAGCTTCATCTGTCAACTCTGACATCGCCAAATATTTCACTGTGTTAAAGGACACCGATTAGGTTTGCAGCATTGCCTTATTCCCCTTTCTTTTATATGTGAGTGCACAGTCTAGTTGAGTAAAGGAGACCAGGGGAAGGTATTTTCTGTGATTCAATTCCAGGAATCAGCAAAGCGCTGTCTGCAGACAGGCATTATCAGGTTAACTCTGTTTCAGCCTTGGGATCAGTTGTCATGAGAGGACAGTAAAGCCAAAATTAAATTTTATCTCACTTTTATGAATTTTACATGCTTGTGTTCATTGTTGCAGGCTTTTATTGAAGTCACCATTATTTGCATAAAATAGAAACCTTGTACATTATTATCCATTCTCAATTTTCACAGTTTTTAATAGTTAACTTTGTAGATTTTTCATTTTTCAAAGCTATATTCAAAAATATTTGCGTCAGTTCTTGGAATTTCTAAAATCTTAGTAAAATGTTCATGCATGAACATCCAAACACTGATACTTGTGTTATGTTCACACAAGTCCCAAAGCAATATGGTTTAGCTAAGTTGTAGTAAATGCTAAAGTCAAAGCAACTTTTTTTATTGAAAAAAAGATACTTTACACCACCTTGTAGGGAACAACATAGGTATTTTAAAATCTACTCCCACATAATGCTTCCACTTACTCGCCAGATGCAATAACGACTTGTTTATAGCCATATCTAGTAGAAGGCTCTGAGTAAATTACTAGAGACTTGTAGGGTTTGTTAATTAGTCAATTTGGTCAAATGCAAATTTAGTTCGGTGCCATGTACAAGGCTGCTATTCATTAGACCAAGTGTAGGCTCAAAAACACATCAAGGCCTGATGAATGGAAATGGAATCTCATTAGCCTGGGATTTTTCATGTAATGAATAAATGAAACTCTCACTGCATTAATTCTTCAGTGTTGTCACAGTAATGAGAAATATTTTTCCATTCATGCATTTTATGTGGAGCTGACACAGAGTATTTTAACTTTTTTAGGAATCAGGATAATATTTTTTGTTTAAGCTACTTAGGTGAGTCTTTATAAAGCTTTTAAAGGCTGCTAATTAGCAGCCTTTAAAAGCTGACAAAAAAGCTGACATTACAAAAATTAAGTCAGACTGTTATTGTATTAATACAATTAATTTTTGTAATGAGTTTTTGTTGCCAGTGAAATGAGGATTTGTTGTGAAAATGATTCACCTGCTACTGATAGAGAAAATGTGACTCATTGACTGACTGGGAGAGTGAGATGAGGAAGAGTTAAGAAAACCTGTACTGGAACACATTTACATGAGCAGAGCACTTGACATTTCTGCTCTTGTGACCTGATATTTGAAGGTGTCCCTCTACATGGGTCTCAGTGCTTAGTTTCAGAGACAGGCCCAACAATGAGTGGCCAGTCGAGTGTGACACACTCGTGTTTCCGGGGACAGGTGGCAGCGCTGCTTCGTCTTCAAGGCCTTTGTCAGTTTTAGTCTACTGTAATGTCAGCCTCACTTTAGACCAGTCTCACTTTGCTCTTTTCGTGGCTGCTGTCTGTCGTGCTGAGCTCTGACTGTCATTACCTACGATAAGCCCTCAAGAATTAAGATCATGCCTGGTTAATTATTAAACCAGCCAGGTCTCTCTACAAACATGGTTCAGCTTTGGTATAGCACAGTTTTTTTGTTTTTATTTTATAAGGTTTTGTTTCTATTTTTTATGGAAATATTATTATCCTCATGAAGCTGAGATTAGACTTCAGCAAGGATTGTGAACACTGTGCTTCAGTGTGAAAGACAGGAATTTTTATTTTTTTTGGTTCCAATTAATATTTTCTGTCTGTGTTCCTTGTTCTTGTCCTCAACTGCCATCATCATCATCATCCTCATCATTCTCATGGTCATCATCAGTACAATTCTCAGCATTATCATCAATCACCTGCCAATGGTAGTCTTTGTCTTAATTAGCTGGATGTTTTGTCATCCATTCATGCATGTCGAATCGTCCTTAATGGGACTAAAATGAATCAGTTTGTCACTGTGGGGGTCTGCTGAGACGAGGTGACATTTTGGGGTCGTGTAGCACACTATGACCTCAAACATCAGCATGTTCCTCTCACAAACATGGTCTCCTACAGAGCTTGTCTATATAGTGTTTTGTTGTCTTTTAATATAACTGTAGTATTTAAAATGTGTTGTTGTTTGCAGCCAAAGTCACATTGATGAGTATAATATATGTTTCAGTGAACATAGAACCACACACTTATTAACACTGACTACTCACCCTTTGTCTGATACTGTGTGTGAACTGATACAGCCTAGACTCTCACAGTTATGTATAGAAGACTCTGCGGAGCACAGCATACCAAATGCTGTGGCTTCTTTCCATGCTTTGTTCTTGTGATTATTTATAACTTCCTTACAAAATTGTGAAATAAGGCCAACAACAAACAGGCAACTGTATGACGCAAGTCCCTCTTTTTCAGTTTCCCTACTATTAATGGTGAAGCACATTATTTGGTGTGTTCAGAGTGTGCACATGTGTGCGTGCATCTGCCCAGCTGTGTGGTACATCCCTCGGGGTTCAAACACTTGGCACAGCAGACAAGTAGCTGTGTGGAGAATGTGCAGCACAGACGAGCCTTCAGAGGAGAAAGTTTTGGGTTTGCTTCCCAAGTCCTTTCCTATGGGCCATGTTATAATAGCATGTTGACTTGATGAAGGTACCAGTGTAGGCTGTAATTAAGTTGGGAGTTTTCTCCTGGGCCAAGCCAGAGGCCATCTGCCTGAATGAAGCGATGCAGTTATTGAAGGTGACGCTCCAGAAGTGTATTCGTTTTTGTAGATGCCTTTTATGAGTTATCTGTTTTGTGCTCCCAGTGTTAAAAATAGTCTTCTCGCTCAGCTGATTTTACAGCTATTTTCAAGTGTGTATGAATCTGCAGAGCTTCAGTACACTACAAAGAGCAGCAGCATTACCAGCCGCTGCTGAGTCACTATGTAGAGGCTATTGGTGGTGGCTTGCTTCTGGCAATGGCAATAATGGCGCCTTTAAAGTCTTGCTCTGTTCAAGACCCACTTTCAAGGACAAATTCAAGACATGCAGACTACCTTGAGCTTATTGAACAGAATTATTGTTTGTTTTCTGCTTGATTTGGTCTGTTTATACTTGTAAATTCTCTGTGCACGCATTATGATTCATTTTGATTATCTGTAACTCCAGGAACCATAAGATAACATCTCGTTTAATGTAAGTAGGCATCTCATCTCATCTTCCTTCGGTCTATCCTGTTTATCTACCATCAGCTCTTCACAGTACTGTAGAGTCAACCATGTATAAAGGTTTCTTTCACTAAAACCATGAAATTTCTGTTTGGGTTTTGAATATTATTCTCATGAAAAAACACATCAGCATATAAAAGAGGCAAATTTATACATCTACCTAGAACTTTTAAAAGGTCTATTACCATGATTTATTTAAGAATTATTCTATGTCTTTCACTTCAGCTAATGTAGACTTTCTCGAACATGTAAGACTATGAACATGCAGTGTAATCAAGGCAGTACCCAAATTAAATCATGCATGATACACTATGTTATGCAATATGGAGAGAAAGGCCTTTGGCAAGTTGTAAATGCACTGCATAAAGCCGCATTTGCCATTTGTACATTTTGGCAGGTCTAATATCACCCTTTAAGATTTGAATGTTATGAGTAAGAGATAAGAGGAGCTGCTTCCTGATGACCTGGATGTTTCACCATCCGTCACTCAAAGGTCACATACCTTAAAAAAGGATAGGTGATGTTCTTTGCTGAGTGTGATGGTGAAAAAAAGCCCAGGTCATCGAGATGCTGAGCTAGAACAACCACTCATTAATTTTGGAACATATGGTCAGTGCTTGCACATCAGCATATTGCTTTAGTTCAAAAGTGAAAGTGAGAAAACTCGTCATTGTCAGCTTTTCTTATGATTCTCCAGTGCAGACCAGTATGGTCTTTTTATAATGGCATTTTATACTTATTGGAATTTTCTTTGCGATAAATAGATCCATTTTGTTGCCACTTAAGCAAATTGGACATTAGTTAGTTTAGTGGTCAGGTCTTCAAAATGCACAAACAAGCAAAGTGAAGTGGTAAATGTCAGGTGGCTACTTTTTACATACTGCAATATTTAATGTGTTTTCCTGTAAACCATGCTCGTTGTTTCATGGATCTCAAATTCCAATTTGTTGTCAATAGATTCAGCTGTCAATATAGTATTGATTTGATCTAAATATAAGCCAAGGTTGCATATAACATCCGAAAAACCAGCACAGCTTTCTCCTACAGATTCAATGAAGTGTCCAACTTTACTATACAGTCTATTTATCATTCTGTAACCTTTGCCCCAGAGGTGATCAGGGTTAGAGTGAAACATTTCATGATGAATTGTAATCCTATAAAATGTCCTTGTGAGCTGGAGTTTTTGTTATTTCCCCACATATCAGTGTTCATTTTGGCCCAGTCCATTTAGGGAGGGAGCCTGACAGTTTTTGGCTGCTCCGGCCACAGACCAGTACTACATCCCCAAATGTCTGTGACTGAGTGAGTGGGTGAATGAGTGAGAGATAGAGTTGAGTTTGTGATGAAGTTAGACCAATGCTCGACTGAGTGTTGGACTTTGGCATGAACATTTTCTATTACATCATCATGGGGCGTTTACAGTGAATCCACAACCGTTTTCGTTTTCAGACCCCTTTAGTGACTTTTTTTCAAAAAAGCAAACAAAGCAACAAATCTAGCGACTTTTCGGACAAATCTTATCTACTTCATGTAGAAGAGAGTTGCTAGTATTGCCCTGAGAGCGCGACCCTCCACAGGCACACCTCTCTATGATTCTAACTTTCTCTCTGAGTGACCATTTTACAAATAAATATAACTGAAATCACAGCCATTGTCTTTCATTTCTGTGTATGGTGATATGTCAGATGACGTCAAGGTTATAAAATATGGATTTTAGCTGCAGCAGAGCAGCAACTTGGAAATGGCTTGGAAGTGACTACTGTTTAACATGTAGTCTTAATTGGCTGCGTTTTAGTCATTATTTCAAACGTGTTCCATTGTTGGACAACAGAATTAGAAAAAATATGTAAATGAAAACAGCTTTTTTGGGAATTTGACTTTTAAGCAGGTTTTAGCTACTTTCCATTGAAAGCAGTTGTTTACAGTGGTTCAACATCACTTCTCAACTATGTCCCCAGTTTCGCACATGGGTCATACACAGTCCAGCTATATATTAGGTTTTGAACTAGTCTTGTTTCACTAAAGTCATCCCACTAATCTGATGCCATTGTTGTTCATGCCAAGTTATACAATGAAGCTTAGAGTGCCCGCCTGTCTACATGCAGTCATGTTTGCTCTCATCCTGCCTCTCTGCTGAACAATTTGGTAACATAGTCAAAGGGTTGAGGTATTGTTATGTGGTCAGTTTTAAATGTTTGATGTTTGCCAGTGCACAGAATAAAGTACACTGATGAAAGTGCAGTTCACTGAATCTAAGAATCAGATTGACAGGTTATTGTGTATAAAGATATCTAGTCCTTAACTATTTACATCAAGACGTGAAGAAATTTACACTCACTTTCAGTAGTAATGAATTTTAATCAGTCTAGCTTTCATCCCTGTATATTACTTTGTTTGAAGCTATGAATCCTTAGTTGATTTTGGACTAAACTGAGGTATTGTCGTCCTGCAGATGAGTCTTTGTTGGACTCCACATACCACCCCATGGGATTTTTTGGAGCTGTTCCAAGTTCAACAGGGTCATCACCATCCGGCTTACCAGCCTCACATTACACTGCCTTTGAGAGCCCAGACTCACCTGGTTCCCTGCCAACCATTACTGAACCTAACCATGAAGTTAGGACTGCTGACATCATGCTTTTTCAGTGGGGACATGTTGCCTCTGAAAACTCCAAATCCTTCACACCAAGTGACGTCGTTGCAGAAGAACCACATCCTCTTTCCAATCCATCATTAAGCCCCTCTGAACCTGTACTGGGTTCTAGACAACAATTTGAGGCACCAGTTAAACGCTCCACAGACTGGAAGCTGGCCAAGATAAATTCTGCCAAACACTCTTCCTCTCTTTCTACAACTCCTACAAGAACCCCATTAAACCCCTCTGTTTTTAGAAGGTCAACAACATCTCAGCTTGGTTCTAATTCTGAGGAGAAAGCTCCAGAAGCACCCCTCACAACTTTTACCAAGCAGCCGGGTGCTATATCAGAGTATACACCGGCAAATACCTCACAACCTGTTCAGCCACTTGAGTCCCCTAATTTGGCTTACACTGACTCACCAGCAGATGAATCTTATAGTAACATATTGGATGTGAACCAGTTGAGCCCCAGCAGTGCCCCCTTGCTGGAGAACAAACCAGCACAAAGCATAAACATGCTGCCCAACTCGGACGAGATTCTGGCCCCTGGCTACAATGTGCCTTTCATCGCCCCCCATCCTACATCACCTTCATCTGAACCCACTGAGGTCTCTCCAGAGGACTTCTACCCCACCAACACCATGGAATTGGACTGGGGGTCTGGGGACTACTTGGAGACAATGTCATTCTTAAATTCAGATGGAGATGACTATTCTTTGGTCACTAAGGTGCCCTCTGACTCATATGATACAGAAGACTATACAGAAAGCTATGATACATCTTTCCCTTCCAGAGTGGGCATATCTCCTTTGTCCTTGCATCCTCCTCACCTCTCACCGTCTCCCAGCCTCATGACAGCGTACAGTACCATTGTTCCACTAAAATCTATCCACCCTTCCTCATTTTCCTCCACAGTTCACTATACAATGGAGCCTACTCCCACAGCTAACAGTGATATACCTGACCCATCGGACATAGATTGGGGTGATACTTTCACAATCCAACCGACAGATGTCCTCTTACCTGATATGAACAGCTTGGAGTATTACACCATTCAGTTGACCAAGGAGAACAACACTTCAGACACTGGAGCTGAACAGAGAGGGAACATTACTGTGGTGTCTATCAGCACTACAGTCATCACACCCACCAGCAGCTTCTCTAATGATACCAAATTGACTGAGGAAGAGTCCTTGAGTGATTTGTCAGGGTTTGAACCTCATGAGGACTCAACCACAGTAGTCACAACAGAAAAGAATCCTCAGCTGGTCAATGTCTCTGAACCGTTTCTAGATCCTTCAATAGTCCCAAGCCACTTCTTTGATCCCTCTTCCTCCATCTGGGGTGGTAAAGTATCCGCCACAGATTTGTCTGCACCTACTTTAACTGTTGGCCTGGATAGCACTGCATTAACAGAAGATCTACAACCCCGTGCCACACCTTCACTGCCAGTTGATGTAATGTCTTCCTCGTCAATGACGGATATCCATTGGTTTGTTACAGAGACAGTCTTACACAGTACCATACACGCCACTCCTGTCTTAACTGCAACCACAGCCTTCTCTCCTGTTCCAGTTGAACCTGTTGCCAACACGACTTCTGGTGCAACAGAATTAACTCCCCAAAACTTGACTTTCACAACTGCACAAACTCTTAATATTACTTTAGTTTCAAATGAACCCACATCGAATGTCACTTTGGGTCTCCCAGACGTTTTGGGTGATGAGGGGGTGACTGAAAATGGAGTTGACAACCCAGCCACAATGAGCTTGATCCCAACTAGCAGAGAAGCTATTACAGTCTCTGCTGTACCCTCAACTACAACTGCCACCACTACTACTCATCAAGTCACAACAAGAATAACTGCCACCACTGAAGCCTCAACTAGCGTCAACATCATCTCTACCACCAGTGGAAAGACCACAACTGTAGCACCAACATCAAGACCGTACCTCTGCAACCTTGACAGGCCTACTTATTTAGTAAAAATTGGTAAGTTTGACATTTCATTTTGCACAACACAACTCTTAGTAGTTCACGTGTATGAAATATGAAATGAATGAAAATTGTGTATGTATGAAAAATGATGTATCAAAATTGTGACTTAAAACTGTTGTTTGAAATTGAAATATACAAATATGAGAACTTTGTCATAATGAAGTAAGAATATAACCATGACCTTATCCTTTCCTCTGAAGGTTTTCCCTCTGGGGCCACTGTTGGATATGCCAAGTCTCTAATCAAAGACATACTGAAAGTAGAATTCAACAAGTCAGTGGAGCTGCAGGTACATTTATTTCTGTGGCCGAGTAAAGGTAGTTTATTAATTTCAAGATATGTGAAAATCTACAATGTCAATATAATACACTTGACCTAAGAGACCCTGTTAAAATATAGAGTGATTCTGAAGTGAGTGGGCTGTCATGTAATTGGCCCTTACCTACAGTAAGTGTGTGTGTTGGTTTTTTGTGTGTGTATATACTGTATTTATGTGACTGTGTATATACATCTACAGTGGTGCAGATGAATCATGAAGGCCAGACCACTTCCTGAGTTTTTTATTTATCTGTGGTTCTGTAATAAACAAACCACAAGAGTAGATCCACAAGAGCCACTGTGACCTTTCAAAAGCATCAGCTGCTTATTTAACACAAGCCACTAAATGACCACTGAGTGATTTTTCTATGTCATATGTTCCTGCTTTGTCTGGGAAGGTTGTGGACCCCCCACCAAACTTTGTGTTTCGGGTGGTGTCTGGCCCAGTTGTGTACACAGCCATATCTGTCATCAACACTCTGAGAAGGTCTGGGCGCCGGTTCCTGTCTGTGTCTCCCAACTGGACAACACCCAACAATAAATATCAAGTCCACACAGGTAAATGACCTTTCAAAATCTGTCTTTCATGTTTGCCAGAAGCACTACACTGTCGGCATTTCAAATTTTGAGGTAACTTTTTAAGACTCTCCATGTTTTTACTCTGTGCAGTGCTGCAGTTTGTCCCCAGCCACATCGATGTGAGGTATTGCAACTTCAGTGAGAGCATTGAGAAAGGTTTGACCAAGGCCTTTGCAGAAGTGCGTCGTCGCTCAAAGGAGTCAACCAACTTCACAGTGCATGTGAGTGGGACCAGAGAGCAGGGACATTTTTCTTTTTTTATCATACAAATAAAAGATGATATTTGTGCAAGCAAGCTGAAGAACCATTATTGACTTCTCTGACCTTGCTTCCAATTATTTCACCACTGGATTAACCTAACCCTGCTGCAGTATAGGTTGACTTTAATTGTGATATAACTTTGCAAACAGGAGTTCTTCTGTGTAATTCCAATTGGTGAGGATTTTAGATTTCAGTAAATTAATGGTGACAGGAATGGTTGGCTGGGGGATCAGAGAAAGCTAGTTTATTAAAATCATTACTTGTTGGAAGACCTAATTACTGGTGTGGTTCCCTATATATCCAGCCATCCATTTCCATTATTTATCAGGTCTGGGTGGTAATATTGACATCATAAGCATAGTAGCCCAGACATCACCCTCCCCATCCATTTTTTACAGTTCTGACTGTTGGATCCCATCCTGATAAGACGCACTCAACTGGGTCCTTTCAACATAAAAGAGAGGCTATTTTTCTCCAAGCTTCTTTTGAATGTTTGAGCACAGACACACAGCAAAGGAAGCTAATTTTTGAGGGTTCAGGCACCTTCAAGTTTAGCTATTTCCTTACTATGACTCTCACCGTGGACACCACATCAATCCTTCCATCCGCCTCACTCATCACTCATGAACAAAAACCCCAGGATGCTTCACTTGGCTACTTGCTCTTGAGGGAGTTCATGCTCTAGTTGTAGAGTATTAAAGAATCTTACTGTTTGTTAATAAAGAACTTATTTGGCTTTGTGGTTAGCTGGCTTCAGTAGAGGTTTGTGTAATCCTATTACACTGATGCCTGTATTAAAGTTGGAATAAATGTAAGGATTAAATCAAGGATTTGTTGCAGCGTGGAAATGTTTTATGAACAACTTGCAAACTGTGCCCTGGGCCACACTGCCCAATTTTGTGTTCTGCTTTCCAATCACTGAAGCCAACCATTTTCAGATTGCAAACTTCATTGCAACTGCTTAGGAGACAAACAAGCTTTCCCAGAAACTACATCAACAGTAGAATGGAAAGTGTTTTTGAACGTTTTGTTGTATAATCATCTGTCTGGTGGATAGTATATCTCTGTCTAATTGTGTTTCAGATTGTAAACATCACCATGGCTGCTCCAAAATATCAGGAACAACGGCTGGTGAGGCAGCCAGTGGACATCACCTTCACTGTGCGTGGTTCTAGGGGTTATCTGATGGGGTCAGAGGTCAGCACCACTTTGATGAGGCTCACCATGGTGGAATTCAGCTATTACATGGGCTTTCCTGTACTGCAGATTGCTGAGCGTGAGTACCATACGATCGTCTCACTATAATTGGGCCATTTCCATGTTACGTTACCCTACTTACACATCTCCTTTTCACAACAGCTTTCCATTATCCAGAGTTGAACACCAGCCAGTTGCTTCGCTCCTCCTGGGTTAGAACAGGTACGGTGGATTTTAGTTTTCACTCTAGCATGCTGAAATGCTGTTACAACTACTTACAGCAATTATGGGATTGTCTTTACACTGTATCTTATTTCTGTTGTCTGTGTACATAGTGCTCCTGGGTGTGCTTGACCAGAAAGTGGGTGAGAGAACCTTCCAAGCCAACATGGAGCGTCGGGTGGCCATGTTACTGGGCGAGGCCATGGGATTAGTCAGACGTTTTAAGAGAGCCACCACCATAGGCAACAGCAGCGTGCAGGTACAAACTCTGTCTCTCTCTGATTTGCGATGCATTTCTCTGGAAACAGTATACAATAGATTTATTTGTTGAATTTCTTGTTCATTACATAACAATACTTTTAAAACTCTTTAACAGGAGGTTTTTTAATGGATTACTGACTAAATCTTGAAAAAGCTTCCGTCCTTGTACCATTTATATCATTATTCCCTGATGCAAGCTCTTTCTAACTACCTACCCTGAGTACTGAGGGCTCATTATGTGAGCGTTGCAATGTTTGTAACCACTGAAAGCCTTGCTGCTTTACTAATCAGGCTCTAGCTTTTGTGGGTTCGCTCCGCACCTGCTCAGCTCATCTCTAAGGGGACAGGATAGGGGTCTGTCACCATGGTAACAGCATCCCATTCAGCCCAGGGGCCAGCCAATGACCACAGCCTCATGCTTCCTTGTTCTTTTTCCTCTTCCTCATTTCTCCTAACCCTGTTACTTGATGGATCCTGTGAGCCACAGAGCTGCTAAGAGCAGATCAATTATTAATTCTTTCTCTTTCTCTGTCTGTACCCTGCAGTTGGGATGATTAAGAGTGTGTGTGCCTCTTGTTGAGAGGGCAGGCATTATGGAGGGAGAGATACAGAGACAGGGGTAGGTAAAAGATTCAAAAATCAGAGGAACGGGAAGAGCAAAACACTTGGATAAAAGAGCCTTGTTACAAGAGACGAGAGATGCATAACTGATCCAAGCTCATGAAGTCTGAGTGCATATGGTGGTCTTTAAACAAGGGGGCTGTCAGGGTGATAAATATCATCCTTGGCTGAGTAGCAGCCTCACTGTTTCTGACCTTTCTGCCTCCTGCGTTGTTGTCTCCATAAAACCCACAGAGCAATTTAGGAAAAGGGAGGACCATGCAGTTGTGGTGAACCTTTAGTGTCTGTCTCTATGCTAAGATTAGATCTTTAATTTTAGGCTCTGGCATTTTTCTGCATTTCAAAATGATATTTTTCACATTCACAAATATGAATTTGTATTATACATAGAAGCTGTATGATGTGCATGTGTTCCTTCCAGCTTTGATGGGATACTGTCATTAAGGAAGTCTAGTTTGGATGGTTCTTTTTTTGTTTTACATTTCAAAGACACTCATCTTTGAGTGTTTGTTGGATATAATGAGAGTGAGGTGACTGAACTTCAGAGGAATCCTTTGTATCACTCTCACACACCGACACACAAACACAGACACATATGTGTCTCAAACAGATGCCCTAGACTGTCATAACAGAGTCAGTGTGGTGTTGTCACCTATGAGAATACCTCATGAGTCTGCCTGGACAGATAAAAGAGGAGGTTGAATTGGGGTCGCACAATACACACATTCACACTGCCATCTTTCCACTCTAATAACCGTGCATGGACTGGATTAGACTGTGGATGAGGGAGCCTGCCCAGCCGTTTTTCTGTGTCAGCCCAGGCATGACCTGCGCTTTACTCTTTCCAGTAATGCAGACAGCAGACTGCACTGTGCCTCAGGGCATGCAGAGGGAGACACACACACACACGCACACACGCGCACACAGCATGCGCGCGCACATGCACACACACGCACACACACACACACACACACACACATATTAGGCAGCATGGAGAAATATTTAAACAATGGGAATACAGAACGTGAGATGATATATCATGAGTGGGCTGTTTCCAAACACCTCATGTAAAAAGACTTGCAGAAGTTACAAATAAACCTACACAGGTGTCATATTGTGTTTGAAGAGGTGTACAACACATACAAATACATACAATACAACTGAAATATTTGACATGTTATTTCTGTGCCTGATGACATTAAGAGGAATGTAAATGTGCACAGCTATTTTAAGAAAAAGCGATAGCTCAGAAAGAGAACATGTAGTTTCTCTGGGCTGCTTTATCAGGGGCTTCTATAATAAGTCTCAATCCAGCAAAGAAAGTAAGGAGGCCAACTAGTGCCTTAGTGCTTTAATTTTAGTCACAAAAACTGAAAAAAATGATTAGTATTACAGGATTCCATAGAAAATGAGGTACCATGGTCACCATTAAAAAGTCATCCATATTATTGGAATTGTGACACTTTGCTCATTAAGACCTTCATTAGTCAACCCGTTCTGAATGTAGAGAGTGTAGTGCCTCATCTCCCATGGATCCTATGTTTATTTTTGGAAGCGCTTCTTCTCCAATTGCCTGAGCATTGTCTATTAGAAACAATTTTAGCAGGGTGAAAGAACACTTACAGGTGACAACAAATGGGAACATCAAAATTAAAACACGTTGCACAACTCATTTTAATTTTGATGGACTTGAGTTGAAGCTCAGACTAGTCTGCACCTTGCTGTGTTTGTGTTCTCAATGTTAGAAACAAATAGGAAGAAAGAAAGAAAAGAGGAAAACATGGGCTCATGGTGACAGAAAACCTTTTATAAGATGATTAGTAAACATCACAGCTGTGAGGTTTGCAAGTGTGGGTCCTTGAGCAACGCAAAGAAGAAGTAAGGTCTATTGAGTGTTTTTCCAACATCTGGACATGTTTATGTTTTGAAGAGGACATAAGATGCCATGGTGTCTGCCAACAGTTTAAAAGAGAGTTGTTGACAGCACAGGCAGTCATTTCATAGTACTCATTAGGTCTGTTGATTGCTCTGTGTAACTGAATAACAACCAAGGAATAGGTCCTGGAATCCTTTCCATGTACAAGACAATGTGTTCTGTGTAACAAGAAATGTTTCCTTAATATTCCACCATACTAAAGCCCCCAAACACATGGCTAAACAAACTGAAGAGTTCTGTTTAAGTCTATGGATGCAGTCCCAAATCTCCCATGGCCTTGCCAAAGATTCAAACTTCCTGAACCGATATTCATTCTCCAATAGCTCAGTACAATGAATGCAGGACTTGGATAATAGAATACAGTGATGGATTTAAGTTGCTCTGATGATATAAACCTGTTATTTTATACATTTTCATGTGTTTATTGACATTTCTCTGACTCTCACATAATTAAAAAGAAATAAAAAAATCAAACCATTTATATGTGCACTTACTCATGTACCACATTATTTCATACAGATACTTGGACAAGTGACAAATTGTACCATCCTTCTTTTTTTCAACTCCAAGGTTGTACGTGCAAGCCGGCTGGCGGGTGCGGACCACCCCTTGGAGATAGTGTATTTTGTGGAGGGTCCCAGTGGTCAGAGGGTGCCTGCAGTCCAAACAGCCAACCTACTCAACAGCCTGGACGTTCAAAGAGCTGCCATCGTCTTGGGATATCGTGTGCAGGGTATTTTAGCACAGCGTGAGTACCATTCAAGGGCTTCTAAGTGATGTAGTGATGGAGAAGATCAAACTAAACAGAGCTTCCATGTCTGTGAGCATCCACATTGCCAAAGTGTCTGAGGGCAAAACACTGAGTCACTGCCATTTCTTGAGTGCTGGTAGAGTTGCAATGTAGGTTATGAATATTATTAATAATGGACTTCCCTATTTAGTGTGAAGCAGAGTTAAATATGTGTTGAAAACAGAGGGAAAGAAAGAGAAATGATGCAATATATAAAATTGTTCACAAGCTCCACATAAAAAAACTAGGATAAGGCTAACTGCTGGCTCAATGTGTTCCTTTGTATGTTTATAGTAACATTTGAGCTAATTACCTCCCCTTGTACACACTACACAACAAGCCTGTCTTCCTCATTAAGAATCTAAACAAGGGATGACGGCCTAATGAGAGCACCTCAAGGGAGTTGTGTTTCTGTGCTGACTGTGTTCTCTTACGGTACTTTCCCAGGGGATGAAATGAGTGTTAATTAAAACTAATGAAGGTCTGCATTGAAGATTAGAGCAGTTAGACAAGAGTCAGCACTCCAACAATACTGCATGTTTAGCTTAGCACCCCCCCTAAACTGTTTGTGAATAGGCTTAAAGGGAATAAAGGGGTATGTTTGAAATATTTATACCACGTACACAGATGAAAGGACTCTTGTAACATAATATATGTGCCATATTTGTATGTCAAGGTCAACTTCAAACTAAAAACTTCCATGTCCCTCTGTCTAACTGTTTGTTTAAAGCTGTAGAAAAAGTGACGGCTTCACCCTCTGATGCTGAGAACACCAACATGTGGATCGTCATCGGGGTGGTGATTCCCCTCCTCGTCGTCATCATCATCATTTCAATCCTGTACTGGAAACTGTGTCGGACAGACAAACTGGAGTTCCAGCCAGACGCCATGACCTCCATCCAGCAGAGACAGAAGGTAGAGTCCTATCAGCGTTGTACAGTGTCTGACCAAGGCTTCGTTGCATCAGAGTTTCATATTTTAATATGCCATGTTGTGTCTTGTACAGCCAAACTAGTTTGCCAAACATTACCGAGATCTGCGTAGAAAGGTTCAGCTGATCTGGGAAGCCAGAAAGCAGAGACCACTTTTAAATTCAAATGAACTGCTAATGAACGGGGGGTGTATCTGTCATTGCCGTCAATGTGCTGTAGGACTGCACAGAATCTGGACTTCTTCTTCATCATTTCTTCTTTTAGATTAGATTAGTAAAACTTTAATGATTCCAGTGGAGAGACTTATTAAAGGACATGTTCAACTGGATTAGAAGTCATGATGCTGAGATGGGCCTCGTCTGCCCTTTTATTTTATTTAAAACCTTTTTGAGGTTTTCTTATACTTTCTGCATCAGTTCACTCTGAGAGACACAGGGTCAAGTTTACTAGAGAGTCAAAGAACAAGCAAGGGTTATGTGATGCTGAATTATTAATCATTCTGGTGTTTAGATTTACTGGAGTAGTACACACCTCCCATATAGTCCAGTGTGTAGTACAACTAATTAATTGTGGTACTTAATTAATTGTGACAGCAATTCTACTGCCCAAAGAAAGCCCAGAGCTTTAAAAGTCCAAGCTCTGGGCTTGGACAAAATGCTATCATACAGTGTTTTGTCTTTTATGCTTTTTGTTTTGGTGAGAAGGATGGGCAGAAACCGTTATTCCAGTGAGTTTAATCATGTGTGATACAATTTAAAAGTGGCTTTTATTTTGGATAGTTTCATTACTGTGAAGAACGCATGCAGGACTCTCCGCTGTGCTGCACCGACCAACAACAGTACCAGAGAGCTCTGTACTCTCTGTGGTGCAGCAGTAACTGTCTGTCTGAGTAGCACACAGCTGCAGTGCTATCTCAGCTACCAGGGACTCTTTCATCATTAACTCCAATGTTGCTGACACAAAAATACCATTCTAATCTATTCCTAAAAATAATTTTGTTTGCATGCTGAATTACAACCAGTCTGTTTTCAGGGGTCCATGTATGTGGATTTTTCTTTTCTTTCTGCCTCTTCTTTCATTCCACATGCATTTCTTTGGTTGAGCTGAGCTGTGAACTGAAGCCTTCGCATTGGGTTAATGCAATGAATCTAAAGTGCAGAATCAATTACTCTGCCCTCTCTGCCTAACACAATCATCTGTCACTTAACACCACTCCTCTTCTCCCAGCCTACTACGTCATTCAGAGAGTCAAGGACCTCCCTTCGCCAGAAACTCCCTCCAATTAAAAAGGATATAGATTTTAGTGAGGAAGAGGAGTATGAAGAAGAGGAGGAGGAGGAGGAGGAGGAGGAAGAAGAAGAGAAGGAGGTTGAAAAGGGGAAGGTACAGAGCAGTGTCTGGTGGTTTGTAAAAGATGTAGTGGAGACTTAGTTTGTGTGTATATTTGCTGTGAACACTGGCTGTTCTCTGGTAATTATTCTAATCTTGCACAGTTAATTACATAAAGAACGCAGTAGTCAATATTTAATAGTCCAGAGTTTGAGTTTTTGGGATGTGACAGGTAAAGAGACGACAACATCATCACTCGAAGTATTTACACTATCCACCATTGCTTCTGCTTAGAGACCAGTAGCTCTTCCCAAGAGCAAAAAGAGTAATAGCAGTGAGGAGGAAGAAGAGGAGGAGGAAGAAGAAGAAGAGGAGGAGGAGGAAGAAGAAGAAGAGGAGGAGGAGGAGGAAGATGAGGAAGAGGAGGAAGAAGATCAAGACAAAGATGAGGAAAAGGAGAAAATTAAAAAGAAAGAGATGAAACCAGAAGTGCACAGAAGACAAGAGAGCAAAGCAATGCAGAAGAAAACAGAGGGAATGAAGAAAGAAGAGAGAATGAAAATGTTGTCTAAAGGGAGGAGAGCCAAGGAGGAGGTATACTGTGTAGTAGCTATAGAGACTAGTGCGTGTTTGCATTAGTGGACATTAGGGTCCTTCTTTCCCCAGTTTAAATGACCAGACACAATAAGTCCAGTATTATACATATGGCAGATTTCACTACGGACTTAATATTGGTGTGTTTGTCTTTAGATGTGGTGAAGTAGATTTATAGATGTCATTTTGGGATGTATCAACTGTTTGTTGTGAGTGTTTCCCCAATTTACCCTTAGACCACACTAGTAATTACTGTCTATAATGTGTGGGAGATATCACGAGCTGTCTGTTTGCTTTCATTCAGCCTCAGTGTTGATTATACTGAAACGGCTTTTACTATTTCAGCTGCAGCTTTTTGAATGCCTTCTTTTTCACTGACTGGCCTTGTTTATATGCTGCGGAGAGCAGCACACACAAACATGTACACATACTCTCTCTCAGGATTAGCAGTTTCATACTGGCAAGCATCACACTGGATTAGCAGGTTTATACCAACAAGCCTCTTTAAGCCACACATTTTGCTTCAATAAACTCAGCGAGTGTACATATAATTCAGAGAATTAACAGGAACATGTCATGTCACTCTTCTCTTCTCGTGTAGCCGCATTTTAGTGTCATAGGACAAGAGTTTCACAAACTGCAAGTTTACTGAGATCAAATACTGAGATCTGACATCCTCTGTTTACTCTTTCGCTGTTGGAAAGTCCCGAGGGCTTTACACTCAAATAGTCTCTCTGCTTCAGTCTCCAGCCTCCATCCTCCACCACCTCAAAGGAGAGCATGCAGCTCAATGTTTCCCCACAACTCTCATCCCTGTCCCTGTTTCTCACAGTCTTTCCCTTTATTCATTAATGACTGTCTGTCTGAGTCTCCCTCTTGTACACCCATTCAGCAGTCATTCAGCCTAATTATGAACTGCAAACTTGTCTTTCCATCTGTCTGGCTGTCTCTCACCACTCTTGGTCTTGAGAGAAATTTCAATGCAACATTGTCACTGCTGTGGTTTAAACTGCAGACTCATGTCATCATGCAAAATATGTCAGTATGATTGCACATGAACAACACTACTGAATATTTCTTTAGTAAATATTTATAGTATTTTCAAACTTCCCTCATTCTCTCCCTTACCTCTCTGTCATATGACTTTCCACCTGTCTTTCCATTCCCTATTTCCTAAAACTGTGTATTCCTCCTCTCTTTCCTTTTCACCTCCTCAGTTGCAGGCTCCCAGTGTGAAAGGCTTCGACTTTGCCAAGCTGCACCTTGGCCAGCAGAGTAAGGATGATGTCATGGTGATTCAGGAGCCTGTCCCACCAGGGCCTGGCCCCGGGCCCCTCCCCGTGTCCATTAAAGATGGCCTCAGTCCATCTGAGAATGGGGAGATCCCCACACCCATATCCAAAAACTCAGCCTCCTCCACCAAGGCGTCCCGCAGCGGCCGGAGGCGAGGAAGGTCAGTACTGCTGATTGGGCAGGGCAGGAGGAGAAATTTAGTATGAAAACTTGTCGACAGTAGGTCCAAATAAATAGAGTAAATGGAAATATTAAATTCCATCAGGTTGTGTCTATATCGGTCATGCTGTTATAGTATATGTAACTAAAAAAAGTACCAAAAGGAGGCCCTGAATTATCATAAGCAGCCTATGTTTGTGCCGTGTTTTACTCGCTTATGTTATGGTCAACAGATCATTTATTATAGTCCTCTTTTTTTTTTTTTTTTTTTTTTTTTAATCCACCAATTTTCACAGACAGAAATGTGTTTTGGTTTTATTCCTCTTCTCTTTACAGACTTAGAAGATATTTATTTAGATATTGAACATAGCTTGTGTTTTTCACCCCATCACTCTGATTTTCCACTTACCTCAGTTGGGACAGTCACTCAACCAGATTAAAATCTTTTGACAGATCCTCTGATCAATTATTTATGCATTTGACAGTGAGGGATCTTCATTTGCTCTTGCAGACTGTCTATATAGCTTGCAGTATATAAAGTTAGACTGTATATTTATTTATTTCATTGTTTGCAGGGTTTATTTTAACTTTCTTTTAACCGTAGCACTGTTGTAAATAGTTTCAACAATTCGATTGTATAATAGCTGGGTTTTGCTTGAATATGTCCGTCATTACTAAAACATCCTAACCAACTGCTATGATTAATAGACTATATATGACTACATATGACTCCAACACAGTTACTTGCTGTTTTCTTCACTTTATAATCAGCCAGGACAAATTAATTGTGACTAATCATTCTCTTAGTGAAAATACTTTTCTATTTAGCTGTACGAGCTTCATATCACATTATCATTTCTTAGAAGACTCCCCCCAGCTTTTACCTTTCTGGAAAAGTACTGTTTTTGATTATGCATGGCATTTCAGCATGTTAGTATGTTCTTGGGCTTCTATTATTCATGTAAGTGTGTGTGTGTGTGTGTGTGTGTTTGTGTGTTTTTCTGATAGGATCTCGCCGTCAGACGGTGACTCTGTGGTAAGTGACCGTTCCAGTGAGCGGGAATCCACCGAGGAGAACCTGAGAGCCCACGCCACACCCAGTGACGGCAAGCAGACCCGTAAGCTTCCCATCAATGTTTTAAATGGCAAGTGGCCTTGGCAACACTCACATCACTCCTCCAAACACAGAGAGCGAATATGAGGTGGGAGGGGGAAGGGATTGGGTAGATAGAAAGAGATAAAGAGAGAGCAACTCCACTTGGCACAATTTGATTGACAAGAGGGTCAGACTGAGAGCAAAAGAGACTGTGAAGTGATGAACAAAGACGAAACAGAGAAATACTGAGGAAAAGTGCAGCGTCACCCCCGAGCAGTGACACAAAGATTACAGAGGGAAACGGTGAGAGTAAAAGAAACACCTGGTAGGAATTCTATTCAATGGTCGAAAGAAGTCCAGAGAGAGACAGAAAGGAGTGAGCCGGGAATAGGAGGAGAAAAAAATAGCTGAAGTTACTCTATCTGACAGCTTGTTGATAGATTCAAGCCTGCAGTGCCACTCAGAGACTACATGCTGGAGCCAGACGCAGTCAGGCACACAGACTTCAGCCTGACGCACCCACAGAGGAATGGTCTCTGTTTTGTTAATGATAAATCTCAGCCTGAGAGATTTATACACTCTGCCACAATGTTTATAAGTAGATTGTACATGAGACATACTTAGTATTATGTAATGAACCATCTTTCTTTTTGTTCCTTCAGCCTTGTGTTTTGATCAGTGCGTTTTCTGCTCATCAGAAGCAGCTCCTTTCTTTCAGACCAGAAGCTTTTATCAGCTGTGGAAATGTATCTACCTAAATGACTCTTGCCTTTCCCTCCCTCTCTCTCTCTGTGCTTCTCTCATTTACTTTCTTTTCATTCCTAAAAATTAAAATGGCAGTCATGGTGGCCAGTCTTCAATTCTCTTGGCTTTTTTATTTTTACTATTAACTTACAGTTAATAAGGTGCTTGTATTTGACTTCCTTCATCTCAATAAAACTCACTTTCCTTTCTATTGTGGTTTGCAGGCAAGAATAGAATTGGTAAGAGTTTGTTCGCTCTCCCTCTGTGTCTCTGTAGACCTCAGGCTTGACCCCCAGCAGCTGTGTCTGTGTGTTGTCTGTCTGTTTCTGTGGTAGCTTTGTGTTCAGCTTGCTCTCACTATCCATCACTGTCTTCTGAGGTGTCTCTCACAGTGTAGAAACAAGCAACTTCACAAACAAAGGCAAAGCCGTTGTTTGACAGGAAGTTGGGAATAGAAATCCTTGTCCATTTCATGTTACCACCAGAAACATTTACTCCACATTTTATAGTCATGCTAAGCAAATAAAAGGTAAATGTTCCATGGAGATCTTTGCGCTGTTGTTGTCTGTGCTCTGTTACCTAATTTATCTTATTAGTATTTAGACTTCCAATAACTGCACTGTGCTGACTGTGTTATGACTGAGTTATTCCCACTTGTTTGCCTCCTTCCTCAGGTCCTCCACCTATGAATGGTACGAACGAGCATCTGTCATCGGCCTCCATCTTTGAACATGTCGATCGGATGTCTCGTGCCACGGACGCAAGCAGGAGACTTCCCAACAAAGTCCAGCTTATTGCCATGCAGCCCATGCCGGTCCCACCGCTGCACAGCCCACCCATCAATGGCAAACTGTCAGACACCAACCAAATTAACAAAGAGGTCTGCTCTTTTGACTTTCTTGGAAAGCGAAAACTGTTCTCTTTTTTAACAAATAAATTATTCCAAAAGTATAAACTATTTGGTTCTGTTTGGTTAGGTTTTTGTCGTGAGATATTGATAGACGATTCATGATTCTCTAAAACATATGCACATCTGTTTGTCAAGAGCGCAAAAAACTGTATCTGGACTGGTTGCACTGTTATCTGCTGTCAAATTTTCTTCTTTTTCACATTAGAAAGTTACAACAATTACTTTTTTTTACTTTTATAAATGGACTAAAGAAGACCTGATAGGAGCAGATCACAGTGTGGCAAGTTCTTTGGAGGATATATTTCCCTAATTTACTTTTTTAAATAGACATTTACTCTGACGCTGCTATAGTGCTTGTGATTTGTCACTCACTGTATGCAAAGTGTGTACATGTAATATTGTTACCCTACATTTTAAGGCACGTTTTGTAATCAAGTAATTTTCTCCTCAGATCCAGGTAGCATTGAGGCACAAGTCAGAAATTGAGCACCATCGTAACAAGATACGTCTGCGAGCTAAGAGGAAAGGCCACTACGACTTCCCTGCCATGGATGACGTGACCAGTGGCCTTGGAGACGTGAAGGACCAGGATCGCATCTATCAGAAAGCACAGATACAAATAGATAAGATCCTGGATCCAGATGCTCAGATGCCTTCCATCTTCATGGAATCCAAGAAGAGGTTAGGGTTCATGTTCTGGGTCAATGCTCTTGTTTGGTACTGTGGTGGAAAAATTGTTGTTGAAAAGAAAGTGTGTGTCTGTGTGTGTGTGTGTGTGTGTGTGTGTGTGTCTATGTCTGTGTAGGGCTGATTTTCTTTTTTTTTTTTTACTCATAAATTAATTAACATTCCTCCATTTGTTTCTCAGTGGTCGTGGGAGGCGCTCTCCCAAACAGAGGATGAAGGAGCATCTGAATGGAGGCATGATGGATGCAGACAAAGACCACCTGATCACTGAAGACAGTGATGCTGCTTACAGAAAGTGTCCTGGGGTCAACAATGTGGCCTACGTAGTGAGTAGTGCAGAAGCATCATGACATCTGTTTAATCGAACATACATTGTATTTCCTTTCTAACTGCAAGTAAATATGTTTGTATTTATCCCAGTCGGACCCCGACCAAGGCCCAGGATCCCCTCACAGGAGCCCCTCCCCAACTGATGATGTCTTCCTGGGTCCCACTTCCTCTCCTCCAGGTCACGCCCCTCCCCCACCCCCCTACATGCCCCCTCAGCCCTCCATAGAGGAGGCGCGGCAGCAGATGCACTCCCTGCTGGACGATGCCTTTGCCCTCGTGTCGCCCACCTCCCAGGGCAGCACAGCGGGAATCACTCTCCCAGGGGTCAACAGCAACCCCCCTGCCTCCAGCCCTCCAGGCCGGGGCCCCAGACCCTGGGGTCCTTCCTACCAAGGTCTTGGCCCTTTCCCTGGTGTAAGTAGCCATCCCTGGCACTTATATCTAATGGATACTTTTGATAGAGCATTAACCATTCAGTCAGCATCAAGTCATTCTGTTTTCATGTAGCACTGACCAAAACTCTGTGTTGGAAACAAATGGTTCTCCCTGGCATCTAAGCTTTTGCTAGTTTAAGATCCTGCAAGCTGTATTCTGTCCTGCATCTGTTCATTTCACTAATCTGAGGACAGACCAACAGAAACAGGATCCCTGTTGAAATTTGTAATAGCCCAAACATTAAACAGACACATGTAAAATCTCTTGTATTCACTATCTCCTCCCTTTCTCAAGGTTATTTTCAGTTCATTCGCAGCATGAAACCTATAGCTTCACGTTTAATCGTGTCCTCTTAGCAAACTAATCAGTTAAGTATTCCTCCATCTGTCGCCCCCACAGAGCTGCGACCTTACAACCCCCGTCAGCTATCTACATCTCCTAAGACTTTACAGTAATGTTCCCTGCATATGCTTGATCTGCATTAGCTCTTGTCAGTGTAGGCTGGTTTCACAGAACATACAGACATCGACGTGTTCTGAAGATTTCTTGAACAATAAACTCAGTATTCACAGTTGTATTTTTTTAGCTTATATTTACACTATAATATTGTGCATGTAGAACACACTGTGTCAAGAGACAAAGTAGAAGTTATCTATAGCATATCCATGGCTTTGAAATTCATATTGAAGGGTAGTGAGTTGAGTTAAAATTAAATAAAGGTTTTCAGTACCCATGGGTATTATATGAGAAGGGAAAAGTTATGAGTTGCTTAGAGATGAAAGAGCATTATATTAGTGTTACAGGAAACTGTAAAGATTGTTGCCCATTAAATCACTCAGATTAGCAGTGAGGCCTACGCATGCTGTCAGCATTGTGAGTGTTAAAACAACCATGCATTCCACACTCTCAATGGAAAACTAGAGGCACAGTGCCTCATGGCAATATTGTGTTGTTTTATGGTTCAACTAAACATATTCCTATCTTGTCTATAGCTTAGCTGTCACTATGCTAATTTAACACGTCACATGGATTTTTTAAAATCCATATTTAAATGAATACAGCTGTAAAAATTGTTACTAAAAATGACTGTCCTGACCCTACATTCCAACACCGGTTTTCACCCAGTAACAGCCATAGAGAGAGACTTAACAATGAGCAGTGGAGCCATGAAAAGCCATTTGCTGGTTCTGCTTTTGCTGGTTCAGTGCTTTAATATGCTGTAAAAGGTAAGCTGTAAAAAAAGAATGATATCCAACACAACCATGCTTGCTAAAAACAAACATCGTTTACTGCATGAATTGAGCACCACTGCCAAAATATGCTATAAATACAACAGGCACAGTGTAGCTTTGCTTTCTTAAGAAATATGGACATCCACTGCAAACTCTCTTTGCATTAAATACAATATTTGATTCTACATCCTGATATAGTTTGAATATTATTTGTAAGTTGATTATTCCTAAGAACCACAAATGCAGACAATGTCTCTTGTAATTTTTACTAAGTGCTGTGTGTCTTTCTTTGTCTCCCCCAGAGGTTCACTGAGGTGGGCATGTCCCCTCCTTCAGTCCAAGGCCTGACACCAAGGTCAGTAGAGCAGTCTATGAAAATTGAGTATTCATGTATTAATTAATAAATTATATCCTCATTTGACCCCCTTTTCTTAAACCAAAGTGATTTCTTATTGATCGGCGTAGCCTGATTCTTTCCACTTCACCAGTGGTAATATTTTCCTTCAGGTGCATTGAGTGCATTGGGCCTCATGAATAATGAAAGAAGAGTCATTTTTATTTTATTGGTTTAATGGATTACGTCCAAGCATTGGTCTCTTAACTGGCTCCAAAAAGACCAAGGCACCCGTGCACACACAGACATTCAAACAACTTATCACAAGTGGAAATTTGAGCCTAGTGGAAAAAAATAGTCAGCAGCTGTCAAACCCTTTGTTTTATGTACTGTGTGGTTGTGAATTGTGAAACATTTGAGACTATATCAACTGCACAAGACAAATTTTAAGTTATATGTTGTACCACATAGAAGACAATGTGAAACCACAGTTACAGACGACCCTGTAGCATGGCCATACATGCAAGCACCAACACAAATATATATATGACATACACAGTATGAGCTGTTTCATTGGTTGGCTTTACCACAAAGTAGTGTTATTGGTCTTTACAGTGAAAACTCCACCTAGACACCTGCCTGTAGAAAATGCTGAGTTGGACACACACATCCTGTGTTTTAAAGGCTCTGTTGGCATGACCTTGCGGAGACAGCAACTAAGAAAAACACTTTATTTTAAATGTTTTCATTAAAAAGCAAGTGAATGAAAATTAATTTCTTTGTGTTTCAGGCAGGGCCTTGGCTCCAGCTACCTGCCACCAGGAGAAACAGCAGGGCACAGTGAGCAGCTCCAGCCAGACAGCCTGTACTCCAGTAGGGGCCTGTACGCTGATGAGCTCCCCTCATCTGCCAGACCGCGACCAGTGGGGGGGACTACAGGTACAAGAGGAAATTGCATACACAAGCTCATGCCAACACCCTTAAACTGCTAATACGGCAAACGAAGCCCATCATGTGCACATCTTCATCCCAGTTTCTTACAGCCTCATTTAAGTATACAACATTTTCAAAAGAAAAGATTACAAAACGCACATCTCAAGCATTAATACTTGAAGGTTGAAACCTAATTTATTGTCTTTATACAGAGGGTTTGTCTGTGGACATTATTTGCGATCTCCTCTGGATGTGGGCCACAGCGTTGTTTCTTACAGACACACACCTTCACCCCATAAACCCATCACACTCAGAGAGCCTTGTCTTTGTCTTAAATTATTAAAGGAGCTGGCGTGATGCTGCTGCAATCATGTGACTTAGACTAATAGAAATGGATTCTGGCATTTCCCATACGGAGTGCAGCTCAGCGCTGACAGACTGCTTTTCAGACTGTAATGATTGCATCAAAGTAGGATTGCACCAAAAGGGGCAGCTGAGGATTGAGTGTTAGGAACAGTAGATTGATGTGGTGTGATGTGCGTGCGTGTGTGTGTGTGTGTGTGTGTGTGTGTCTGTGTGTGTCTGTGTCTGTGTCTGTGTCTGTGTGTGTAGGCGCCCAGCTCCATCATCTGACACAGGTGGGATTGTCCAGCCGGATGAATGGTTACCCAGCAGGGGTCAGGGCTCCTCCAGGCCAGAACGGAGGCATCGGCTGGAACCACTACCATGATGACAACTTCTCCAGGGTCGAGCCTGAAAAAGATGCAGTGAGTGAATCATAGATTTATTCATTTCAGATTCATTAAACCTGAAATGAAATGAGGCCAAGTTGAGAAACTTTTACTTTATTTGGCCGAGGGGATTTTTTTCTTCTTTTAAGATCTCTCCTGTTTTTTTACGTGTTTAGTTTTTTATTAATGCCATGCTGCTCTGAAAAATTTCTACCACTTGATATTTCCTTCTACTTTTATCTCTCGATAGTTTCTACATTTTTCCTCCATTTTCCTCATTTTTCATTCCTCTTTTTCTTCTCTTTTCCTGTCTTTCCTGCCTTCAGTTCCTGGACTGTCCTGACTACTCATCCTCCTCTATCTTCCAGATGCCTAGAAGTGGTATCAGAGAGCCCTCTGCGCCCCCCTCCCACCTAGATCCCCCTGTGGTGGGCTATCTTTCAGCCCCACCTCCCCTGGATACATCTCCTCCTACCCACTCCTCTGCCTCCCTGATCAAGGCCATCAGGGAGGAGCTGTTGCGTCTCTCCCAGAAACAGGCAGCTTTGCCCAGCTACCACAGCTGAAGCCCCAGCCTCCAGTCTGTAGCTCTAACCAGTCATGCCACTGACCCTGCCTGCCTGCTTCGCCTAATCTGACAATGCTTCCCATGGAAGTCCCTGAGGGTGTACAGCAGAGAGATAGTCCTGCTAAACTGAAGTGACGAGGTGGCTCATTGAGATTTCTAAGTGAAGAGGCCGCCCCTCATGAAATACTCAATGACAGGACGGTTGATACAGGTTGATACAGAATCGCATCAGCTGCAGTATGTCAAACCAGAGACAGTGTTATGAAATAAAGAACAATGTGAACAGAATATGCTGGACCTTTGGAATGAGATGGAAGGACATGTCTGGACTGGTCCTGCCTGTGTTTCTGTCCTGCACCTTGTTGTGGATCAGGGAAGGATCATGCCGAGTTCTGCTCACTGTGGATCCACACAATGGACATTTTTTGCTGCATTTCTTCAGACTCAGTATTCTGTGTCATGGTTTCATTCTCATGCTGCCTTCACTTAACAGATAAACCCCACATGACATGTAATTTCAAGACATTTTCTTATTTTAACCTACCATACAGGTATTTTGTTGTTTTCCATAACCTCTTTATAACCATCAGGTGCTACTTCATCTTTTCTGCCATGATGAGCCATGCTATGCCTTGACACTGTGATGTAGTTCACCGGACCCAATCTACTGTACGAGCCTACAGTAAGGTCAAAGTTCACAGCCAGCAAGCTAGTTCAGATAGTACGCACAAAGGGGCATCCATAGAGACTAATAACACTTATAAACACCACTTTTTCTTTCCTTACTTACTGCAGTAGCACAGAGTTTTTCTGAGTTGATATTTTCTGACATTTTGACTTACACTTACATAATTGCTTTTTCATGTTCAACTCCTATCTTGTAACTTGTTTTTATTTATGTTTAGCAGCTAACAGACAGCAAAATGGCCTTGAAACAAATAAATCTTCAAACACGACTTCAAAGGCGGATTTTAAAGATGCAGGCAAAATGTGTTACAAATACTTAACAAATAATGACAGTATGTACTTGACAATGATGTACAGTTAGTACTGTATGTATTCAGTATTTGGCTGTAATTGATGCACTGTATTCAGACTACTTGGTACAGCTCAGGTCTTTCAAAAAAAAAAAAGAGATTGCTAATGGACAAATCAGTGAAAAGACAGTTTGATAGGTCATGTAGATGAACTTGTTCATGAGGGAAAGTCACAGAGACCAGTATTCTGTTTCAACACTATCCTGTATTGACTATATACTCAATCACCATCTCTATTCCATGCAGTATTTAAAGTTTGCTTTGCCTTTTTGATAGCACAGGAAGGAGAAACGTGTACTGTATTTGCTGTCACTTATGGTTAACTTCAACCAGCCATGTTTATGTGCTTTTAAAATTTTCTCTGGATTGACCTTGCCTCATGTAATGTCCACCTTAAATGTCTTAGTCATTGTACTGGTTGGAAATCATTCTAGGTTACCTGTTTTTTGGACACCCCACAACCCATCCCTGATAATTTGTGGTGTTTTGGGGCCTGGAGTTATATTTTATTTAAATGAAATAAAAGAGGAAATTATGGATTTTAAAGGCAGGACCTAAAAATATGTGCGTTACCAGTATTATGTGGTCGGTTATATATCCTCGCTACACTAACAACAACTTTTGGCAGTGATTGAAACATTCTACAGATGTTACCAGAGAGTATTTCCCACCTTCCCATTTTTGCAATGTGATGTGCCTTTTGGACTCACCTGAACAGATTAAGCACTTGGGGCAACAGCAGCTCTCTGTGTGTCCTATTTTACTGTCATTCATTCTGTGATTACCAGCCTAAAATACATCAATAGTCAGATCCATAAAAGTCTTGAACATTCTGTTATGAATGATGGTGTGGAAGCTGAATTGAAGTGACATCCAGGTAACAGTGATAAGGGTTAGATTTTGGTTGTCCATTTCACCATGTCTTGTTAACAATCTCACACTGTATGCCTCCATCTGCTGGCTCTGTACTGTAACAACAGCCCATCTACTTGTGTTCATCCTCAGTTGCTTTTTTTAATTTAATTTTTTAGTTGTTATCTTTTCATCTATTTCTATCTGTTGTACGTTGTGATAAGGATCTGTTGGCTGGCCCAACTTTACATTTGACTGATGTTGCATGTTTAATTATTGTATTTCTTTTGTTTGTTTTTTGCGCATGCTGTTCCAAACTTATTGAAATACAAAACAAACAATCACCTGGCGTGTCTTTGAATTTTAAGTACATCACCACTAATTACATTAGATTCGATTAGATTTCATCAGTTTTGTCATCTCATGTCATCCATCCAATAGAAAATGCATACTCACGGGCATTGTACTTACCACAAACAACCAGAGGGTGACAGCACTTTACCAGAAAACCAGACCTGCTTGACTCACAACAAAGACTGCTCCCTTGCTGCAGATGATGTAACCAATTCCCATGGATGTTTTGTAGGAGTCTCTGAAAGGAGGTCATTTTTATGAGCGCTTCACTTTTAATGGAAGAATTATGAACAGGTCACAAAATAATGAAGAGGAATGTGTATTGTTATAGTGTCTGATCACTCTGGCTGTGGGTTTTGTCAAAGGTAACCGATTCCATTTTGATCACTGATGCTTCTGCTTTATATTAGGAGTGTGTGTTTTTCTTACGAGGTGAATATGATAGGCAGTAACAGTTGATAATAAATGGTAGCCAGCATGTTTACAGTAGTAAGAATTGTGCTGTTTTTGGAAACAAGGCAGCATTTCCCTCAAACTAATAATTGAATTCCTTTCAACCATAAGTCTGGCTTCTCTCTTCTCCTTGTGGCGAAGGAATACTTCCTGCTCATGTATTGAGTTCTGTCTCATCCCATCAGATGCTTCCCCCCTTTTAATCCCATCACAGGATCTAAAGCCACTGAGTGATGCAGCTAAACACACACAAATCTCCTGACCTCCACTCTACAGAGAGTGGACCGTGCACAAGTCAGCAGGTATTAGACGCTGCACACACATGAATAGTTGCTACACTGATCTTTTTGCAGCCTGATTGTGGTTATAATATAGCAACTGAATGGGAGAAAATAATCTGGCATCCAACATTTAAACGGTGAGAATAGTTGACTATTCAGGCGATCACTTCCTGTGTCTCCTTGGGTCTGATCTGCTGCCAGTCCTAAGCTATTTAACCCTGTTCTCTCTCCATGACACTGTCAGACTCCAACACAGGAGATTACACTGCAGCTAGAGAGTGGGTTTTTTTATTTGCGTGTTTTCACATTTTCTGACCATAAATATAATCAAAACAGTTCAAAATATCGGTCATCATCTTTAATTTCAGTTTTTATCCCCACCCCCAAAAAAAACAAAATTCTACTACGTTGGTCTATATGTCGTTGATTTATCACCCTCAGCATTCTAGAGATTTCTTTCACTTCTGACATGCCTGTATGTTTCTGTCCTTGTAGATGCATTTTTATTGTTATAGTCAGTGTCTTTCTCTCATCCTCTCTATTTCTTGTCACCTGCAGAGCTTAAGAGTGTCCCATCCCGTCCCGTCCTGTCTGGCTGCCCCTGGCCCTCCTTGTGGGGTCTACCCCCGCCCCATCCTTCCCTCCTCCCAACAATAATCCTGTCTGTGTGTTGTCCCGTCCCGGCTCAGCTAGCTGAGTCCAGCCCAGCCCAGCGTAGCACAACAAGAGCACACCCAGGAGTTAATCTGGATCATGACGGTAATTACTGCCCGTGTGTCCAGTCTGTAGGAGGGTATGAGGAGGGGAGTAATTGTCCACCAAGGGAGGAGTTAAATAGGCAGTTCTGCCCACTGACCTTGGAGAAGACTGTGAGGGAGGGAGGGAGGGAGGGAGGGAGGAGAGAAACAGAGAGGGAGGCAGAGCAGATCCAGGCATTAGCATACTGACAGAGTTCCAGCACTGCAGATTTCTCTCTCTCTCTCTTTCTCTGTCTTCAAGCGCTCTCTCGCTTTTTAGTCTGCCGGTGAAAGACAGAAAGACAAGCGGAGCAGGGAGGAGGCCAAGTGTGAAACAAATCCTTTGACAGACGAGAAAAGAGGATATCTTGTCTTTTCACTGATCCCAGCAGAGAATTCAGAAGCACTTGTGAGTAGACTGCTGTCAGCTTCACATTCAGAGTGTGTGTGTGTCTATAGTTACATGTGTGTGTGTGTGTGTGTGTTTTCGGTATGGCAGTTGCTGGAATAAGAGTCACATTTTAGATGCAATAAGAACAGTTTCTCAACCACGGGCAGGATGTCTTCCCACCAATGTATATGTTTGTTTTCTCCTGGAGAGGTGTTGACTGTGTGTGTGTGTGTCTGTGTGTGTGTGTGTGTGTGTGTGTGTGTGTGTGCGCGTGTGTGTGCGTGTGTGTGTGCGTGCACTTTGTCACCAATAGCACGTGTTGTTCCTCCAGCTGCCTGTCAGAAACAGACATTCCTGTGGTCTGATGACGATGAATGCATGAATCCTACGATGGCATCCGTTACAGATGTTGCAGTGGTGTTTCTGGGGGAGGATGTGGTCCTCGCCCTCCTCCTTGTTTACCAGCTTCTTTTTTTTTTTTTTTTTTAATTACGCAACGCACTGCTTGCTGCGCTGTTACATAGCATCAGAGTTTCTGCTCATGAATCAATGGCAGCAGGATTGGTTGGCTGACAGAGACACTGCAGCATCCAGGCATCTTCTGCAGTATCAAGCTAAGGGCCAGCTGGCACTGCTGTCACCGAGGGATGTCACTGTTTTCACTCTCAGTCTCACATGTGTGCGTAGGAATGTTTACAGGGCGGCTGAATGTGTTTGTAGCGTTTCTCACTCTCCAGCAGTGAGGATGTCACTGCAGCTCTTTTTTGTTGTCTAAACACCCCAACCCCCCACCTAACTTTATCATCATCATCATCATCATCGTCATCATCATCACTCCTGCTCCCTCTCCATCAGCCCTCCCTCTCTTATCTTATCTTTGCTCTTGTTATTGGGTCAGTTTCTCATTTCTCTGCCTTGATGTTGACGTCAGGAAACACAACAAGAAGGGGAGGCAGGGTTGTGAGACCTTGACTTCTGAGCTCGAGGTGCAGAAACAAAAGCTTGTAAGGGAAGGGTGACATTTTGCAAGCAGGCATCAACCCCCAGCGTCTTCTGTTTTCATAACAGATGAATAAGCAGTTGTGGGAAATAGGGGCAAAGGTTAGAGAAGGATAAAGAAAATAATATGATGTTTTTTCTTTTTTCCTTTTTTTCTGTGTGCCAGTGGCTAGTGCTGCCCTACTTACTGCTGCATGACACAGAACTATATTTTCTCTCAGGTTAGAACCAAAAGCAGCTGCCTTAAATTTCACCACCACACTTGTGGTGTGTCAGATCAGGTAACCCTCGCTTACACACAGACTCTTCCACCTCTTGTCACCGATGGGCGATCGCTGTCCTCAAGGTCACAGTGCAGGTTATCTCCATCTCCCTCCCTCCCACCCTCTGCCCTCCCCGGCCGGCTCTACTGTATCAGAAGACACAGCTCGATATTGTGTGCGGCCCTGTGCTGAGTAGGAGGCAGCGCTCATGTGATGTTCAAGGGGGAGGTGAATAGCTGTCATTCATAAGAGGGTGCCCGTTTGCTCGGCAGCTGCCCCCTGCTCCGACTTCAGACGCCGATCCAGCCTGTCAGCTGCCACCAGGCTTCTTCCACAGCCAAACTGTTGTCTCCCTCGACCGCAGAGGTTAACAAATTAAACATGTTTATTGTGCTTGATATGAGGCGTGCTGGAGTGACAAATGGGATTAACTCCATTTAATGACAGGAACGTGGACTATTAGAACATTATAATGCGGAAAGCCACCCTGATTTTGTGAGATCAGAGTGCTTTTTCATGTTTTCCTGCAAAGTTGTGCAATATAGAAAAGTTTTTTGGAATCTGATAAGCGTGAAAATATATAGGGGAAAGGTTATCTACTATCACCTTTTCATCTCAGCCCAAAATCTTCATTCCTCATGAAGTGAGAGAGATGCATCACATCGCATCAGATAAGTGCACCGTGTATGGCCCAGTGGCAGTGGTAACTTTATAAAGCCACCCAGTATGCCACAGCTGATCCTCTGACAGCGTTAATCCCTGTTGGCAGACACTGGATCTCACTGCACTGCTGTCTTACACACCACGGCCTCTGGTCATTTACAGGAGAGTCAGCAGCAGCAGCAGCAGCAGCAACAGCAGAATGCAGCTCTGGCAGGACCGGCCAGATGACTGGTAACATGAGTGAGCACATGGGAGAGGAAGGAGACTTCTGCAGGGTGTGCACTGAAAGCACTGAAAAGCCAGCTGAAATGCAGAATGAGGGTAGTTAGACAATCTGTAAAGATTGGAGTGGATGAGAAAGACAATGGGCTAAAAAAGGGACAAAAAAATAGAAATGATCGGAAAATAGAGGGAGTACTTGTGTTTGTCTGGGTAGGTTATACTTTTGTTTGTGTGTATAACCATAGACTGTACACTTGTACCTCTTTTACATTTTGAAGAGCTTTCAGAAATGGTATTTTGGTTGTGAACAGTCCAAACGATAATGATCAGATAATCCTGTTAAGCTATTACTTCCCTAATAGCTTTGTTTTCAGCAGATGGACACTGCAGGGGTGTATTTTGTCTGGTCTGACTGTTCTTTTGTAGATCAGGGTTGACTGCACAACTAACCTGCACATATCACACATCTTTTTTTTATCACACATCATTAGTGTTTCAGTCCATGTTCTAAAAATGTTGCTTTCTTTGAAGATTTCTTTAATTTGGCTGCTTGTGGGAGTAGATGGAAGGAATTTGTACTGTTGGATCATAAAGTATCATTACTGTGATCCCTGCAGACCTGATGTGGATACGCTGTGACTAAACATTGCTCTATAAATAATCACATCTATGGAGCAACTGCGGAGTCCAAAACATTTTGGGTGCAGTTGCCATGAACACGACTGGGAACTTATTTTGAAAGGTAGCAGGAAACATTCTCAGCAACTCACTTCATCTTTTTAAAGGCTTCAGACAACTTGCCGCTCATTATAAACAAATGTGCTATAGCCACAACAAAATTGAGTGTTTCATCCTGATCTGAGGTAGATTACCCGGGGTCTTTGCATCGTTTATGAAAAATCAATTCAGCTGACTACTTTGTTACTGGCAGAGCCTTCATGTTCTTCCTGAGCTGGAAGCAGAGATCAGCAAAATACAGTGTGCTGTATGGTCCACAAGGTTAAAGAAGACAGAGAGGAAATCTGAGAGTGTTTTAATCTTTGAAATTAGCTGTTTTCTGAGCCTATTTTCTGTGACTTCTGCCCAGATTACTTGAGCTCCATTTTTCATCTGTTTGTGCTGGATTTTTTCTTGCTGATGAAAATGACCCCCAGCAGATCTTGATTCAAAAATTCCTCCTGCCCTTCTGTTTAAAAACACCACTGTACAGGTTTGACTTTGGATAGGAGTCCATTTTGAAAAAAAAGTAGTCTGGGGTAGGTCTTTTTGAGCTTCCTTCTGGTATCTGGCAAACCAAAAAAGTTTTTGAGGCTGTCAGCAGTGAGTGCTGTGGTCAAGACCACCTCAGCTGAATTAATATATTTAGCAACCAGAAAACTTTGGTGGTTTCCAAGCAGAGCTCGCCAAACTCTCCAGTTTGTATATATTTACATGCATGAATATTAAATCAGAAGTAGTATAAAATAGACTTTAAATTACACAGAAAATACACAGATTAGCCCACTTTGTTTCCATTTCGTTGGCTCCAGTATTTATTTACACAGCAAACAACAGTCAGCACTGTGAAATAACGTCCATCAGCTCATCGGTCTATAAGGACATTCAGTCATTGTTGTTTTCATACCCTCCCCCGCTGAATCAGTCATGAGTCCTGTTTATAAGACTTGAGTTATTGCTCCACTTTCATCCTTAAGCACAGATGAATGTTGTTAGTCTTTGGGGACTTGACACCTGATGAGGACATGATGAAGGACAGCAAGACCTTTACACAACTGAGTTACACAGTCTAAGATGAAGGGTTCAAAATAAGAAGCATAGCCTAACTACTGGAAACCCTTGTATATTTAACTGTAAGAAAAATTACATTAACATTAACATATGGACCCCATATGATGATGTAAAAACACTGCAGACTGCTGTATCTGCTTTCTGTTTAAATACACATGCAACATCCTCAGAAACATTTCTTATATGACGCTGATTTAGAAGGATGACACACACAAGTAAAAAACCATCAACCATGACCGTGACTTTATACAATGCCTCATGCATGAGCGATTGTCAGTAAACAAAGTTAACAAAGTTAACGAAGACTGAAAAAAGAAACATACTACGCCCATTAGGGTTTGTGTCTTAGAGGTTGTGATGTTTCTAATAGACAGAGATACATCTGTTGTAGTTTAGATCACAGCCATGAATGTTGGAAAGACACAGTTCAAGTAGATCTCCCTCTTGTCAGATGTGCTGCCTTCTGCCCACAGGTCCTTTGTTTACACCTCAACACACTGTCCTCTTTCAGCTGCGGGTGACCTCTGACAAGAAAGAGGTCAGAAGGTAGTATGGCCTGAAAAATCTGTCAGGTTTGCGCACATCATTAAGTAATGAAAACACTGACAAAATCCTCCATGTGTCCCTGGCACATGATTTCACCTGGCCCCATATTAAAAACTCTTTAATGTGCACTGCGTCGTGTAGGTGATTATTTTTGTGTGACAAGCAGCTCTCTCCAATCCTTAGGGCATGTGCCCAAATCTGAAGAGAGTAAAATTAAATTTCCCAGGTGTCGAAAAGTGCTTGGTTTAACAGCAGCTATAACTCTTGAACACCTGGTTACCATGCTTTGGCAAGTCCAAGGGCAACTCGTAGTCCATAGTTAGTTAAAGAGCTGCAACTGTAACTGGGGTGGATTGTAGGCCTTTTATCTTGACCTGAGCTCAATCTTATAGCTCATATTTTTTTCCTCAGGAGTTGCTGGAGAGCAAAACAGAGCTGTAAGGAAATCGAATTTTGGATGTACATTCCCAAGGTGCCCACAAACACGACTCCAAAAGAATGCTAGTTTTTCTGTGTCTGCTGGATGTGTTCATAGGAAAACGCTTGCTGTAACGTGTTAGCCATGCTAACTTTATCTGGTGATGTCAATGTTGTATTTACAGCTTGTTGATCTGCCCCAAAGTGGCCAAAAAAACAATGAATGCAGCTTTAATTACTTATCATTAATTACTAAGCTATTTTGCTTTAAAGACATCAGTCCAACTCTTAGATATTGCCTGCTATAGAAAAGTGTATGTGTGTATGTAGCACCATGTGGGACTGCTTGCGTATTCCTCTCGATGTGTTGCATTATTATGTACATGCGCTGTTCATGTGCCCAGGTGTATATGCATGTGTGTGTAAGTGTGTGAAGTAGGCCAGCAGGGAGCAAAGATCAGAAGCTTACGGGGCAGGGAGGCAGAAAACAGGATATGGCAACACTGAACTTTGAGAGGAGCTGAAGAAGCAAGTTATACGCCTCAACACATCCACAGGCCAGAGGGGTGTTGGCATGAGGTCAGACACAGGGTCAGGTGTTCATAAATAGATGCAACACACATTCGAACATATGATTCATGTCCACACACACATGCACAGAGATGGGGGCAGATAGTCCAAACTGGACGTAGGTCTTTTTGAGCAGCTGTCTCCCTGGTTCTTCTTCCCAATCCCACCCGGATCAACTTTCGGACAGGCGGGGTGTCAGTCACACAAGGGTCACCCACCGGTGAAACAGTCTTTCAGTCGTACTTGTGATAGAGAGATTGATAAATATTGCTGAATGATAATCACTGAACAAGAGCATCAGGGTCGTTTTTTACACAGTGCATTGATAGATTGATTGATGTGGTTGAAGTTGTGAGAACGCTATTGGCAGCCTTGTTGCTGAATTTTTTTTTTCTTTGTTTATGGCATAGTTAGGAATGATAAGTACAAATAAGGCCTGATGAAAAAATATGAAAGGTAACTTGCGTGGGCAACGGCATTTTAAAACATCAAGTTATGTCATAACTTTTGAACTCTGATATCAGAGACATGACCCCACTTAAAAACACCATGACACGGTCAATGAGGAAGCTTAGCATTAGTCATCACATAACTGTAAATGTCACATAAGCCAGCAATCAGCAAGTGCTCCTGTCAACACATCAACATAAAAATAAAAAACGTCATATTTTTTCAAATTGATATTTGTTGACTGTCTTTGCACGCAAGCCCCAGAAACTTGAGTGTTGTCTGTGACTATATAAGCAATGAAAGAATGTCAAAATGAAGTCATTTGTAAAATTTTATCTAACTGCCTTCAAATATTTTCTTCATCACAACATTACTAAACAAACACTCATGTAACCTAGAAACCAGTATTCAACATGACACAGTTGACTGGTGGACTTGTGCACAGGGGACAGTGCTGTCGTCAACATGTAAAATGTACAGATGTAGAGTCCCAGTTGGAAACTGGATTAAAGACAGAGTTTTCTGACAGGGTGAGGATTCCAGCTGGGCACTCATGCAGGTTCAACACCCGAGGGACAGGCACAGTGAGCTGAGCATGAGCAGCCCTCAGCAGGAGAACAGGAGGGATTGTGCAGAGAATAATGTTCATGCCATTTTCATAATCCACATCTCTGTGCTTCCTTGAGCCGGTTGAGCTCCGGCCAACCTGCCACATGGATTGTGGGAACCTTCTTTGCCCCAGATGTATTCTGTGTAAAGCCCTATTGAATGTGGTCGGGTACTCTGGGTGTGGTTGGGCTCTATTTTATTCTTGCCTTCGGTGGATTTTTTCCTCAGCAAGGGGAGAGTGAGTTCATTTCAGGCTACAGCACTTCAGCACAGCCTTCAGCACTAGAAGTACAATCTTACCTGCTTTCGCTTGTCAGTCCTTAAATTATAACTGAGGTGTCTTGCTGCCTCACTGATCGCTGTCTTTCTTGCGATGTCAGAAAAGGAAGAAGACATGGTATCACACATAAAACATGAGTGACACCTATGCAGCCACAGATCCTGTAAAAACAGTCACACGGACATGAGCTGACAGGGCCACTGTCCGTAAGTGACCACGGTAACCTGTTAAATCACACTACAGTAAAGCTGACTACAGGATTTGGAGTTACCCAAGTTGGTGCTCCACACCCTTACTGGATGAGAAAATTATGGGATGCCTGCTCCGTCTGAAATGAGTGTTGTTCCTTTGGGTGACATCCAGCTTGACAAGACATATACACTGTAATTATGCTCTTGTGCATTCATTCTAGCTGCATACCAATGTAGCCTCCGTTTGATAGGTGAAGTATAATAACTTCAATTGAATGGAAAACTCTTTCTGTTGTGTAATTTTGGTTTAACAGACTGACACATGCAATAAATGACCCAGTGGAATCACTCTTCTTACTCAGGTTGGAGTGTTTTTAAGAGGTGATAATAGCAACCTTTCCTTTCCTCTCTTAATGAAAAGCTCTGTGAGATGAGGGGGGATGAGGGAGAGAAAACAAAGACATGAGGTCACAGATCAGAGCTGATGTCAGGATGAAAGCTGCAAGCCAAATATGATTCACGTATGCACACGCACACACGCAGACACACACACAGGCATTCAAGGCCTTGTAAAAGCACAGCCCTTAATTAAACACAAATTCATAGCCCAAGGAAACAGGCATTATAATGTTTTCTATATGTTGAACTGTGGAAAAAAGAATGTTTAAACCCTTTTGTTCTCATCTTCTTTTTTGTTGTTACTTTTCTCTATCTTTTGTAGGGCAGTATGGTATATCACTCCACTGTGGAAGTCTTACCTAAAATTCATCAGTGAGTATTTCAAAAGCTCAAAAGAGTCAACCTTCAAAGACTATATTTCAAGATGAGACATAACTGTAATTGTGGCTCATCATTTGCTTTACATTGAAGCCAGCAATCATTTCAGAAGAGAGGGCATCATATATTTTAAATTACATTCGTCTCAATGTAGGATAGGTAATTTTTGGATGAAACTCTTTTATCTTTCATGTAATTTGTTCACCATCTGGAAAGTATTCTGCTTTCAAACACATTTTCACAGAAATGCTGTTTGACAGGGAGATGTATTACAATATAACAAGAAGATTACTGAAAGTTGATAGCAATAAAATAATCACATATTTTTATGGATCATTTTTTTAACTATCCTCTTTCATGTGAGGGTGAATATAATTGTGTTGACATGGGTATATATTATCACTATGAGATTTTAATGGGTCTTTTCACAATACAAATGCTTGTTTTAGAGGCTCATTGAGCCATGTTTTAGTATTTATATCCAGACACACTGAAGCAACCCAAATGTGCCCCACAGATCAAAGTATTATTTCATACCTTTGTGCCTCATGAGGAGCCAAGTCTGTAGAGCTTCATCAGGCCAAGAAGAAAAGCGGACATGACACACACCCTACAAGGCCTCCTCAGTGAGGTCATGCCTCAACTCTGGGATTAGCAGAATAGCTGGACTCTGACGTGATTCCCTCTTCTCTCTTAGTGTAATTGAAAGGCTGCATTTTCTGCTGATCTGTTTTTCATTTTGCAATTTGATACATTTGGCTGCGATGCTGTTCGCATTGTGTGTGTATAACACTTCTGCTGCATAAAGAATTGTTTATAGGAAGAAGTTTATAGGGTCTCTAACTCCAAACAAAAAACTACAGTATTTATACTGTGGTCCTGTGACATGGCTTTCAACTAAGATGTAGATATGTAGATAGCATTTATCTTCATCCTGAACATGTTTTTCTTCAGCAGGGCTTATGACAGTGGGATAAATGCTGAGATCCAGGTCTTTTAAAGTTCTCAGGCTCTGAATAGAAATTTCACATAATTTGTTCTCCTTGACCTACTTTAAATAGAGGTCATTCCTTTTTGTTGACTGAAGGAAATACTAGAAAGTATTTTCATGCCTTACCTGAGCTAAAAAAAACAAAAAAAACTTGGATTAGTGATAATTGTTCATGATTGTGGTGTTTTTAGAGGTCAGCTTTGGGCCAGACGGAAATATCTCAGTAACTATTCGATGGATTGAATTTTGGTACCGGCATCCATGGTGCCATGAGAGTGAAGCCTTTTGGTGATTCCCTTACTTTGCCTCTGGTGCCACCATCAGGTTAAGTTTACTTTTTAGTAAAATGTCTCGACAACTATTTTATCAATTGGCATGAAATACAAACCTGGTGAATTTATGACCCCCTAACTTTTCATCTAGCACCAGCAACAAGTCAAAATGTTCACCTGCAGTACCGACTGAAATATCTCTATTTGTTCCATGACCAGAATATCTTCCAAACTAATGACGTTCCATCAGGCTCAGCTGTACTGTGTTAGCATGCTCACATGCTGATGGTGAACATGGTAAACAGTATACCTGCTAAACATCATGTTACCATTGTCATCATTGGCACAATGAGCTAAATGCTAACATTAGCATGTAAGCATGCTAAAATATTTGATGATGAAGTTTGAGTTTCTGTAGTTATATTTCTGGTTTATTCAACCTTAATAGTCATTGCTGATACCATTTCCTGCTCTCAGAGATAATTGAATGTTACTCTCATGTAGCCCCAGATAATCCCTTCAGATCTCAGTACAGCATGATATAGTTGTTGAGGGTAAGTGCTTAATGTCTGACTCAAAAAAGGTGTCAAGAAGGCTGATGCTTTGTCTGTTTGATCCCCATCTATGGGTGTGATAGAAGCTACAAAACACACATCCAAAATGTAAGTGTTGACATTGGAATAAATAAATGGCTCTGAACGTCTTGTCAAGGAGCGACAAAGCAGGGCAAACAGCAGAACAAAAGCAGTTTTGTTCTTTCAAACGATAAGGAATTCAATCGCCCTGTCTTCCTTTGATAAGATTTCCGTATAAAAACCACTGCTCAATGTTGTGTTTATTCCACATGTAGATAGTGCGTCTCCTCAATATCCTAATTCCCATGTTTGTCTTACATGTATGTGGGTGGTGAAGTGGCGACAGTAGCAGACGTGTGTTTGTGTGTCTGTGTGTGTGGATTTCTGCATGTGTGGACATTTCTCCGAGTGCAGAGACAACAGCGCTGCATGAAGTGTAGCAGAATGCACAATAAATACAATGCTGTGTGTTTGGGTCGAGAGGTGGGGATGGGCCGCAGAGATGAGCTCCCTGTTCTCCCAGTCTTTGTGTCCCAGTCGTTCATTACAAGCGCTCTTTGTGCCAGCCAGAGATCACATGTCACAATATTTGAACAGCTGCAGACGATAGTTGTGTGTTTGCTCTTTTCCATCGACACAGAGGGCAGAGATCTGGTTTGATAAGATGGAGTGTGAGAATTTGGGAGAGCTGAGCAGTGTGAATGTATAAGAGAAAGATGAAGGGGTTCATCTCTGCCTTCTCTTTTGTTTTTGTTGCATTATCTGGAAAGTCATCTTGTCATGATCCATTATTCGAATTACACTACACCATAAACTGGTACATTACGGTGCAGTACAGAAGCTACTCAGTGTATCAAATACAGCATTATCACAAATAAACCAACAAAAAGAATGACATCTGAAAGTGTGTCTCTGAGTGCATAACTTATGTCTAATTGGAGAAAGATCAATTTGTTGCTATTAGACGCCACTAATGGACTGTGTTAGAAACCCTGTTAGGGAATTCATTGGCAGCTCCATTCATTCTGTCACTTTTCATTTGCTCCATTAGCCAAAACCTGTCAATATTAGAGCTGTGAATGTGACATCTATTCTTCTACTGTGTGCTCCAACTATGTGTATACACACCAGTACTATAAATCCCTCTTATTATTTTATATTTCATGGTACACAAAACCATATATGTGTAATACAAATATAACGTGTTTTAGTGTGGTGGTGGTGGTGGTGGTGGTGGTGGTGGTGGTAGCAGAATATTCAGTCTATCCACAGTACTCCCAGGTCAGAGGAACTTTGACAGTTTTTTAAATTTTAAATAACTGGATCTTCCAGCCATGTCTGTCTTCTAGACATGTCCTGCTGTGTTATTGACTCTCAGAAATTGACTTAGAGCCTGAGGGCTGGCAGCAGGAGGCTGTTCTGTAGACATGCAGCACAGAGGGATCTGCAAGTGAAAAAAGAAAAAAATCATTACAGGAACTTTCAAGGATCTCAAGGTATCAAAAGTCAGGTATCCAAAAGCCAAAAAGAATTGTTGATAAGAGCTAAATATGTTAAATATATGTGGCTTCTGCCAGTCCTTTGTAGGGTACAAGACAGGAGTTGCTTTTGTTGTAATGGGCAGCCCTCCCTGCAGCAACAGTAATCATTGAGAACAGTGGACAATGTGTGTTTTTCTGCATACAGAATGTACTCAGGTATTGGTTGTGCATGAAAGTCGCAGGTGTCACAGGTATGTGTGTGCATGTGTGTGTCCGCAGAGGAGCATTTGGTTTCTGTCCTTGGGCTGTGTTTGTGCACAGACCCTGAGTGAACACTGCAGAACGTGACCATCAAGGCTGCTTTGTATCACATACACGACTCGACTGAAACCATTAGCTCAGCCTGTTGTGGAATTACTGAGTCAACATTTGCCTGTATGAGTAGCAGGTAAAATGCAAAGCAGGGGCTGAAAATCCTAAAACTTAATGTTATAACAGTCTGGATCTGTTTTCATTATAAGTCAAGGTCAAGTTGGAGTCAAGCACATTTCGGCTTTGATGCAGAATGAGAAAACAGCACTTCAGCTTAGTTTATGTTGTCTTATGTGATAATCTCAAGTTTTTGATCACAGATCAAAATCGTCCTGCAGACCTCTCAGTGTGGATCTCTGTGCTGCATATGTGTAGTGATTTAAAACTGAGCTTTGAGGTCATTGTGTAAACTGCAGCTGAGCTCTGCATTGTCTCCGGCCGTAATGAAAAAGCTTTGCTCAGGATTGTGTTTACTGACTACTGATACAGTAAGCGTCTGCTGTAGTAGTCCGATCAGACTAGTAAGTATACAGCAGCGTCATAGTCACTGGTGTGCATGGAAAAGAGGGCAGAAGAGAGAGAGAGAGAGAAAAAAAAAAACAGAGACAGAGAGGGCACCTTGGCAGTGCAGAGCAGAGTACTATTAAAATTCTGGTCTGGTCATGGGCACACTCTGCTTGGAGTCAGTATTTGGAATGATAATGGGACAGCTTAACCACACTCTCTTTGGCAAGTGTGGAAGGTAACACTGATGACACTTAACAGGATGCTGTCATTACAAGTAGTACCCGCATGTAAGGAGCTGCAGCCAGTCAAAGCTCTCTTGTGAGACTCTTTTGTGCAGGTACTCCTTGTATTGCGGTTTTATAGATGTTTTGTATTCAGTACTAATGTTTTGTGAAATGTGCACACAACTACTGTAATGGGGTACACTTGGTCAACAGGGCATTGAAGCAGGAGAGGACGAGATATACTGACTTTTATTCTCTAGCATGGGTCAAGCTCCAAAAACACTGCATACATTTCCCATAATGCAACTCTATAACATCTTATCATTAGGTCAAAGAGTGACTATTACATAGCTGGACCCATGGCATGTCTAAAACAAACCCATTATCATAACTAATGAAGTTTTGTAATGATGTTTACATGCAGCTTATGCTTCATGAGGCCTGGAAAGTTTTTCTTCACAGCACTGACATTTTTTCCTCAGCCATCATGAAGTTTTTTGAGCTGTCGATAAATGTAGGAATGCTATAGGAAATTAACTGAACCGTTAAGTAAACATTCGTTAGAGTTCAACTTTGTGGTACATTGTAATTCAAATTATTAAACCATCTAATGCAACGTATTAGATGACCAAATTTCCATGTCTGGCTTGTTTTTGGTTTTATTCATTGTTAACTTCAGAACAACAGGGTTGATGGTTGATCTTCTTAAATTAAGATTAAGTTAAATTAAGGTTACTGTTTGTAGAATTAGTACGGGTAAAATAAGAATTTAGCATACTTTACCAGCTATTAGAGTGGGTGGAACAGTATGTGTTTAATATTTGATATGAGCCTTTAATAAGCAGAGCTAACACCTTCACTCCTAACTGTTGTTTCCTTTGCATGTGTGAGAAGACATCATAGGATCTTAAATTTTAGGCCCTATAGAACCCGATAATGTGTTCATCATCTATGTTGGTTATTTGTGTGCATATTTGGGATTCAATATAAACATGGAACTGGACATAAGAGCTGGTCTCAGAACAGACAATGGAAGCCCAGAACTTTTCTGTGAAGTCTCAATATGTGTTGCAATGAAGTATATTGTATAGTATTTTCCCAGCAAGCTGTGTTATCCTCCCAAATAAAAATGTGACATGCTTGGTTATATCTTAAGTAACAGGGCTCTGGATTCTCATATTGACCAGGACAGGAAGAAAATCTTGTTGCCACGGTAACTGATCATGTTTAATGCCTTGTTTGTGCAAGCCCAAGGGTAAGTGCAGTGATCTGCAGCATCCTGCCAGTCAGGGATTAGTTAGTTAAGGTGAATCCTTAGAGGTCCACAGTCATGAAAATTGGCTTAAATTTTCAATTTCAATCACACACATACACACACACAAAGCAAACTCAGTGTATAATTGCTGACAGGCATCTTTGTGTGCCTTAAGTTGATTTTGCATTGATTTATTAAAATACAAAATCGAGTGCTCCTTGGTATATTACACACAGACTGATATCAAGCTGCTGTTTTGCACTTTATGTGCTGCCCATTAGTGCTACACAGACAGGGCATCAGAAATCCTACTGAGACCACTAAAGGGCTGCCCTGCCTTTACTCTTCACTATGAGACAGAAATACAGATTAGATTAGCGAATTAGTATCTGAATTACTGTCTTCCCGATGAGCTATATGGAAAGACCCATTCTACTGATGAGCACAGTGTACTGACTGACTGTCTATTTTCTCTACATGGAGCTCTATATCTTTTAGGAAAGTGTCCTGTTGCAAAAAAAAAAAAACATCCTGATGAAATGAATAGAATATACAGTCTTAATGGGTCGGTTTTCCTAAACAAGTATATTTTTTCTTTTTCATGTACTGGCCCATCCGTGCAGATAGTTTTTAGGTGCAGCCAGGTGAATAGGATTTCAGTTTCTCTGTTACTTTTGATTATCAGCAATACCTGCAAAAATGATGACATTCCCATCACCTTCACCTGCACTTTGTTAGCAAATGTAAGATGCTAACATGCAAAATTAATGGTAACTAATGGCTAAACATCATTTGCAATATCAATGTTAGCACGCTGATGTTAGCCATTAGTACAGCCTTTACAGAGGTGCTAGCATGAAGACTTTTAGTCTTGTTGAAATGTGTTTTTTCAGTGCTGTGAATACCAAAAAGAAAATTATATTCACCACTATTGTATTCATGAGGAAAACTCACAGACATCCCAATGTCCCATCTGTTTTATTCTATTGTATTTTAGCATTTGGTAACTAGTTTATTTGCGTTGTGTATAGGAAACAGTGTACTGCAGAAAAGAAACTGAATAGTATAGGGGTGTTTTGCTTGTCGCCACCTTCACTGATCCCCATGGGAATCACTCATGGCCAATCCAATTTAGACATCTACAGCAGTTTACCTTTAACCCCTTGTCATTACACTCACAGCCATACTTAGCTCAGGAGCATCTATATTGCCAAGGATCAGGGGTCGGGGACAAGGGGTCACAGCCGTGACTTTTGATCCTTTTAACTTCTAGGAAAGGTTGGATTTATAGTCTGCCATGCTAGCAGTTCACGGACACAGTAAACAGCCAGCAGTGTGAGAAATGGGTACAGTGTGGCCGCACCCTGACCACTGCTGCTGTTTCAGTCCTCACACGGCCCTGGTCTGAGGTCTCCTAAAGACATACAGTTAAATTTAGACTGGCTCCGATTGACCACAGACACAGCCAGATCTCCTGAAATCGGACCTCACTGTCTGCCTTCTCACACTCCTCTGCCTCCATTGGACGATGTGTTTTCACTCAGTAACATTTGTTCACTGTCCTTGATTCCTCTGTTGGACCCCCTACCACCACCACACACACACACAACTCCCTCTCTCTTCACTTTTCTCTCTACCCGTCATATTCAGGGGCAGCTGACTGGAGCTGATTTACGTCGTGTTTGCACAGGGTTAGTGCTCATCGTTCTGGAGGAAATTAAATCTTCAAGTTCCAGCACTGGCTGGATTCATGTTACCTAAAATACTGATGTGATTCTGGGAAGACCTTTTTCAATATCATTTGTTTGGACTGAGAGGGTTCATATTGTGTTCATCTGTGGGTTTAAACAATCACTGTGTGTATGAAAGCTGTGCACATCCAGCCGGCCTCAGATCCGTCTTTGTTGTATGTCACGTGATCAGTTTACTGGGAATTGGGATATTATATTTATATATTTCTTTGCATTTGTTAGGATAATAGTGCTACTGTATGTATGTGTGTGTGCCCTTATGCACTTGTTACAATGCAAGTACAAAGCAGTCACACTGCATCATCTTCTAGTCATGTGATACCTGTTTCTTACTCTAGTGGCTAAGCAGCATGAACACAGTGTAACCACTAAATTCTGTTATTGGCAAGTTTAGCTGATCACTTAGATTGATAGATTACTGACATCAGATGGGGCTTTCTTAAGTCGCATATTCAAAAAGATCTAAACAGACTAGCATGTTTTACTATGTGGTATTTACTTTTTTTTTCTTAAAGGCTTTCATTAAATTATGAATATTGGTCCTATGCCTCCACCTTATGATTATTTCCGATTTTTCGATATGCTAGCTGCATGGCTCCAAGTGTTAGTTTGTGGGTCGATCCAGCCCTTTGGGCCAGGTTAAAAATATCTGTTGGGTGGATTAACATGAAATTTTGTACAGACATTAATAGTCCCAAGATGATGAATTGTAACGAGTTTGGTGAGCCCCTGACTTTTCTTCTAGCGCAACCATCAGGTCAGCCTTGGCTGCACTTTGTATTTAGTGCTAATTAGCAAATGTTAGCTTGCTAACACCCTGAACTAAGATGGTGGGCCAGATAAAAGATTATATGCCTACTAACTGTCAGCATGTTAGTATTGCCACTGTGAGCATGTTAGAATGTTGGCATTTGTACTTTCTTATACTTATGTTATTTATCTTTTGTTCTTTTCTAAACTTTTTACAGTGAGATGTTTTGATTCTTTACTTAGTTATGTGGATGGCAATGTGTATGATTCAGCTTATCAACTAACCAAATTTTTGTGGCCTCCAGATTGCAGAATTTACTTAACATTTACAGTATATGTACAATGAACTGTAGCCTGAAACATTGTGAATAAATATCACAGCAATAAGTGATCACTTTTGCTCATATTGTTCTGGCACTGAAATCAAAGTTTCCAGGTAGTGTTATCATTTGATCACAGCTTAAGCATGAAATTTTATCAGTGTGCTTTTTCAAAGTTTGATAGAATTGTGTGGTTTTTTATTTTTTAGTTCCATCTGGAAATTAAGTGAGATGAACTTCATTTGTTTCTACATATTAATATTTTTTTCTAAAAATATGTGATTTTGTCTGAACTGAGCTTATTAGTGAGTTTGCTTGATTCATGACAAAAAGACTTTACTCTAACACCATTATGTTATTTTACTATCCGATTTCTGTTTTCATGTGCTTTAGAGAAATTAGGACTCAGCACCCTGTGAGATTAATTTTAGGAGGAGTACTTACCGGTGCCATTGCTCTACAATAGTCCTCTTCCCCCTGCTCCTCCTCCGCTTCTCCCAGTGCTCACTGGTCCATTAGAGGTTCTTGACGGCAGGTGGTGAACATGATGTTATCATCTATTACTATCACTGCTCTCCTCATCTCCTCCACCTACAGTATTCATGGTAACAGAAGAAGACACAGGGCTGAGATATACAGCTTGACAGACTTGATGGAGGTGTGAAGAAGCCAGTTATATAGCCTCAATATAGGATATTCACAGACATGACTTTCTCTTTGTGTCAGTAACTGACATGTTGTCCTGTCCTGTTAGAGAGCTAAACCTGCTTTGTTGGTTATAACTGAGACCTACATGCACCATCTCTGCATGCATTGTAATAATAATAATAATAATAATTTTTCTTACAAATCTTTGTCTGTTTTTCATCTAAATTAGCTAAAGATCAAGCCTGTGCTCAGTAATGTTTCTTATGATATAGGGGAAGGTAGGAAGCACTGCCTAAGCAACTTGCGGCCTCAGAAAGTCTGACATTATTGAGTTCTATTACAGAACATTTTTTTATTAGAGTAAATAACACCTTTATGTGTGCAGTATCTGTTGTCTGTGGAGGAGACACAGATGGCTTTGGAGACGGTGGTACATGTTTTATTAATAAATTCACTGCCCAGTTATAGCATTAGAAAAAAAAAAGGCTGCATAATGCATAGCCCTGGTTGCCTTTGGAACAAGATGTTTCAGCTACATTTCTGATTGATTTAGAGAGCAAAACAGCCACTTGTTTTAGATTAATAAAAAAGATACTTTGCATAGATAAGAAGAAGATTTTTTTGGTGTGGTTTTCATTGTAATCCCACATATTTTGTTTTATTTGTTATAATGCTTACGAAATTTATTTTGACACAGAGCATTAGTAGGTGTGTAATTTTCAGCTCATGTCTGTATAATTGCTATGTGTTTTGAAAGTAATGACACACCCAAAACAGGTGTCTGGATGTTTGTTCATGTCCACTGGAGCAAAGTGTCCAAATGTCAGCATCTATTTTGGTCCATTAGGAAATGACAGGTATACACACAAAATATCTCTCTACATTTGAACTGTAAAACAAAATGTTCTATAAAAAAAAAAAAAAAAAAGGCAAAGCAAACTAGCAAGTAAAGAGTTTGTCTCCTCAGGCCTCAGGATTAGTGAAACGTTTTTGAGTTGCTCAACGCATGACATTAGCTCAGAAAAACCAACATCATATTCTCCCAGAACAAGAACATTTCTCATCTGTGGCAGAACTGGATCGATCCCAGACTGTTACACAAAAGTCTGGACAGCAAGCCTGGACCATGATTACTCGTGTCATTATTGGGAATGAGCGTGAAATTGACAGAGACCTACTTTCCTTCAAAAGGAGTGTAAAACACCCAAGCTCTCTCTCCGAAATCTTTTATTGCCTCGATGAACACAAAAACCTTTTTCTTCTGTCACTCAGCAGCTACAGTAAATTCTGCTTTCATTGCTGCTGTTCTTGTGCCAACTTTTTCTCTCAGCTTTCAAGTCTGTCAAATGCTTGTAAATTGTGTGACAGCAGGACACTTATCATTATGCAATTATGGCACTTAGGCTGTTCCGAACATGCCCATGGTGCTCTGTTAGTTTTGGTATTTTTATCACTAAGCTACACATAAAGGTAAATGAGCAGCATCGATGTTATCTCTTAATTCAGGACATACATGTAGGTCATTTACTTGTTATCAGCATGAGCAGGAACAGCAGTCTGCCCCTATATTGTATTTGTGAGGGACCCAAAGCTCAGTAGTTTTACTGTTTGAATGTTGCTCCTGTATGCACTCTGACTATCACTTTGTTTAAGAGTGAATAGTAGCAGTAATGCTTCGGTCCGGTCCTGGTTGTTGCTATAAATAGCCTCCTGCAGTCCCTGTAGGAGAGGCTGAAGTGTGGTAGGCCAGCAGGTCAAGCTGCCACATATGGGTGCTCTCGTATGTCTTGTAACACTTGTATTATTTCTGAATCCCGGCCCCTGGCAGGTTAAGGGTGTTGGAACACATTTTAGTGGCAGCAGCAGCATCACAGATTAGAGCAAATAGTGGGAGGACAGCTGAGCAAGAGCCAAGCCCAACATCGCAGATCAGAAGTCTTATGAGTCTGTGAGCATATCACTAAGTCAGTCAGTCAAGGCGAATCATCCTTGACTGTCTCATAACACGACCTTAGCTCAGCCCCACCTTAAAAAGACGCCCATTGTGTCTGTCTGTGTGTGTGATTGCAGGCGGCCTGACTGAGGATCCCTCCCATTTGGGAACCGGTGGATGCGTGACATCACCACCCTGCACCCACCCCTCCCTCCTTACTTCATTGCAACTGTCCAATCAGGGCCCAGGGAGCTCCGGTCACGTGAAAATCCCCCTAGTCTCGGTTACCATGACAACGAGCACTGGTCCAGGCAGCATCTTGCTGTGGTGAGAAAGAGGAGGGGAAGAAGGCGGGAGGAGAGGCAGAAAGAGAAGGGGAAAGGGAGGGAGGAAAATAGAAAGAGAACAAATCCCAGCCAGAGGAATACCTTTTGGATCATCAGCTTCTGCCTGTCTGCCCTCAGTACAGTAAGTACTTTACCTTTATTATCCTCCCTCACCAGCTTCATCACATGCGAATGAATGGGAATTTGATGCAGTCCATTGTCATCTGTGTTTGATAATGTGATATGGCAGATGCGTTTGAAGATTTCTGGGATGACATCATGTGTAATTCCTTTGTTATGTTGAGTATGTGTGCAGCCCGCCTCACCTTAGGTAGACAACCCCTTGTGTACACGCTTCATTTAGCTTCCACGGATCCTCAATGAATGGTTGATGACAAACCTCAGTGGTGAACAGAGGTGCGGTGGGAACCAAGGTGCTCGGTACAATTAGAGGCGGTTTCATAATGTGGCAAAAACTCTCTCTGATGTATTGTGATCCGGCAGCAAGCCGTTCTGCTCCTGACTCATAATCCTAGCCCTTTTTTTTCTTCATTGCTTCTCCTCCAGGTCTGTCTTCCTTTTCCTTTCTTTTTCACACAAGCGTGCCCGGTTGACATCCTGTGTTCCCCTGTGGTTTGTTTAATTAGTAAATCTGTGCAAATCCAAGTAGGGCAGCTTGTTCTGATTGGAGACCTCATATGTGGAATGTCCTTGTGGTGGTGGAAGCAGTGTGCTTTCCTGGCTGCAAAGCCTCTCACATTCAAAATGTTGCTGTTTTAAATTAGCGTAGGTTTGAAGCTCATATTGCTATTGCAGTAACATGTGAGAGCTGTGATGCAACGTCACTGTTTTCAACATAAGACAGAGCTACAATTTTATTATGCACATAACTTTAATTGCAGATTTTTATTTTATTTTTTTCCACTCTGTAACTACTTTTCTCAATAATAATTTTAAGAAACCCTTGTTTATAGTTCCAAGAAATGATGGAGTTCCAATGAACTTACACAGGTGCCAACCCGGAGCATGAAAAAGTGTGATACAGACCCCAATTCACAATGTGCTACAGGAAGTGAGAACTTTCATGTTTTTTATACCACCCTAAAAGAAAGCATTACATAGCCCTCATAATTGGCAACCCTGGAGGTACACTAATGACTAATGATGAATGGCATTCTGGCAGTATTTTATGCTTTACTGTGCTTAATACATTACATATCCCCTTTATCTCTCATCTGTAATTCCATTAAATATTGCTATATTGTTTCTTCCTCTCTCTTACACAACTGTGTGCAGAACATATGTTTTACACTGAAGACTTTTTAAATCACTTCTCACTTCTGTTTAATGGAAACACAAAAATATAATAGTAACACTAATGCTTCCACGTGGCTGCATTCAAGTTGAAGTTTACACATCTTTGTGAGGGATTATACAGTGAGTGCCTTGTGTCTCTCTGTGTGTGCTCTCAAAAACCAGCCACACAGGCCTATCTGTCCAGTGACAGGAGGTGACAGGAAGGTGTCCGCCTTGCTGGAGGCTCGAGAGTGAGAGGGAGACCGGGTAATCTGCAGAGCGCTGATAGTGGCAGGGTTCCTTCTTCCAGCACAGCAGTGCAAGCATAGTGCTGTACTCACTATAAATATAGATAAAAGCCTATTCCTAATCAAAGTGCATGAACATTATCTTAAGTAGTCATATTTTGAGATTGCACTGTTTCTGTTAGCCTGTGATCTAGTTGTTAGCAGTGGTTCATAGTTGAGTGGGTTTAACTAAGGGCCTGCATGTCGTTGACCTTTCTTTTGAATCATCCAAGACACTCAGGATAATCATTACAGCTTTTAATAGGTTCGTTGGATTCGCAGCCCAGGATTGTTGGATCATTGACATATACAGTATGTTTTTGTAGTATGAGGAGAAGTCTTGGATTGTATTGTGATTGAGACGGAACAAAGCAGCATATCAGTGATGCATATTTCTGTCTGTGGGAAGCAGCCACTAGACTCACTATACTGTTCCACTGTATCCATGTGATGTCTTGCTGTTTGAAAGTGATTGTTTGAAACTTATAATTTTCCCAAGTTGTAATCTTAAGTGGTTTTCCACTAAGGCAAGCTTCAGCTCCTCTAAAACCACTGCACAGTCCATGTCTATACTTTGTTAGAAAACAAACAATTGGGCTTTGGAATTTAGTAGGAATTATATTGTTCATGATTCCATATGGGGAAAAGACACATGCAGACAGACACAACAGACTCATTCAGACTGAGAAATTACATGTACTACTTTATGTCACGCAACCAATTAGTAAAATTCTTCCTTCTTTCAGTTTTACTTACACTTCTTGTGCAGAGGCCATGTGAAACTAGGGGCCACAAACAAACAGCTCATTGAATTACTCAGATAATTCAGTTAAATACATATGCAAGGACTGTATGCAGACTTCTAGTTTCAACATGGAAGTTAAATGATTGTCTACGTAAACACTGTTTTCTTATAGTTTAACCTCACTGAAATCGACTGAACTCACCCATTGTTTTGTGCAATTATTAATATTTTTTACATTGTATAATAATATGTAAGCCTCCTTTAGGGCCATCTGTTGTTGACATGTACCGCTTTAAACGTCTCATTTCAAGTAAAATCAGTATGCACTTAGCGTGTACAGTCACACACAAGGTATATCGGAAATCTTCTACAGTAAAAGAGAATTTAAAAAATATCTCTGCTTTTCGGCTTTCATGTAAAATCCCGCCCGCCTTTCCCTGTTGTGTAAACCAGTCTAATGTTTCTGACACCATGTGAAGGCAGCAGTACTGCTGCGTCACGTTGGAAAAGACCAATCGGATTAAACTGAGTTAAAACGCGCAGGCTCACTCCAAGTAGTAGTGGGGGTATCACACCTAACTTGTTAAAGGAAGTCAGGTAAATGCTAACATTACACAATTTCGTCCGAGTTAACAGTATAAAGTAAACTTTGCTACATAAGTCACAGTGAAATGAATGAGTTAGCATCGTTTCTGTACCTTGTTGTTATTTATAGACGTGCTCTCTCCCCCCTCCTTGTCGTTCTGGTGGTTTGGACCGATCCCTCTCTGTCAGTTTCAAGTTGCGCCTTCTCCTCCACTGTGTGGCTCCCTGTTCTGGCCTGAACAAGCATTGCCCATTAAATAATAGACCAGTACTGTGGATTTTACCGGGAAATCTGCGTTTACAAACGGACATGGATTCTTTTCGGCGACATATGAGTGGATTATAAACACATCAGATTTAAAGGTGAGAAGAGATGTTCCTCTCGATCGCTTGGCAAACACGGTGCATTTTTAACGTTACCCTGAGATCCGCGGACTTCACCTCTGCACGTTTGGGAATGTCACGGTCTGGTGGTTTTAATAGAGCTACTAACGGTTTAACTACACGGCCCTGTGATAAATCACACAGTTTCATTTGCATAGTACATGGATATTTCTGTAATGTTGCAACCCCCCGTTTTTGAAGCAGTTCAGTCTCAGCCTGTTACAAGATCAGATGGGATGGTCTGTGGAATGTGGTGCATGGTGGCATATACATTCCTGATCAATTATACTGAGAGAAATTAATCTTGATCATAACCCTGTAGTCCAAAAGCGTGTTTCCTACTAAAAACAATACCTGAATTGGTATTATTGAAGTGGCAAGGGCACATAGTCATTCAGATATGCATCATTCAGACAGCGTGTCACTGGATGTTTTTTGCAGTAACAGAGGTACAACTTAGTTGGGTGAAGGGATTAGTTAATTACCTGTACCTGATTCGGCTCTCAGGGGAGAATATCTGTTGTTATGGTCAGTGATTTATCTGTATATGAAACATCCCTGCAACCCTATGACAATATTTTACAAATATTTGTTGAATAGTATTATACAGCATCATAAGTAGTTCCTGTGTTGTGTTAGAATCCAATAAAGTACAACAGGTGTCTGTGTGCTGCTCAGTTTTCCTGGTGAGGCCAAGTGGTGACAGCTTCTATTTTCCACTTAGGAGTCTTTTCTCTCTGATTTTTTTTTTAGCTACTTCTTTTCACAGTCTTGTCCAGAAACTGAGTTATGCAAATGTTTGAAGCAAGGAAGTAGGTAATCTGTGATGATGTTGTTGCTTAAAGAGTCTGAGGGGTGTGCTGTTGTTTTGATGCACAGTACCACATTTATTTTCTCCATAACACAGAGCAACACCTGTGTAGCAGGCCTGTGATTCCCAAGTCACTCTTAGTCAAGTCAATCTTCCTCCTGATCCCTTAGTCATGCATGCTTTTATTTGATGCTTCTGCTTTTGGTCTTGTTGGCTGGCTGCCCACTGACTTCAACAATAACAACAATACCATATTATTCCAGCTGACCCAGATTGGGCCATACGTCAACACACAGCAACAAGAGTCAGTCTGTGGCTAAATGGAGCGGTGAGGTACTGACCTGACAGGCATTTCCCCTGGACAAAGACTCTTATCCTGTCTCAGCTGAGTGATGGAGCATTCGTTGTATCGATCAATGATACTGACCTTTTGTTGCATTTCATCCACTTCCTTTTTTGGCTGTAAAAGCTCCAGCAATGCTAGACTTGGGACATCTTCTGTGAGGTCACAGCGTGTTGCAGGGCAAGCTGATGTAGTAGAGAAGGTGACTGCTTGGTGACTGACTCAGCACTGTTAAAAACTGAAGAAGTCTGCAGTCTGGCTTTCTGGAGAGGAGCTAGGTCAACATGTAGTCTTCAGCATCTTCTGCAACATACAGTATATTAACATTGGTGCAGGGACAGTGTTGTGTCAGTTCTATGTTTTGCAGTTTTATGGAGCTGATCAAAACTGCCTTAAATTCCTTTTCTCAAATTAATATAACTTTCCAAAATCTCTCTTCAAAAATCACATTACTTTTTATTTATCATTCATGAAAGAGGCAAACCAAAAACTACAAATAAAACCCCCATGTCAACTTAATTTTGAAAGTTATATTAGCACAGCACAGTAGCATCGGACTGGATTATGATGAAATACCCTGAGGTGGTAGAAATTGGGTAGAGATTCGTCAACTGTGGGCAGTGTTGCAAAAAAAAAAACTGATTTATGGCAGTGTTGGATTTCAAGGACTTCTGTGTCACTGTGATTTTACATGTATGAAATGAAATTGATTGGCCAAAGACGAACAGGTCCATCTCAGTTTCTGAGTAAAATGTTGCACTACATCAAAATAATGTATATACTGTATATATATTGATGTTGTGAAGAAAAAAAATATACTGTAAGATTTTGTTAATCTTGTCCAGTCCTAGTTTAGCAGTATATTCTGGAGCATTTTCTGCTGAAAAACAAACATATTAAATTCTGGATGCTTCAAATTATTTATAATGAAGACTCTTGTTTCTTTTTTTATCAATCCATGTTCAGTACACACCCTTGTGTTTGGAGTTTATGTTACAGAGACAAAGATGACACACACCTTAAAGCCCTGAAATTACCCAGCATAAACCGAATGAGTCAGATTTGGTGCTGTTGATGATGTTTCATCAATACAGTTGCATCCATGGAAGGTAGTGTGGATGTGCAGACGAACAGGGTGAAGCTGAGTCACTGTGACCTCTCACTGATTGTCACTTAGAGGGACGGAGTTAGAGTTCCTGTCTGGCTCTGACCCCCCACGACCCTACAAAGAACCATAGATTTGGAAACAGAGCTGGATGAAACAGAAGGAAGGAAGCCCTCTGAAGGCAGCTTTATGCTGTGTTGTAAACAGATGACTGTGTCCCAAATGTCAGTTTTTACCCAGAGGTCTGTTTCTATGGGTGAATCATCAAAACCTTGTTGGCCTCTTTTGATGTCAAACTAGCGAGCACACTGAAACTGGTCTAGTCTGCAGCACGTCCTTAAAAGGACACATGTCAGTAACTAGATGCTAATGGCGTGTTGTTAACGGTTGGAGGGTTATGTTTTTCACTGTAAGGAAATTTAGTGTATTGAAGAACAATTTCCATGTAACCCTTTCTGCTGGGCCCTTTACTGAATGACGTCATGATGATTATCATATTCCTGAGTGTTGAGCCAGGCAGACATTGTAAAAGCAAACAACCTGGTAGACGCCATTAAGATATCATTCTCTCACAACATGATTCCCTTCTATTTTCCTAAAGTCGTGAAGTCCCACATATGAAGTTGTTGATGAAATGTATTCACCACCATTCTCCTTCTTTACTGCCAACAAACTTTTTAACTTAGAAAGTTGGAATAACACGGATCAGATTTTGAAGATTTACAGCGAAGTCACAGGTTGGAATTGTGTGTGTGACTTACGAGTTTGGCCCCAGTCCATTTGCTTTAGTGCTTTCTCACAGCTCTGGATTAAAGACTTAACTTTTTCTTGGCTGTTTCTTGTACCTTGCAGGTCAGAAGTAGGTCAGTATGACAAATACATTCCTAAGGCGAGGTCAATGAGACTGTTTACATTTTTTCAGTGTGCTGACCCTTAACAATATAGCAGCGCTGCGTAATCTTATTTTTCTGTCTGTGTGATGAGTGATACTGATTAGGAAGGGCTAAATATATTCAAAACACCGGTGTACAGAGGACTCAGGAGGAGATATCGTTTCAAGTTTACAACAGTGTAGTAGGAAAATACAGCTCATGGGCTGCGGTGCAAGGTGGCTCATGAAATGCAACCTGTACGTGATATTTGTCACATCTCAAATCATTTCTTAAATCAAAGTTCCAGTGAACAGTTATCCAGTTATCCATTATTGGAGACTGATGTTCCTGCTAAGTTGAACTGGTATTATCACCATTGAATATTATTATCAGTCTCTCATGCATGCGGTGACCTTTTAGCTGCGGACCAATGTTTATTTTTATTACTAGTTGATTAATAAACCCACAGAAATTTATAAACCAACTTTGCATTTTCCCTCACCTCTCCAGAGGCTTTCAGTCCTTTCTTTAGCTCATTGTTGGGTTTTATTTCCCACAAATGGCTGTCATCAATAATTTTCCAGTAGATATTTTTACCAAAGAAAAAAAAACAAAACAAACCCTGATAAACTAACTGTGTACTATCTTCCCAGCGCAAAACAGTAGACAGACAAAGTTAGCAACTAACTGGTGAACATTAAGGAGCATTAATTAGCAGCCAAAGAATCCGAGATTTTTGGTTGGACTGCAACAGCAAGGCCAGCCTGACAAACGTGAATGTCCATGACTGACTGACTGACTGACTGACTGACTGACTGAATGGTAAAGTTACACCATTGGTCAACTGGGCGAGTGTTGGAGTTTCCCTATTGGCAGCTCTTTTGTAGAAGAGAGTTGTCAGTGTTGCGAGTGTTGAGAGCACAAGGTCTGGCTTTCCCTACAAAGGCTTTATGCATCTCATGACTGTGCGACATCTGACATAGATATAATTAAATTCTAACTTTCTCTCTGAGTGATCATTTTCACTACAGCCGTTGTCTGTTACTTATATGTTTGGTGATTTTGTTAGATGATGTCGTGGCACAGACGCCCAGCTGTGCTAATGATGCTGATGGGAGCAAATGCTTACCCCAGTTATTAAACCGGGATGCGCCGAAGACTTGGTTGAGTCTGAGCTTCAAAACCGTTCTTCAGAAACCTATGGGTGACGTCTCGGAGAGTACGTCCATCTTTATATACAGTCTACGAGTATGGCTAATTGTTTTCTCAGCTCCTTACTCTAACTTTATCCACACCAAACCCAAACAAACCTAATCATGTTGTAATCATTTCTAGGCTTATATCTATATCTAACCACCGATGTTAAATATTTTTACCCAAGACATCAACTTAAAAATCTTTAAACTAATATCTCAACATATAACCAGCTTTGCAAACATGGAGCCACAGACAAAGGCCTTCATAATTCAAATATAACCTTTGGTCTCGCAACTTTGTATTTGTCTTAGCTATCTTTGTACAAACTGCTGAGAGTCGTGCTTAGTGGGCGCTGAATTACATGAAGGTCAGCTTTGTTTAAGGTCCTCTGCTCTGTAGCTTATTGTTAACTTTAGTATGTTTATATACAGTTTGTTTAATACAACACTCCAGGTTATTTACAGCAGTCATAGAGATCTACATAAATAATTCACGTATTTAGTGTCTTATCGGCTAAGGTGTTGCTGCATTTGCAGTTTAATCAGTCTAATAATGCCTATACTTGCATTTGCCAGACACTGGACACTTAAAGTCACCTTGAGAATGACCCTTATCAGTCACAGTCAACCTATAATTGTTATGATTATTATAATATTACCTATTAATAATATTACCTCACCCATTAGTTAAAGTTACATGTATTTTCTCTTCTGAAATGATTGTGTATGAGGATCCACAGAATTCATAAACCCTGTCTCTGTACTCTAAGACGTGAGAGAGCAGTAGTAGCAGCACTCAGGGGTGTTACCAAGCAAAAGGCTGGTGTACCCTGGTAGCCATGCTGTAACCAGTCAGGTCTTACTCTGACACAGCTTTATACCTATATAACAGCTTGGCCTTTTCAGCTATCAGGCCTGAGGAAGCATCTAACAGCTGCTCTGCCTATAGCTGCAAGGGCCCTTTCAACCGCTCATCCCTCTTGAGACCACATCATATTTCACATTCACTCTCTGGTTGTGTGTGGACGAGGCTGGGCCTTGTTATCTGCCTCCCTGGACAAGAGACGGATTCTTCTCTGGCAGGCTTGATGGAGAAACAAGCACACTGAATGTTCTTTCCCAGAAGAATGCGAACAATTCTACAAGGGCCTTGTCTCTCCATCAGGGTGGGGCCTGATATACGTCTGTGAGGTGCCAGCACCGGGCAACCTTTTGAAAGTAACAACCTGTGAATGTCAGCGAAGCACATGCTCAGGGTTGTACATACAAATGGTCCACAATTCCATGGCAACTGATGCTGTGACGAGCAGAAGGCAAGTCGTATCACTGTACTATTAGCATGGAAGTTAATTGGAGGGGTTGTGTTTGTCCGCCCATGAGGCCATACCTTCTTAATTATACTACAGACAGATGCTTAGCTGACACAATTAAAGATGTAAAACCATCTGCCCAGTAATTGTGTGCAGCTTCTCCAGCTATAGCACAGGTTATCAGATATAGCAGGTGAGCACAGGTGTTGGTTTTGGCCTCGGTGCAAACACAATGATACCAAAACTGAGAAACTGTTTGTCACCACACTGCAGGGTTCCAGTGCATAACTTCCCCTAAAATCACAAGTTGTCACTTTTTACTCATTTGTTACATTTTTCCTATTTTCCCTTTTTTTAAGATACTATTTGCAAACTCTGGGTAATCTTTGGGAGCACTCAAAATGTTTATGATATAGATATTGTTGTGGCCAATTGACAGAGTTTGAAAATTATGCAATGTGTGGCTTGGGACTTTGAAATCCTTGAAAGTTTGGTGTGAGGAAAGAGAATGGGTCTTTACCACACAGAATTTCCCACTGTCTTTTTATTGCGTTAAGATTCGGGACTTCTCACATTGGATTTAATTGGAACTCCTTTGAGGTCTATTTTCTCTCCCCTCCTATCCATCCGATCCATCTCCCCATTCCTCGTTTCTGTTTATTTACTGGAACATGACTTACAGGCAAGCACTTCAAGTTTTCTTCTGGTGTTTAAGTGTAATCTGTGCAGCAACCGCCAAACACTCAATTCCACTACCACCTGCATCGTGTTATATGTGACAGGGATGAACGTGTAATTTGGAAGGACTCTGTTTTTGTACTTTCCTCTGTAAATCTATCGGCATACTTCGTGGCTCTGTGTGGGTGTTCACTTACCTTCCTACTGGATGAGCCTGCAGCTCTGCGCAGTTCACACAGGAAGGCTGACCTTCCTCTGGTCCTGGGTGTGCTGAACTCTTTAGTGGAACTGGCAAGAGGGAGATGAAATGATTGAGCAGTGTTTGGCTGGGAAGAGAGCCTCTCTTGCATATTCTCACACTACTGTGTTTGATCTGCATATGTGAGTAATCTAGACATTGTTTCGCGGTGGGGCATATTTACAGAATTACTTGAAGGGGTTGGGGAAAGAAAAGTTTTGGAGTTTTCTTCGGTTATCGAAACTGAAAATGAAGGTGTCGCTTATTTCATTTTTCAACAAAAATGTAACCTGTCAATTGAATTGAAAGTGAATTGAAGAGGGAGCCAAAGGCAGCAGTAATGTAACAGTGCAAACGTGAGATTTTGTTACTTTCGATACACCTCAGTGAAAGCCAACACTGAGTAATGAGCTTGAGTAGTATGCACTCACTGGCTAAACCTCATACCAAGGAGGCAAGGTCTTGGCCCAGCTGATATTTGTATACCTGCTCTCCACAGTTCTCAGTTTACAGTCATCCTATTAGGTATCCTGGTCTTCACTTTCGTAGAGTGCTCTCCGGTGCAAACGGGTCCGCGGGGGTTGTTCGTTTGCTGCAGCTGCTTCACTGCACCCTGACAGGCTGACACAAGGCCAAATTTGAGGATGTTTGAGCCTTGGAGAAAAGTCAAAGCATCTACGGGCCTGGAGAAGAGGTGCTGGCTTGTCGGTCTTGGTGCTGGTAGCTCGTTCTGCTGATTCCCCTCGTCCCACAATCCCCACAGCCCACAGATCCCGCCACTTGTTTACCATCTGAACTGCTCACAGCTGCGCCCACGCACGGAGATTAGAGAACGCAAGTGTGGATGTGACAGGATTATGGCTTGTGCTTCCTGTGTGTCACCGTTGCTTGTCCCGTCAGGGCGTTGAAAAGCAGCCTTTGGATTCTACGGTGGAGTCGGATGATATTGATCATGAAATGATTTCAACTGAGCCACTGATTTTGGCAAATCTGGAGAGAACGAATCTCAAAAATGTTGAACAATGAAGGCCCATGTCCACTTGGCAGTCTAACGCCTGTTGTTTTGTTTTTTTATGTGTTTACCTTTTCCTTATTTTTCTGTTGCTTCAGAGTATTGCAGCTATTTGTGTGGTTCCTATCTTTTCTCCCACATATATCAGAATCAAATGTCAGAGGATAAAGCTCCACTATTATAACAACTATTCATAGTATCATAACCACAAGTCCACCCTCTCAGTTCAGTCAACCCTGGCGAGAAATCACACAACGCCTGTAGCAGAAATATCACTTTGTTTCTCCTTCTTTCTTTGCAAATTTCCAGCTGCCTGGCTGTTACATTCAGTCTGGAATCCTGTCTGTTTTCTGAGCCTCTTGAAGTTTAAACATTAGCTTTGTAATTAATATGGGGAACAGAGCAGAGCTGAAACGGTGAACAGAGTTTCCCATGGCCTGTCAGAATAAGAAACATTCCTTGGGTTAGCCCGCGTGTGTTAAATGTGTGATCTAGTTATGAGGCCTCGAAGGTTAGTTTTTATGTCTCGGCCCAGCTGTTTATATTCCTGTCCATCATCCTTCATGTCAGAACACGCAGGGAGACAAAAGAATCAATTTGAGATGTTTGTTTTTTTCGGTAATAAAATAGAACCTCTCTGATTGACGTAGCAGATATTGTTGGATGTACGAGAGGCCTAATTCCTATCTAACTTTTGATTATTTATATATTCAGTTTTAATTTGATTTCTACTTGTGAAAGAAAGAGAAAGAGTTGAACAGGTCCTGTACCCAGTCTGAGGCATCCTCTCCTTTCCCTCCCGCATGCCTCCATTCCGCACCGGTCGTGACTAAGCCTTGGAGACTGGTCTGTGTTGACTGTGTTTGCCTACCGGTCTCAGATTACACTTCCTAGTTCCCTGGGAAGCGTGGAGCTGAGCATATGAGTAACCAAATACATGCCTCCATCTCACTGCACGCTCTGGTGTGAAGTATGCAAATGACCAGCACAGATAGCCAAATGTGAAAACCCATGACCGTTTTAATTAGCAGGCCTATTGATAGCACAAATGAATGAATAGCTGAGCTTTACAGTGTAGCTGCAGTTTTCCTCCGTTCCTTTTGTGGTTCGCAGCGTTTATGGCTGCATAGCTGCGGTGCCTGCTCTACTCTTGTTATGAAAGGCATGAAGGTGGGAGAAGTGGCATTCGAGTTGGGATTTGAGAGGTTTCCTAAATCAAATAGCTGCAGCAAGTGCTGGCAGGCAGCTCAAATCGACCATGTTTGACACCCATAAGCAAGCAGTCTGGGCACAGGCTCAGACTTCCCTGGAGCTGTTACTAACATGAATTTCATGAGAAAAAGACCTTTTGTCATAAGCACATATTCCCCTGAGTAGTCTCAGAGAGAGATTCTGAGTTAATTTTTTCATTGGCTGTGCTATTTTGCACTTTGAAAAACCAATTCATTTGAAATCCCTTGTCATGATTGGAATGAATCTGACATAAACCAGTAGATTCAGAAATGTAAGGGGGGCTCAGATTCGGTTAATCCCTGACTCATCTTTTTTGGGCAGAAATGAGGGTTGTCTTGGCAGCACAACTGAGCAGACTGGGACCAGTATTAATCTTGGAGCAGAACCTCTGATCTAGAATCACGTCAACCCTTTAGATTACATAATTTGAGGTCAAGTGGAGCTAGATTTAGCTGCTCTATTTCAGTTTAACTCGAGCAGATAGACGGTGAAAACTGCTTTTACTACAATGTACAATATGATAAAGCACATATTGTCCAGTTTAACTCGGACGGAAGGACGGAAAACATTCAGCTCAAAGTGGTATTTAATATTTCCAACATGCATAAAGATATAAAGAGTATTTATATTTGAGACATCTATCATTTACTGGTAGCATACTGTATAGTGGTCAAAATTTATGGCCTGTAGTGAGGCCGGCAAAAACAGAGGATGCAGCATGCACATGTTGCACTTCAAATCTCAGTTCTCTGAGTCCCAGGACACCGCAGAAGTGATGAATTTGACGGAGGACATGATGTTTTTCCAGCGCGCTGCGTATTAATATGTCAATCTCTTTAGTGTTGAAGAGAGGACAACATGGAATTTGTATGTTTACTGGCTCTGAGGATGATCGGCTTCTGGAGTCGGTGAAAATCTGTATCAGTTGTGGGAGCTGAGATGAAGTGTTCAGCTGCACAGAAGCGGCCCGACTGTCAGAGGCAGAAGTGATTCAAATGCCAGATGGTTTGGAGTCGGCCTCTGCCAGAAGCAAGTTTAGTTTCAGTCAAGAAATGTTTGTGTACTGAGCTGTGAGGCTCTGTCTGCTGCTGTGAATGGACACATGACTGTCTCCGTTCCTGTGTATATGAATAGCCTAGAACTGAGTTTGCAAAGGCTCATAATGAGCATATCCAGACAATAACAGATATCAAACAGAGTAAAGCAGCTATTCATCCACTCATCATTGTGTTGACGTGCAATGACAATCTATTATTACTGTCATTTCAGGTAATTATATTTCCTGCTTAAGACAAACATGATGTTTATAGACTGTGTTCTTCATAACACCTCTCATGATATCATCATACGACTGCTGTACCGCCAGACTTACCTGTTGCGAGTTAGACCCGAGGCTTCACGTTCCCGTCTTTTGTTCATAGCTGTGGTTTGCAAACAGACACAGTAATGATGAACGCTCCTGGCAAAGGCTCAGTCCTTTTCGAAACACGAATGAAAGAATACACTTGTCTGGTGCTTTTAAGTGTGTGGCGAAACAGCCTAATTTTATGAATGGACTTGTTTCCCTGCATCTTGCTTGCACTTTAATTGCTATTCACAGCGGTGCACAGGGCAGACACACACACTCAAAACATCTTTGATGAGGAAATTCTAGTTGGAGGCATCACAGTGTGACTACAGAATGAATATGGCACTTTTGTATTACTGGAAGCGCTTCAAAATGGGCTTATACACACATTTATAAATAGATCAAGAATGTGAATACTACCTCTATAGTTATTGCCCTTGTAATCTGTATTTCTAATCTCCCTGTGAAGGGAAGCTGACCATTATTGGTGCCCTTTGAAGGTCACGTGTCGCATTACTGTAACAATACACTGACTGTCAGGAAATGTAGTGAAGTTCTGCGGGGCTCTAAACACATGTTCGAAGTAGCACTGTGATGCTCCAACCAGATGATGGCAAGGAAAAGACGGTTATGCTAGTCTGATGACAGAGGGATGAATATGATGGTGTTTAGAGAAACTCAAAGTCAAGTGTTGTCACCAAACAGAAGAGACATACTTAAGCATGATGACAGAGCAACAGCTGAAGTGCTTGAAGTGAGCCAGAAAAAAATGAAAGGAAGTGCAAGTGATTAGGTTTGGTGGAATCGCTCAGAAGGATTTACATCATGTTAGGTATTAAACTGCTGGAGTACAAGATAACATGCGACTGATGATTATTTTCGTTATCCGTTAATCAATTTATTGCTTAGTCTAAAAAATGTAATGAAAATAGTATAAAATGTCCGTCTTCATGCGCTTGTTTTGTCCAACAATCCCAAAGATATTAATTTTACAACAATATAAAATACAGAGACGCTGCAAGTCTTCACTTATAAGAAGCTTAAACCAACACAAGTTGGTATTTTTGCTTAATAAATAGCGTAAACCATTATTCAGTTGTCAAAATAGCTATTGAGAAATTCTCAGGTCAATTGACTAAGCTAAAATGACTAATCCTATTAGCATAATGGGTGGATTGAAGTGATAGAATCACCTTATTCTCTTGATTACTAACCCTTATTTCCCAAAATGTAGAGCTATTGCTTTAAAAATAAGCCTAGCATATGCTCTCTGTTTTTATTGACGGTGGTGAACTTCCTCTAACTGCTAGCCTAAATATTGTGCACACGATGACCGACAAATAACGGAGAAATAAGAGTTAATTAGTTTACTTTTGTTGTCAGTATGATGTATTTGAACCCTACAGGCAGCTACTGCGTTGCTTTGTAATTAGCATCATAGTCATAGTGTAATGCAGCCATCTCCAGTGAGGAGCATAATGAGTATAAGTGGGCTGCGAAGGTGATCATTAACTGTCAAGAACAAAGACGGAGTGGAAGTCGTCATAAGGCAAACAAGGAGAAATGAGCAGAGACATAAAACAGTCAAATCCAGCTATTATTGCTGTAGGATTTTGGAAGTGGTGGAGTGGGTGTGGCAGGCTATAAGTTTGAACGACTTAAATGTTCTTGCTTGCACGTCCATTATTGCGGAGATTTCCTCTGCTCAGGGAGAAAGATTGCGTCCTGCACTCCCTCCTGCTCTGTGCCAAGCCTACTGATGGATGGGAGGGGGAGATGGGTCGGGATATTAACTTTCATCTCCAGGGTTGTCCACTGAGCATCAGTCATTTCTGAGCCGGAGACTGACGGAGGACAAAATGTTATTTGAGGACTCACACATGCAAACTTACAGTCATTCTGGTTACTCTATGCTTCTATGGTGGATAAGAAGCAGAACAAACAGTGTTCTGTGTTATATTCACAGAGAAAATGAACATTTGGACAACATATTATTGTCTGTTCTATTCTATTCTTTGTTTTAAACAGAATAAATAATGTGGTTTCTCCTCCGTGACTGAACTAAAAAGAAAAATAGGCACCACAAGTTTTGATTAATATTAATTTACAACATACTCATTCATCCAGTCTGTTTTCAAATCAATTCTTATTTATAGTCTATGAATTTTTATGACTGGCGGTGACAGTGTTAACAGTGTACAAAGGCAGTGCTGTCAAACTTGTAGCCTAGTGGCCTAATCTCTGGCTCTATTTTTAGATTAGAGGATGATGTAATACAACCAGTGAGAAGCAAAGGCATGCTGTGTGTGTATGCAGACTGGGGGGTTGGGGTGGGAGGGGTTGTGTGCGCGTGTGTGTGTGTGTGTGTGTGTGTGTGAGAGAGAGAGAGTGAGTGTGTAAAGGCTTACATGCATGTGTGTAATTCTTGTGTGAATTCTGTGAATGTGTGAAATCCTGCTATCTTATCCAGATGTCCAGACGATTTTGAGTGCGTGCCGAGCCAAAGCCGTTTGGATTTCTCTTCTTTGTGTTATCCAGTGAAAATTGTTTGTTTGCAATTTGAGTCATGTAGAAGAGAAAAACAGGACTTTGTCTAAATCATATTCAATAACTCCAATCTTTGGGGGTCTCTCCGTCACCATTCTCTGCCCAACAGAAACACATGCTGCAGCCTCTCCCGTTGAGTGGCCACATGAGTCTCTGCAGGAGGCTACTGTCATTACTGTCGTATTATGGGACAGGTTTATTGTTGTCATTAAACTGGGTTAGAGTCTGAGGGGGGACGTATGCCACAGCACAGCCTGCCTGAGCTGCACCGTCATTGGGCAGCTCACACAAACGCATACTGTGACCCAGCATGTCTGTGAGCAGTTGCTCCCCCATTTCCTTCAAAGACCTCAAAGTGTGCTCGATGTTTACTGCGAGCTTTCTCACAAGTGTGTCATAAAGCTCATAGCATCCTTTCATTTCCCATGTGTAGTCCTTGATGTGTCTCCACAACCTGCATGTCTTTACAGTCACATAAAAATCCCACAGGGGTGGGGGGGTCGCTTTTGTCCCTGCTGTGCACCAGGAGAGAGACATAGCAAGAGAACTTAACTTAGCTCACGTAAGAAAGATTTGATTTCACCATTAAGTGAATTATGAACCCTCTGAGACCATCCTCTCAAGTTCCTGTTCCTTTTTAAGTACGGTTCACGAGGCTTTCAACAAGGAGCTTGAGATGAACTGCTTTCGTCTTCTCTGCCTCTAGAAACAGTCTCAATGCTGATGAGCTGCCACCCCTCTGCTTGTCCTCCGTCGTTAACTTGAAAACCATGAGAAGGGTCAAAGAGTAGAGTGTAAGAATTCAGGGCTTGTTTTGTTTTAACATGCTCTTGTCAGACTTTCTGGGGTTGATGAGTTTGCAGCTGATGTGATACAGATCTCAACTGGTTCCTCTTTGTTAAGATTTCCAGAAATCCCCCCCCTGCGCATGAGACCCTGTAAAAACAGAAAATTATTAGGCATCTATTTTGATAATTTTTGAAGCCATATCTCATGAAAAAAAAGCCTAGATTAAATTACATAAAAAAATGAATCAATAGTGTTCGAAAACAATCAACAGATTAACTGATGATAAAAAGGTTATCTAGTCGCAGTCCTACCTATAAAGTTCATCTATGATATTTGGTCTCACTGCTTCCAAAAATTATTTAGTTTTAGTCATTTCAAAAGGAACGGGAGCAGTGATTTATTATATCTTTTTATATTTTGAAACACTCTCCAATGATGAATGAAAGATGTCATCGTGGTTCCCTTTGCACTTAACCCATTCACCTGATGTCACACTTGATGCACCTGGAATCTGTGGCTTGCTGGTGCAGTTGAACTCTGCACGGATAAGTGTCCGTGCACCAAGAAAAATGGCTGCGAAGAGTCTGAAGCGAACACGCCGGCCCAAATTTAGTGTAGAACGTAACCTTGAAATTCTCCTTCATCTGTGTTTGCTCGCAGCATGCCGTCGCAGGCCCCCACCACTTGCCAGACACAAAAGAAACTGCAAGCCTGACTGCACATCAATTTACTCTGCACGGCAATCAACCACAGCATCTTAAGTCCTTGTGGAGATAAACAGGAACAGGCCTCGGATGCCTGACAACTATTTGAGTGACGTTCATGTATTCTCTGTTACTACTTTTGATCATGTTGCCGTTATTATTGACAAACAAATTAAGAACCATTGATTGAGTCATTGGTAATGAGTATTGGCTGACTCCCCACTGACACGGTCGATCAGAGCATTCCTGTTTTGATTTTATGATCGATGTTGATGCCGTCTTATCTGTACTGTCTTAGAGGAACTAGTGCTCGACAGTATTTTGCATGTAAACTACAAGCTACTACAGATCGCCTTTACAGTTTGTGTGTGTGGATTTTAGAGTCAAATTCACTTACAGAGGAAATGATGTAGCTGATATCTAAATGCTTGTGTTGGAAAAGGGCCTTCTCTGTCTGTGCTGGCACTGCAGCCTTCAGCCCCGATCATGCCTGACTGAGGCAGAGCCAAACCCAGAGCCTGCTGTTTTCACTGCAGCGAGGAGTTGGCAGGGTGTGAAAAGGAGGCCAGCTGACCTCTGTACCTGCTTCCCTTTCATCATGTGTTGCCATTGGGACTGGGACTACATTGGTTTTCATGAACTAGCTCAGCACCCTGGACAGTTGAGTACAAAGCTCAAGCTTTTACACAGAGAGAGAGAGAGAGAGAGAGAGAGAGAGAGAGAGAGACTGAATTGGTCATGTGTGTCCTTCAGGAAGTAACTAAGTCCTGACTCATTCCTTACAAAATAAAAGTTAGGTCCCAAACAAAAGTTTATTGACAATTCTTTTTTTGATCAGAAACACGTATTCATTTTTAATATTTAGTTTATTTAATCACTCACGCTAATTATTGGGATACTCTTTCTACATGCTGAATGTGGAAGAGTTACATAGGGGATCCTGTTTGCTGAGCCACTGTGAGTTTCCAACAAGCAAGGCGAGTTTCTCCTCGTTGCCCTGCAGATAATGCAAACCAGAACCACTGCTTGGCTGAAAATGTATAAGTCAGCAAATAGACTGTTTTTTTTGCAGTCAACATCCCCACTTTTGTCCCTATGCTTTGTGATATTTCTTTAACCCTTTTCCTCTCCATTATCTCCCCCTTTAAACTTGCACTGATGTTGAGTAAAGGCTTTTAAAGGTTGCTCATGCTGCTCAATAAATACAGTCAGAGTTAATGGGAGAGACCATCAAGACATTCCAGTCATGACAGCTGAGCCATAGACGCCAAAGAACATGAATGATCTCGTCCCCCTGGGGGTTAAAAAGCAGAACACATAAAGCTCAACTGCCACAAGTCACAGCAGGTAAAACAACAACGGCAGCAAGTCAGCTCTCACTCAGTATTTACACAGGAAGCTATAACAAACCAGGGGCCAGTGACAGTGGAGAAATCTGTTGGTCATCTCTGGCTTCTTCTCACTAATGTCAGATTATTTCTTGAATGAATAGGATTGTGTTGAGTGTGACAGTATTTTTTGGGATGAACTGACTATTTCCTGCGTCTGGGGTCTGTCTGGACAGATTCTGTGCCACATGAAATGTCTACACACATGTGCCCTGTGCGTTTCCTGTTTGGCTTTGTGTGGGCTCAGTGCTCTTCCTGTGTCTGGCAGCCGCGTACCTAGACAGATAAGGGGTTGTTTGAGGTCAAGTCGCTGCATAGAAATGACAGCGAGACCTTAAATGACACGTTCTTTATCCTTAATTGCAGTTTTGATCGCTCGTCTGACCAGCTGTAATACATATGGTTGTTTAGTTAGAGAATTTTAGGGCCCATTTCATTAAGAGGGCGCCAAAAGAGGCAAGAGTCTCTTAAGTTTGGTGGATTGTACAGTGTTGATGTCATTCGAGCGTTCGAAAGCTGTAATCTTGTACATTTGCTTTTATGCTCTGTTGCAACATGTGGTAATATTTTATACAGGACTAAACTTTGCAGCAGAATGTGGAAGTATCTTCTCAGATTCACTCAGTTTTATTTCTCTCCCTCTCGCTGACAGAATGAAGATGCCTGAGGCCTGAGTTAAAGCCCTCCACCAGAGAGAGTGTGTTCCAGGGCTGGGGCTGGACCCAGAGGCCCCTGGCTCAGGGGGTGAAGGGCCGTCACAGCCCTGTGTGAGTCTGGACCATGGGGGATGGAGGCACTGGTGCAACTGGAGGAGATGGGGTGAACCGGTCCCACGTGCTGTTTGACAACTTCGTCCAGGCGAGCACGTTTAAGGGCACGCTCAAGGCCTTCCAGGAGCTGTGTGACCACCTGGAAGTCAAGCCCACCGAGTACAGGGTCTTCTATCACAAGCTCAAGTCCAAACTCAACTACTGGAAGGCCAAGGCGCTCTGGGCCAAGTTAGACAAGAGGGCCAGCCATAAGGAGTACAAGAAGGGTCGTGCCTGTGCCAACTCAAAAGTAAGCCTGCATCAGCACAAACTGTATGATTCAGTTAAAGGCGGTTTTGTTTGATGCTGACTTCAGTTAAAATTTCACCCTGTATTAAAATGCGATCTGTACCCGGATACGTTATCGCGATAATAAATGATCTAATCTCCCATTTGCGTTTACACCTGGTATTTTTAGTGAGTTCTTGTTATCCTCGATGAGATCGAATGTCTGTCGTCCGGAGCAAAACCTCTGCAAAACCTCTGCATGAGTAATTTGAGGTGGCAGCGAATCAGCTGTAGGTGTCAAATACTGCGTTTACACCTAACACAATGCGAGCCAGACTACTTCCAGAAGTGGTCAGGAAGATCCAATCACATTCTGATCACGGCGCATTTACGACTTGCATTAACATGTCTGGATAATGTTGTCCGGATACAGATTGCACTTTATGACCAGGTGTAAACGCAGAGGAATCATGTAATGCGATGCTCATGTTTACCAGCCAAGCGGATGTGTCATTGCTTTATATTGGTTTGTCGCCTTCTCTGGGTTTCATCGTTTACATTTCTGACCCAAAAAAGAGATAAGACTGTAAATATAGCTATATTATTATTATTATTATTATTATTATTATTATTAATAATATTAATAATATTATCTAGTAGAGTTTTGAAATATTATCTGCACGCAAAGTTCTATTAGCCAGCTAATAAAATTTCCCTTGGGATGAATGAAGCGCTAGTTTAACTAATCTCATTTTAAACTCAAATTCGAGTCAAGAGGAAGTTTATTTTTCCCAATAAAACAACTGAAGAAGTGAGATGTGTTAGAGGGCAGTGTCAAGTTGCAGTCTGAATATGTGGGTTTTCATCATGTGGCCGAAGCTGGGCAGTGACTCGGCTTTTCCAATGTGTATGGTTCTTACAGCTCATTCATAACATCTGCGTCTCCATGTTTCTAGTGTTTGATCATTGGTGCGGGGCCGTGCGGCTTACGTACAGCCATCGAGCTGGCTTTCCTGGGGGCCAAAGTGGTGCTGCTGGAGAAGAGAGATGCTTTCTCCAGGAACAATGTGCTGCACCTCTGGCCCTTCACCATCCAGGACCTCAGGGGCCTCGGGGCCAAGAAGTTCTATGGGAAGTTCTGCGCTGGTGCTATCGATCATATCAGTGAGTACACATGACAGATTTTGCTCTCGTTTGCTTACAGTACTTGAAATGTTCATGTCATATTTGCCTGTAGGTTTTATGTTTTGTATGTATTAAGAAGATGTACGTTTTGTTGTTGTGTAGTCCTTATCTCACTTGAGTTTTGTTTCTCTCTGCCTTTGTATTGCAGGTATTCGTCAGCTTCAGTTAATGCTGCTAAAAATGGCTCTCCTGCTGGGCATTGAGATCCATGTCAACGTAGAGTTCAAGGGTCTTATCGAGCCCCCTGAAGATCAAGAGACTGAACGTGAGTGAATCAAGCTGCTGCCAGGCCAGCGCAAGAAAAAATTAATGTGAATTGAACATGTGTTTCGATCTGAACTATGATGCATTTCTGTCACATTACATTACACATGCTCTGTTTTCTTAGGGATAGGCTGGAGGGCTGAGGTCCATCCCAAGACACACCCTGCCAGTGAGCTGGAGTTTGATGTCATCATCGGAGCAGACGGAAGGAGAAACACACTACCAGGCAAGTCTGTGTTTACAGGCTGGGAGAAATGCATTAGTAATGCAGATTTATCTTGACTAAACAAAGAAAGCACAGGGAACACTGTTTGTTTGTTTCTTCACGTGGACACGGAGGTCAGTCATAATGATTATGATCTCACTTGTGTACAGCTGTGGTCGGGTGCCTGACCTCACTCCATTCCTCACGCATGAATGAGCATTTGTGCACATCTGTGTGTGTGTGTGTATATGTGTGTGCGTGCGTGCGTGAGTGTGCGTGTGTGTGTGTATGTGTGTGAGTCTGGCTGCTACATCCGACTTCAGAGAGTGTTTGCTCTCCCAGCAGAGCAGAATAGGAATTGTTGAATTGGCTGTCTGTTTCCTCAGTTAGTGTTTGGGCCTCACACACTGCCACACTGGCAAAGCGAGCCCCCATGGAGCAGAGTACCATGACCCCTCTCTGTACTACTGACTGCTGCATTACAGAGGGGAAGCAGCGGGCTCCCTCTGGGATAACCATAAACTACATTCACACAGCTTGAAAAGCCAGCAAGTTGTTTGTGATACAGAACATCTGGTTGCGTTTATAATGTGTAGTATGCATTTGCAGGTTTTGACATGTTGTAAAAGCAGATATGAGTTGGCACATTTAGCTAGTTTAGTTTAGTTAAGTCTTTTATCGGAAACGTTTTAAATCTGTGTGTTCACAGTTCTGGGTCCGTGCACCCTGAGTGTTGACCTTAAGCTCACGCGCTGTCTGCTTCCTCCCTGTAATCCCCAGGGTTTCGGCGTAAGGAGTTCCGGGGCAAGCTTGCCATCGCCATCACTGCTAACTTCATCAACAGGAACACGACAGCGGAGGCAAAGGTCGAGGAGATCAGCGGTGTGGCCTTCATCTTCAACCAGAAGTTCTTTCAAGACCTCAGAGAGGCAACAGGTCTGCCACAGCTCCACTCTGATGCATTTCTTTACTTTACAGGGATTTTCATGTCTTTTCTTAAGGTAACAGTATGATACAAGACCTTAAGATGCAGCATTAAACATAACAATTGTTGGATTTATTTTTTGGTTTTTGTAAAAACTCCAGCTAGTTCTTGAATGCAGTGGATGCCAAAAAATGAAGGTAAATAGGACAAATAATCTGTCCTTTGATCACAGTTCTGAATTTGTCAGCTCATCCAATTAAAATGCTTGACATTAGGTTTGATGCCAAGCCTGTCCACAGTTTATTGCTGACATGACGATGTCCCTGGGGGCTTTGGTTCTGTGCTCTGAGTCGTGAAATTGCCGCTCTTGTCCTCTAATGGCAACATGGCGGAGAGCTACGGCAATAAGGAAAAGGATTGTCCTTGGAATGTAACAATACGTCTTTCTGTCGGTCTTTTTAGGTATTGACCTGGAAAACATTGTCTACTACAAGGATGACACGCACTACTTTGTGATGACTGCCAAAAAACAGAGCCTGCTGGAGAAAGGAGTCATTCTGCATGTGAGTGATCAAAGCCCAGAGCTGTGTGTGTGTGTGTGTGTGTGCGTGTGCGTGTGCGTGTGGGTGTGCGTGTGTTTGAGAGACAATTGTTGAGTTTCTTTCTGTCTCTCTGTAGTAGACATAAAGACCATACGCACACACAGACCGACAAAATAACAAGTCTGGCTCTCTCTTGCTTTCTGTCTTGCTCTCTTTCATTCTTTCAGTCTTTTATTCTCCTTCTGTTTTTGCCCAGTATCGGCCTAATGGTCTAACCAAGCCAACAGTGTTCAGCAACAAACTGCCAACTCAAGCAGACGTACTGAGTGTTTGCGCCCTCATTTTACATGGCAGTTTCCTCTTCCTGGCCACTTTCCACAGGAAACCGGAAAGACCATTTTACATTTCTGTCTTCACGTACTAGCATTGCTGAAGGTGTGCTGTGTGGTAGGTTTAGATTGCCTTGAACTGTTTTTTTTAACTGAGCCTACTTGTAAACCTACTCACAGTCATCACTTTTTCACTCAGATAAATTTAGCTGCCTTACATAGACACAGCCGTTCTGCATGTTTTGGTATCCCTGTGCGTGTGTGTGCAAGTCTGTGTTTGTTTTCATGGCGAGCTGATGACATTAATGAGGTTTTGGTATTCACTGAAGTCTGAAGCCAGAGGGGATTTGGAGTTAGTAGGCACATGTTAATGAAAAGGCACAATTTACTACAACTGGTTTTTGACAGACAGTCCAAGACAGATCCTTTTATAGCAATGACTATGACTCTTGAAAATGGATAGAGGAAGGGTGGGAGGGCTTGGCAGAAGACCGGCGAGTTCACAAAGTTCAAGGCAAACCAAAAAAAAAAAAAAACCTTATTCATATCTTCCACTACCCTGCCCTTCCCCTTACCCACCATCACCAACAGCCTGGCCTGGGCAACCAGGGAGCTTGAAGATGGAAGAATGTACCTCTCACCACCCTCTATGAAAACATGTCACTTTGAAAGCATGCAGTGATTTGATGCTACATGTTGGAGAGACTTGTGAACAGCACAGTTCATTTCCCTGCGAGTGCTTCCTTGTAGCACAGTCAAGTTACAGAGACTGTCACCTTGAAATTATAACTTTTTGTAGGGACGTTCAGTTGTTTTGTTATTACTATTTAAATTGTCTTTCATTACTTCTGAATGTCATTTTTGTCTTTTTTCAAGACATTTCTTCTTCAAATTCAAGTTTATCACAACACAAACCACAACTATCATCCCCACATACGTTTGCTTTTACATTATTCTCTCTAGGAATCCTTTTAGTTAACCGGTTTATTCATTTTAACTATGCCTCCCTAGGTATTTGTATGGTGCACTCACTTTAGAATAAATGTTATTCTACATGCTACATGTTCTGCTGCCACAAGAGTCTGGTTCAGAATGAGTAAAATCTGCACCTGAAACACTCTACGAGCTGTCCCACAGTGATTTCTCATGCGTTATCCATGAGCATTGCCATCATTTGCTCCAGTCATGGATTTCTCCAAGTGGAATAATCTGGTAAAAAGTACAACTCCTCTGAGATCAGCTGTATAGTTCGTGCTTGCTCACATCAACATGACAGCAGCGGCCCTGAGAATCCTGTGAAGCTCTTTTATTCTGCTCTTGGCTTCTGTTAACCTTGTGTTAATATTATTTTGTCAGTGACTAAACTGACTGCAAACAAACTTTTGTTTGTATTTAATTAATGTACTATGAGTCAACTTAATTTTTCTGCCACAGCTGCAAACAAACTTCTTTCTCATGCTGAATGAGTCACTGCCAGAAGTGCTGGTTTTTCACGCTGTGACTCTTGGAATACATTTCTCTGGACATCTCTGCTTTCATCAGTATTTTTCTTAATGCCTCTTGTAATCTCACCTCAATCTCTTATCTCTGCTGTAGGACTACGCAGACACAGAGCTGCTGCTCTCCAGAGCTAATGTAGACCAGGCTGCCCTGCTGTCTTACGCCCGTGAGGCTGCGGATTTCTCCACCAGCCACCAGCTGCCCACACTGGACTTTGCCATCAACCACTACGGCCAGCCCGACGTAGCCATGTTCGACTTCACCTGCATGTACGCCTCCGAGAACGCCGCCATGGTGCGCCAACGCAATGGCCACAAGCTGCTGGTGGCGCTGGTGGGAGACAGCCTGTTGGAGGTGAGAGATGTGACAGGTTTCAACAGACTATGTTTAACTCAAGTTCAGTCAGCGGCACAGTCCTACCCCTTTTGTTGTTCCATATCCGTGGTTCTTTTGTGGCCTTATTTGGTTGTTGAATACGATGTTCGCTGTTGTCTCCAGCCCTTCTGGCCCATGGGCACTGGCATCGCTCGAGGTTTCCTGGCAGCCATGGACTCGGGCTGGATGGTGAAGAGCTGGGCTCAGGGAAAAACCCCTCTCGAGGTGCTGGCTGAGAGGTGAGGGCGTGGAAACACTGATGCATACACACCAAACTCCCTGTATTTTGTTCCTGTACTCACATTCAAACACTTGTGCACGCACAGCCACACACATGCACACACACATGTTCCATCTCTTCAAACACACCCTTTTATCTCTAAGTGCTTTACTAGGAAATCTGCCTGTATGTGATTTCAAGCATCAGTCCCACCTCTTCTGGTACTAATGGGATAAGTGGCTCTCATAAGAACTGAATGGAATGTGACTTCTCTGTTCCGCACTAACTCTCTGTGCCCTTTGATAACAATGTTAATGCGATTTTGTTTATGTGTAGAATCCATCTATATTTTCTTGCCTCTAATACAACTCTGCCCATACAGCGAATGGGATTGTGTTACATTTTGTAAAAAGTGTTTCCTCTGTCCTTTAGGGAGAGTATATACCGTCTACTGCCCCAGACCACACCAGAAAACGTCAGTAAGAACTTCAGCCACTACAGCGTGGATCCGACCACACGTTATCCCAACATTAGCCTTAACTTCCTCAAGCCCAGCCAGGTGAGAATGGGAGCCAACAATCCCAAGTGTCTCAATTGTTGCTTCGTTGTACACATAGATTTATGGTACTGGTTAAAAGTCGAGGATACTGCAGCTGCGCTATGGAATTTCTACATGTTATTTTGATAGACAGGTGACACAAGTTTTGATCATGTAATTATGTGTTACGTTGCAGATGCGTCACCTCTTTGACACAGGGGAGTCGAGGGAAATGCGCATTGAAATAGAGAATGTTATCAACACCTCAACACCCAAGTTGGCCAGGAATGGTTTGTATCCCTTGCGTTTTATTCATGTTAAAAGTCAACCTTAATGTGCTCATCGATCACTGTAAGATTTTGCTGCAATCACTGTTGCTGAAATGTAACAATGAACTATTTTCACTCTAGAAAATTGCCTGCTTGACAAGCAGTTGCAAGGTAACACAAAGTCCAAATGCATGGTGTTGCTTTTCAGGGATTCCTAATAGTTTTAACAGTTTTGAAGTTTACCTGCTATGTATTCATGAATGAGTAATATGAAATGATTACTGGAATGATGGAACTTTGTGGATGGACTGATTGCAGCCTTTAAAAATTTCCTTTGCGTGCACTAACTCGGTTATTGATGCTCTCCCTGGTTATATTCAACACTTAATGTCCATTCTAGCTGTTTAAAGGTTACCTGTAAATTCTGCATCCTCTCCTAACCTCTCATTTGCATCCTTTTTACTCCTTTACATCAGAGAAATGTTTTACATCTCACGGTTCATAATACTTATGCACTGACTGGTTGAAACTGGTACTAACAAGGATGATGAGGCCATGGATGCTAAAAAAACTTTATAATCCTACGCTCAGCCTTGCCGGACCAAGGCCATGAGATTGCCCAGCAAGAGATGTGTAGTGCTTTCCAGAAACAGTTTGCCATTTCTTGCGTGGTTTTATCCAGATTCTGTTCAAGCTGATGCTTTAACATCAAGCCTTTCATTTTCTCTTTTCTGCCACACCAGAGTCTGTAGCTCGATCTAGTAAACTGCTCAACTGGTGCCAGAGACAAACGGAGGGCTACAGGAATGTTAATGTAACAGACCTTACTATGTCTTGGAAGAGCGGTCTGGCCCTGTGCGCCCTCATTCACCGATACAGACCGGATCTCATGTGAGTATTCTGAAAGAAATACATGCAGAACCTACACAACTTGGAGCACAGATTAATACAGATGGTAAATTAGTTTTACTATTTTTGGACCGTTGCAAACTCTGCCGAGTGTATCCCAAGAGTGAAAGGGTTAAAAGCGCTGCGGCGTCCGGAATGACTGGCCTGCTGTGTTTATATGAGTTAGTTGAGTTGCTAATGATGTTTATTGTCTGGTTGGGACCTTGGTTTTGGAGAGTATATCACTGTAAATGAGGTGACATCTACCAGTCATAATGGCCTCTTGGGTCACTTAACAGAGCCTTCCTCATAACCCCCCCCGCGCGCCCTCCTCCTACCACACACACACACACACAAACACTTCTTACCCGCATGCTCTCCATAAACAACACAGTCTCCATCCGCATTGCCTAATGTAGTTTGTTACCGGCTGGAGGCAACGTGGCAATTATCATTATAAGCTATTAGCGTCTGTGTCCTGCCTGACCTTTACCAAGAGGTGTAGCGGTTGTGCTCCGCTGCCTTTTATAGGCCAGATGATGGGAGGAGGAGGGGACAGAGGCTGATGAGTGGAAGGTGCCTTGGGGAAAACTGCGTTCACGTGTACGCATGTACGAGACGGATGCTTTGGAGGATTGAGTGGAGGGTCTGACTCTGTGCCTGATGTGATATTCCACTGCTAATGCTTTTAAATGGGCTGTATGTGCAGTTGAAATGTATTGATGAGCGACGTTAATGGTATTTTCAGCTGCAGTATAATGACATTTACAGTAATGCTTTCCACAACATGCACAGTAGTCTGCGGTATAGAAATGCTTCTTCATTAGTTTTGGTAATGCAGGCTCACCATTATCCATCCATTGATGTTTAAAATCAGCTAAATTAGCCTGTGTGTAAATGTGTGGCATATTCATGTTACATTTAATGGATCAATATAGATTAAGATAACGAGATGAATGCTCATTGTTATATGATGGGATCTGTCTGTTTGTCCCTTATCTTTGACATTTCATGTCCCACCCCATTCCAACATTGTCTTTTGATTCTTCTCTCTCCTGCTCCCTCCTTCCTCTCGCCCTCAGTGACTTCGACTCGCTGGACGAGCGAGACCAGGAGAAGAACAACCAGTTGGGTTTTGACGTGGCGGAGAAGGAATTTGGCATCTCGCCCTGCATGACTGGCAAGGAGATGTCTTCTGTGGTGGAGCCAGACAAACTCTCTATGGTCATGTACCTCAGCCAGTTCTATGAGATGTTTAAGGACACAGTGCCGCCTGGAGGTGAGAGTGGGTGATGCACTAGGACTCCTTGTTCTGCAATCTGGTTTTGGGAGGTGTCTGTAATTACAGAAATGTCATCTTTGGACGGATGCAGTCAAAACATAATTACCTGTAATCCTGAGAGGATTTTAGAGTGCTTTTTTCTTGCTCATAACCTATGATTTTCTTTGTGGGTTTCTGTTCAGATAACCACAACCTGAGTCCTGAGGAGAAGGCTGCACTGATAGCCAGCACCAAGTCTCCCATCTCATTCCTTAGCAAACTTGGCCAGAGCATAGCAATATCCAGGAAACGAAATCCGAAGGTCAGTGAAATGCCTGTTAGCACCCCATGATTTCTTAAAACAAATTTTCATTGTTTTGCCTGAAGTTAAAATAACGTATGACATGTCATCAGCAGGACAAAAAAGAGAAGGATGTAGACGGTTTGGGGAAGAGGAGGAAAACTAGCCAGTCTGAAGATGTGAGTAGAACTGACAGCACAGCATATCAGATGTAGAGCTTGTGATTACTGTTTGATCAGTCTATCCGACCAGAACAGACTAATTAATCCCACTAGACTGGCGGCAGCAGGCACCAAAAAAAAAAAACCCTGTTTTCCCGCAGGAGGAAGTATCCAGGACCGGTCGTGACGACAGGCCGTCTGTCCCTGTTGTCCTGTCTGAGAGAAAAATGGACTGTGCTGCTGCAGGGAACCACAACAAAGTCAAGGTCATGGCCACCCAGCTACTCGCCAAGTTTGAGGAGAACGCCCCCGCCCAGCATACAGGACTCAAAAGACAGGTATGCTGGAAGTCACATGGTTCATTTTGTGGTGGGGGTGGTGGAAAGAGTTTTCCACTTGGGGAAGATTAGGCAACAGGGGGAAAGATGTTCAGACTGTGTAGGAGTTGAGATTGCCTTTTTTTTTTCTTTTTTTTTTCGCACACTTATTGTGGTTTGTTTTTCCTCACAATGAGTATTTTTGATGAGCATGTAGATTTCATATCGTTCATTCGTATGACAGCGTCTCCGGTCTCATGATGGACGAGCTGCAGGCCCACTGTATTAATGAGCACAGATCCAGAATGCTAATATTGGTCAGGCTGGGTATTGTTCCTGGGTCATGTAGGCGGCCTCATAGTGCTGACTGGGCTTGGAGGTCTCAGGCAAATTGGTTTGCCAAGCACTGGTTTTCTTGCTACTGAGGACCAACAGAGCAGAGTGGGAGGGAGATGTGGGCTGCGGAAACACTGGGCAGTATTGTGGATTGAGAGAAAGACGGCTCTCAACTGTTGCAGACTGAGAAAACGTCTTGTTACTGTGTGACTTGAAATAGCTGCTTCTGATTTGATTTTTTTTTTTATTAGAAAGGTTTATGTTTGTTTATTGCTTTTGCCATCAGATGTATGTGAAAATAGCTGATATAATTATGTTTGTCCAAAATGTAATAACGGGTAATTTGAAGGTTTCTGGGCTAAATGGTGTAGCAGTTACTTGGCTGAAGACATGTGTATTTCACCCTTTTCCATTCATTATTCATGTGTATTTTGCATGACTTTTACTGTGAAGTGCTATTATAAACTTCTCCCAGCATGATCTTCTTATGACTCTGTCATTTCTTTAGTTTTTTTCCAACCACTGTGCGCCTGATTCACTTCCTTTTTTTTTCCGTTTTTCTCTCTCCTTGTCTCCATCTCCCATCATGGACCATTTCATGATGCCTTGCATGGTTATTCTGGCCCCCTTACTGGCCGCGTTCGCTGTCACATCATCTTTCCTTGGCCGCAAAGGGGGAATCTCTGCCCAATCTGGATCGCCTTTTGCCCCCTTCCCCGCCCCAAACCCCTGTGAATGAGCCAGTGCGCCTGGCACCTGTCCCAGCATGGAGAAAGGTAAAGAGTGGAGCCGTGCCACCCTTATCCCCTCAGAGACTAACCACTAGACTGACTCATCTAACCATATGTCCCTGTGGTGTGTCATAGTGGGGAAAGCTGCTTTATGTTGATCAGTTCTAGTCTCCTCTGAGGACAGAATCTGTAGTGTCAGATTTGGTGGAATTAACTCTCTAGTCTGGATGCTTGGAAATGTATTGCGTGGTTAACAAAACCGTGTGAGTGTTTTAACTTCTCGATCAAATAGCTGTGCAGCTTTGTGTGTTTGTGTCTGAGAGAGAGACATACGAATGCACCGCCGTCATGGTCTCTCTCCTCCTTGCTTCTCCTGTCCTGGTTCAGAGACGCACACAGCAGCAGGAGCAGCTGAGCTTTCGCTACAAAGAAATGATCAAGTATCAGACACTGCCCAACAGACGGGAGCAGGTACGCTGGCCTGGTAGTCCTCCCAACTCCTTTCACATCCCCATTCAATCCAGGTTCACCCTCCTACAGATGAAAAAGGATTGGTGTTCCAATCCAGAAGCAAGGGGAAGGGGAGATAGCCTCACCAAGCAGCCAGGGAACATCTTGTGAGAATCATTTTACAATATCAGACGCTGGAAAACATCTACTCAGAGCAGATCCAGCCCCAGGCAGATCAAACAACAAAGTATGAGGAGTATTTATTTTGTTTCATGACTCCAAACTCTTGTCAACAGCTGTTCAAAGTAGGTGTTACAAATACAAGATGAAACACGATTCTGCCACTGCATGGCATATGTCTTGCCTCAGATATTGATTTTTCTGGGTAGTTTCTGAGAAATTTTGCAGTGTTTTCTGAATTTTATGGAGAAAATAGAAATAGGACATTAGTAAACTGATTCATATTTGTAGGTAAAGACCATTGTAGGAAGGTTCATGTCCAAAACGCAACAGTAAAATTAATAATGCATGGTCATAAAAAGCTGACAGGCCAATATATTCAAAACACTAAATGACATTTACTAATTACTACTACTAATAACTACTAACTAGTTATTAGTCTTAAGACTTAACAAATGTGTTGAATGCAAATATGTTCCCTAGTGCTACAAGTACTCTGCAGGGTACATTTAATATTTCTGCTATGTAGAACAAATTTCAATGTTTGGTATGTGTTTTCAAGACACTGAACATAGAATAACAACAACACCTGAAAGTAGAATGTGTAGTCTTCCCCTATGATGTCTACCGTCCTCCTCTTTCTTGCTGCATTTGTCCACCACTTTTAATGGCTGGCGAGCTCCCGTTAAAGGTTCCCTGCTACAAGTGTTTCAGCCCTCCCTACAGACGCAGATACAGTTAAGGTTGCTACTTCTGCAGCAATCCTGCCCATAGGTGCACAGACATGCTGCCAACAACGAAATAAGATCCAGCGCTACATTCACTCCTGCAGCCTCAGTAGAGGACAAGCTGTAGCCGACTGCTCTGCCTTGTTGCCCCCCCCCCCCCTTTACTGTTTTCCCTTATGAATAACAGAGTCAGCACAGTTAAGTGCCAGATCCAGTTTTCTCATGCTGAGGCTAAGAAAGTTTTTTTTTTTTTTTGTCTTGTCACTACTTGATTAAGCATTCACATCACAGACACTGATTTAAAGCCTCAAACTCTGCTGTCTTAAAGGGATTTAATTCGCTGCTCTTCTTAAATGTCCTCTCACTCCACATTAAGCCCCTCGCTGCTGAGTAAATTAGCTGAAAGTTAGCTGTAAAGGCTGGAAATAATTGTGATAATCCTAAGCTCCTCTTTACACAAAGTGTTTGAGTTTAAGTGATTGAGTTTTCAAAGCCAACTTAAAAAAAACTTTCTCCTGTAATATTGTAATGTAAGTTTCCATACATCAGCGTTATATCATAGATAATTACAGCACCGGTGAATTATTTTCCCTTTTGTCTTCCTGACTATATTTTTTAAAGTGTTTTATTGTGCTCTATACACATTGTGGATGGCCTTTTTTCAGGGTATTTGTATGGAAATGTGTGATGTGTTTTAACGGTGCTTCTACTGTTTTGTAAGTGAATTTAACCAAGTGAAGTAGAGCACTGCACTAATTCTATTAACCAAATGTGTTACTAATTTGGTGTGGAGAGTATACACAAATATTTTTGATTATAATTTATTCTCAGTTTTTGAAAGCATTAAAATCTATTATTCGACTTTGAATGACAAAGGGAAAGAAAATAATCATTGATCTTAGCACTAGCTCGTCGTTTTCATCCTCATCCTCATCATCTTCTGCTCAATCTGCTGTCCCTGTTCATCTCTCAAGGCCAGAAGTGGTGCAGACCAACTGTCCAGCTCGGGCTCTCGGAGCTGCCCAAAGAAAACCATTCTGCTCCCTTCTTCTTCCTCCACTTCCTCGCTCTCTCTTCACTCAGAGGTGACACACAGTCTGCTGTATCTGTCTGTTTGTGTCTGTCTATCTCTGCCACAAATCCATGGCAAACTCATCGAGTGCCCCCATACTCCCTTAGTCCCTGTGTTTACATCCACAACCAGTCTTCCTAATTATGTCTGCTGGACCCTCAGGTTTGACCTCTGCAGTGTGTAGTTTAAATGAAAACAAAATGCTGCAATTCCCCAAGTGAACTTGCTAGAGAGGTCACAGTCTTGTTTTCTTCCCTGTGAGTGGGTAGTGCGTGTCATTATCAGAAGAGAGGCTTGTCTTTCATGCTGAAGGGTATGTTGTTGGGATGCGATGGCTTGTAAATAAATTCAGACTCCAGAGACTTTGGCTAGTTTAAACTTATTGTCAGGCACTGTAAGAGATACTAACAAGCTGTTCTCCTAAGAGACATTCAACAACTCCTTTTTGTAATAGTCTATTTACGCTTGATGAAAACCAAAGTGTTAATACAGTTCATGTGTCTGCCCATTTCTGCCTTCAAGCCTTTATGTAAAACTCCGGACGAAGAGGAACATGAATACTACGAAAGGCCTCTGAAATACGGGGTAGAGTAAATGAGTGATTGCATGGACATGTATTCATGTTTGTCACTGCTTGTTTGTGGTTGGAGTTTTTTGATGAGATAATGGTTGGAGCTGCTGTAAACAGACATCTATATGGAACAAACCATTATTTTCCTTTTATATAACATCATGCTATTAAAAGCATTCAGCCATTAGATACACCCACGCAGCATCAAGTCTCAATAGGGCTTCCTTGGCAGGAATGGGAGCCGCTGCACCTGCCATACCCAGGACCCATTCACATACCTGGTATACAGGAACGGGTTGACCGCCTGATCTCAAAGTTTAAGGGCAAACCTGACAAGCCAAAACCAAAGGTGAACACCGTGCATGGATTTTTTTGTACGAACATGGTTACCAGTGTTGAGTATTTTTTTTCACTTGCTATTGGTGTACTTTTGCACTTTCTCTCAAGTCTAACGCCCTCTTTCAACCATTCCTCTTTTCTCCGCGGAGCCTAAGAAAAAGCCGTCCCGTTTCTTTATAGAGCAGTGGTACTTGTCCCGAGGCCTAACTGAGAGTCCTGGTTCACCACTATCCTCTCCTGACTCTTCCAGAAAGGTTAGGTTTCTGGTGCTGTGTACTAACACTCTGAACACATCACCCTCTGTCGTACTGAGAAATAACCTCCTATGAAAGTTTTAGTTTTAGACTCACTTGAGCTTGTTCAGTTCAGTTTGTTTATCTCAAGTGTAGTCTGTTGTTTTGCAAGGTATTTCTGTTAGATATCTCTACTAACTGCAGGGCATTGCTTTCATAGTTTACCCACTCAGGCTGACATTACTACATAAATTAAAGACTGTCAGCTTGAACTATGAAAACAATGGCTAAAGACCATCTATGGTCTGTACCACAATGACAAGCTGTTTGGATGGGAGATTGTTTTTGGAAACCACTAAAAGGTTACATTTTCCTCAAACATCCCTTTGGATATTGAATCATCTTTTTCTCTGCAGGAGTCAGGAAGGCCTCTGAATTCTGATGACCAAATGCCGTTATATGTGCTAAGTATTCAGGAGAGGGCTGAGCAACTTGCCTCTCAGTTTGAAGGCAGGCCAGTCGCACCACAGGTGAAATTTCCCCATTAATACAGACAGCTGATTATCAGTCTAATGTTTATACATGAATGCAAGTTTTTGAGAGACTCATCCTGTTGGTCAACTTCTTATTTTAGGAGTAGACAGCAAAATCATCCATGGATCCCCAGAAGGTTGTTGGCACTGTTACTATCAGGTTAAACTAGTAATTGCAGGTGGGCAGCATGTACATAAGAACTCACATTAGCTGTAAAACTAAATGGTAAATGAATGAATTTGTAGATTTTTTTGACATTTTGTGAAGGAGATGAATAGAATCTGACACAAAAATCTTACAACCACTTGTGGCTAACCTTGACTGCAGATAGGACTGAAGTTTCATCCTAAAGAGATGTAAATATAAACTGTTAAGTGAAGGATTAATGAGATTTCACCTTTAAACTACATAAAAGTGCAATTTAAAAACAAAACAAACTAAAAAACATAATAAGAATGTTTTATCTCAGTATTGCTTGCTGCCCCTTACTCAGCAGTTTAATCTAACATGTTCAAATAGAAGATGAAATAGGAATACATCTGGAAAACACATGTTTGAGGTTAATACAGGTTAGTTTATTTGCTATTAGCACAGATACAGAGATAAGAATATTATTAATAAAGACAATTTAAAAAGATGAACCATAAAGAGCATAGAGATTACGCTGAGTAAAAATGAGAAGAAGCGGTGTCAGTAGCATTCTCTCAGTCAGCAGTGTATGCTAACATGTTAGCATAGAGCACTACAGCTCATTGAAAACACATTTAATTGTCTACACCTGTGCCATTTGCACAGGTGTAGATACACTAATATTATGTATAAACAGAGAAACAAAAAAAAAGGGTACACTGACTAAAAAAACAGTGTTAGCCTACTAAACAATTTACTCCAGAGGGAATGAAGGTGACCAACAGGCTACTCTCCTAACAACTGTCTAATCATTTATTTTAGAAAATGGTGTAAAGGAGAAAACAAATGGTATGAAACTGTGTTAAAAGAGAAAGAAACAAAAAAACCTATATATATAAATAAATACTCTCCTCTCCCCCTCTTTCGTGGAGCCTAAGAAAAAACCCTCTCGTCTTTTTATGGAACAATGGCACGTGGCCCGAGCCCAGAGTCCCCCTGATTCTCCCCCTTCCTCCTCTGACACCTTGAGACAGGTAGTCACTTCACGCCTGGAAGGAATGGAGTGTGGTGACACTAACACGCTACACCTGCACTTTGTCTTTCAGGAAGACGCATCGTGTCACTTAGTTCTAAAAATTACTCAACACGGCTTAAGCTCGCCTAAGACCTGTTTTAAAAGTTGTCTGCTTGTTATCTGAAACCCCCCCCCCCCCCCAAAAAAAAAAA